>NC_051085.1:36281954-36590375 GCF_004664715.2 Peromyscus leucopus | reverse complement strand
GCTGTTGAAGCGCTTCCGGAAGCTTTCGCTGAGCAGGTAGAGGGCAAAGGGATTGACGCAGGAATTGCTGAAACTCAGAACCCGGGCCACTAAGGTGACAATCATGTGACCCAGAGAAGGGTCGATCTCCTTGTAGTTGAAAGACCTGTACAAGTAGAGGACGTGGTTGGGAAACCAACAGAAGACGAAGCAGGCCACGAAGACGAGCACAATCTTAGCCAGGCGTTTCCGGGTCTCCATCTGTAAAAGCAGCAGAGATGGCCGTGGGTCCATGGGAAGCAGAGAGAGCCATGGCCCAAACTCACCTCCCAGATGCAAGGAAGCTTATCAGGGCACGTGGTGACTCCCAAACACACAAACTGTTGCTTTACCTCATTAAAGTGTTTGCTCTAATAGCTTGACGAAGACAATTTTGTCCACCACATTATTTTCTTTTAAGAATATTTAAGATTTATACAAGGTCAGATGATAAATTACACATGACAGTCTTCATGTCAAAGCAGTAGCATTAATGAATGCCTTAAAATGCTTATCTTTTACTTACAGTAGGGCCATGTTAGTAAAAATGCAAATTATTTTGCTTATAATAAATAAACTAAATTACTTAAACATAGAATACACACAAGTGGACATATTTTCCAAATATCATGGTATTTTAAACAAGAAAAAAAATGACCTATTGAAACAGGACTTGACTTTTTTTATAATTCTCACTATTTCTTCTCCTTTGTTTCTCTCTCTCTCTCTCTCTCTCTCTCTCTCTCTCTCTCTCTCTCTCTCTCTCTCTCTCTCTCTCTCTCTCTCTCTCACACACACACACACACACACACACACACACAAGTAAATAATAAAAAATGAACAAACAAATAAACATTGAGATTTAGGCCCCTGGCTCATATAATAATGAAATTTTTCTGGGATTGGAGAGAGAGCTCAGTGGCTAAAGTCATATGCTGTTAAGCCTAGTGAACTCAGGACTTCCATGGTAGATGAAGAGCAATAACACCAGGAAGTTTTCCTCAAATTGTCACACACTCACTCTGGCATGCCCATGTATGCACACAATATAAATAGATAAATAGATGATAGATAAATGATAGATATGTAGAAGGATAGATGGAGATGATAGATAGATAGATAGATAGATAGATAGATAGATAGATAGATAGATTAGATAGATAGATAGATAGATAGATAGATAGATAGATAGATAGATAGATAGATAGGTAGATGATAGAGGTAAAATAATTTTTAAACTTCTGTAATAACTATCAACCCTAGTAACATTATTAAACTGGATTATATTTTAGAGTATTTTTCATAGAATTCATGCTATGCTTACTGTTTTATAAGAAAATCTTCAGGTCTGTAATAAATAGAACTCAAAGTCAGACATTTACTATTTTAACTTAAGAATGCTTTGGTAGAAATCTAGAGTACAAAATTTAGATCTTATTTCCCAATTTTCCTAAATGCTTAAGTACAACAGTGTGAGTAGGGACACAGTTTATCAGAAGATACTAACAGCAATCTTCACATTTTCTAAGATGGAGACATTGGTCAGCAGCTAGAGTACTTAAGAAAGAACTGGAAAGTCTGAACACCCAAGTATAGCTGACCTGGAGAAATAGAATGCAGTGGTACTAATGATACATCTTAGTACCCTAAGTTAGACAACCCAACCATGTTAGAAAGTATGAATATGGAATGTAGAGCACTCCCTGTGTCCTCCCTGGATGACATGGCATGGGGGTAAAACTATCATGGCAGTCTGAAACTGAAGATCCAAGTCCATTAAGTTGGGCTTTGAGATGATGTCCTGGAAAATGTTAAGAATTGGTTATCCAATCAGGGCATATAAATCTCCAATTGGAAATTTAAAGAAAGTAAGGCAGAACTGACAGCACTAAAAAAACAAGCTGTGGGTATTGAAAAACTCAATTTAAAGGAAATCAAAAACCAAAACTCAAAAATGCAATTATGATACAAGTTGGATTACAAAACACCGAGTAAAGTGTCTAGTTATGTAAAGGGTACAATGAGCTTGTGGCATAGATGTTTTGCTTCCCTGGTTCCAGATACTTAGACAACAAATGATTCATTTGTCTGAGACATTGGTTCACTATCTGAATCTCTAAAATGAATGTCAACTCTTCATGTTGATAGTCATTAATTAATGAAGACTACTCTGCACCATGGAAACCTCGGCCAGCTCCTGCTGCTGACTGGTGGCTCAAAGCTCCATTCTCTCGCTCCATCTACACCTGCCACTAACTCTAGTAATCTCAGATTAAGTTTGTTTGCCTTCACACTGGCAACAAGCATCCATTGCCTCCCTGTAAGATTTGTCATTATAGAAGTTCTAGCCCATTAGAGTATTTTTTTTTCTCTAGGACTATAGAAAGACACAACTGGAAAAACAATTCTTTCACTTTCACAAGAATAACTTTAATTGAAATTTTTATTGCATGCTTTTTAACAAAAAAAAATTGTAACTACTCTACATGTTACCAATTTTCATTTTGTTTTGTTTATTTGTTTGTTTGTTTGTTTTTCTTTTTTTTTAAAGATTTATTTATTTATTATGTATACAGAAGAGTGTGCCAGATCTCATTACAGATGGCTGTGAGCCACCATGTGGTTGCTGGGAACTGAACTCAGGACCTCTGGAAGAGCAGTCGGTGCTCTTAACCTCTGAGCCATCTCTCCAGCCCTTGTTTTTCTTTTTTAACCCTGGCCTGGGAATTGAACCTGGGCCCTCTGGAACATCAGTCAGTGCTCTCTAACCACTGAGCTACCTCCCTCCTCTCTGTTACCAACTTTCAACTAATGTGTGCTGTCTATGGGGAAGGTTGTACAGTTGCAAAAGGCCAACAGTCCCAACCACCAGCCCCCTTGGGCATCACATTCATTCCCTCTGCATCTCTGAAGTTCCTAGAGCCTCCCATTCTGCTACCCACTCAAGCCCCATGCCCAGCCCTAGGCAGTGCCCTATTCTCTTTACAGAGACATCCTTCTTTGCATTTCCAGTTACCCTTACAGGGATACCAGGAAAAGATAGTAGTCAATTTACACTTAAAATGTGGAATTTTCAGATTGATGATCTTCATCTTTGTGAAAGTATATTCATATAAAATATTTTAAAAAACAAATAAACATTAATTTTTATTTATTATCCATTCATGTGTATATGTGTGTGCATCTGTATATGTGCGTGCATATGCACTTGTGTGTGGAAGTCAGAAGCCAACTTAGTGTATCCACTATCACTCTCTACTTAATCTTTTGGACCTGGTTCTCTCTCTGAACCTTTTGTACAGATAGTAGTGTAACTGGCCAGCAAGCTCCAAGGAATTTCCTGTCTGTACACGCCCCCCTCATGCTGTTAGTTACAGCCCATACCCGACATTTTTACACGGCTCAGGGGATCTGAACTCAGTCCTCACACTACTATGCAGGCTCTTTACCAACATAACTGTCACCAATCACAAAGACATTAATTTCTACTGATAATATTCCAGTTCTTGTCAGAGGCTCAGATGCCTGATAAATAGGATCAAAGGAAATCCCATTTATATGGGACACAAACACATATAAGAAATTCCCCAGGAATCCTTTCAGTTAAGGCAAGTGAAAGCCCAAAGGCTGCCTTTGTATGTCTTGGGATTAACAACCCATAAAATAACACACACACACACACACACACACACACACACACACACACACACACACACATCCTGACTCAGCTTACCTGCTTTTTGGTATGTTCATTGTATTCTCCCGGAAGATTGTGTGCACTTTTAATTAAAGTTTTTGCAATGTGGTAATAATAAATGCTGATAATAACAAGAGGTATGAGGAAATAGACAAGAAAAATGAGTATGGAGTGAATCTTTGGATGTAACTCATCTGTTTGCGGGTAGGGTATGCATGCTGTGAAACTGTTGTTTTCCAAGCTACCAATTCTTGCTACTTCCGAAAACACAGCTTCAGGGACAGCCAACAACACGGAGACTACCCAGATGCCCACAGCCTTCACACTGGTCCACAGCACCACGCCAGAAGTCTGCATGTCCATGGGGTTCACGATAGCTCTGTACCTAGAACAAGAGGCTCAAGTTACTCTTTAGGAAGGAAGGAAGAAGGAAGGAGAAAGAAGGGAATGGGGGATAAATGAAAGATAGAAAGGAAGGAGAGAGAGAAAGAGAGAGGGAGGAAAGAAGGAAATAAATCTCGCTGGCAGTAGAGATACCAACATTTCTTTCTTCCCTGGCTGTTTCCTAATGTATGGAAGACACAAATTCCCTGGCATCTCAGTGTCTCCAATTCATTCCAGGGCTTATTGGCACAGAGCACAAGCAGAGAGAGGAAAATATTTTAAAGTAGAATCTCCTAAGCAATGGTGGTTGGCTCTTCCACAATGATTTTTATCTTCAATCAATGTACAGTATATGTATCATTTTTCAATTGAATTTGATCAGCTATTAGATTTTTTTATTTAAATTCTTTCATTTCCAATCTATCATTCATTATACTTGCTATCAAAGGAAAATAACTGAGTTGTTAAAGGTCTGCAAAGCAATGCAGTTAAATTTTACCTTGATTCTGGTCTTATAGCTTCAGATTTTGAGACTCTCAACATTTTTCCTTAACAGTTTCCTAAACAATAAACCCTAGATACTAGTCCAGAGTGGGATTTTTTTCCTCCACAATCCAATTGAAAGAACTGAAAATTGAAGAGTCCTCTGGTTTTATAGATCTATTTCACTTTGTTGGACCAGATAGAAGCCCTACCCTCTCACCTCTTGTATATTAGCGGCAATGTATAGGATTGACAGGGAGTAGAGGACTCACATTCTGAGACGCAGTGTCTTCATCCTTAACTTTTCACAGCCAACTCCAAACTTTAAATGAAGTAATGATAATGCAAACAAACCAAATTATATATAAGCATGCTGTATTTGTCTTTAAAGGATCTGAAGATATAATATATCTAAGAGATAAATAAGAAAATGTAATAAAAAGTGATTTCAGTCAGACTAATTCATCATTGTCTATATTATTTAGAAAAGTCACTTAAGGTCTTTTTTTATTTTCACTCTAAAGTAAAGATAAAAATATCTCCCTTCCAAAATTTACATATTTATTGACTTTTAATGGTTATCAGATATCTGATAAGGGCAAATTACCATTAAATAAATAAATAAATAAATAAATAAATAAATAAATCTGCTGATTGTAATTTTTTGATGGAAGAGGATGGATAACACAGATAATAAAGATCCATAACAAACCTTCTTTTAGGTAACCAAGAACCACAAAGGACATTCTAAATATCCTTGATATTTATAAAAAATAAAAGGAAGATGTCCCTCTCCACACTATCTAGTACATACTCTTGCAGAGACATAGTCTTAGGTAATTTGAAATACTAAATCAAAGTAACCTAGACTGGGTGATTTATAAACCCTAGAAAGTTATTTTACAGTCCCGAAGAGGAGGAAGACCAGGATGAAGACTTTGACAGATTCAGTGTCCAGTGAGAGTACCCTTCCTGGATGGCGTGTGTTAGGTCCAAAGCAGGCTCCCAAAACATCAGTGCTGATGACAGTGTCCTAAACAGAAGGACTCTGCCTGTGTAAACAGAAGGACTTTATTGGGTAAACAGAAATCTAAACTCAGCATTTCTCAGGAGCTACCAGGAAAGCCACTGCCTCCCTTATCCATCCCAGCAGTCAACTACCTCAAATGCCTGGGCAAGGACATCTAGTTTCAGAATGGTCTGAACAGCCTGCTCAGCTCTAAGACCCCCATCCTGATGACTATCATATAACACCAATTTGCTTTCTCAACCAGCCACGAGCCTCTATTCTCCCAGGCAGCCTGGAAGTTTGTTCCTCCAAACGTTTTTCTTTCTATTCAGAGTGGTCCAGTTAGTGGTTTCACTGTGCCTTTGTTTATAAGCAGTGTCTTCTACTGGGCCCTTCTGGAGTTTTTTCCACAATGACCCTACTCTAAAGACCTGATCACCTCACAATGTTTCCACTACCTGTCACCATTGTTTTGTGCAAAAAGATTTCAATTTATGAATTTTAGGAGGATAACAAACCTCCAGACTATAATGGGTATTATGCCCCTAAAAAGAAGGCAGAGAAACTTAAAGGGTTAGAAAATGAATGAACTTTTCATTGTGTTAAGATTACTAGCAATAGGTCAAATTCATTTAAGAAAATAAACCTAGCTGGAGAGTATGGTAAAGATGAAGAAGACCTTTTCAACAGGGATGATTCTTGTCACCTTCTGCAAGAAAAGAGGGCTGTATCTCAGGGGAGCGGGGGGGGGGGTGTCTCTAAATAATACACGACTAAATGAAAAGACAACAGTACAAATTTGATACACAAAGAATTATAATAGAAAAACTACAGATTACCAAAGCTGTCAGTACTGTAACATAGTTTACAACTATAAATGAGTGTTTGTTTGTTTGTTTGTTTGTTTGTTTGTTTGTTTGTTTGTTTTGTGGGGGAGAAGGGAGTACTAGGAAATAAACCCAGGGCATTATGCATGCAAGGCAAACACTTTACCACTGAGCCATAGACCCAGCTCTGAGAGAATATTAATGCTGCAAGTATATCTTTGGAAGAATATAAAGCAATAAGTAAAGTCTTCTAATGAATATTAAAGTGGGCTGCCTTATCATGCCTTCTTCAAATATTTACATAAAACATGAGAAAGATGTCCCTCAGCATAAAACCTATTTAATTAAACTCAGTAGCATAGCAGATATGTGTAAAATGTTACATTTTCCCTTACAAATAGTCTCAGAGAGATATTCCTAATTGAAAACTGAATTAAGGAATAACTAATCAGAAGACAGACATAGAGAAGTATATTCACCATCCATATATTAAGCATCAATGAACAGATTTCTTCATCAACTTGAATCTCATTTATGATATATATATGTAGTATAAATTTGGTATAAATATAAAACTGAATTTAATCATACTATAAAATAAACAGAAAATTAGATCATTTTTATTTCTTGCAAAAATCATCAGAACGTCTCAAAAATCTCTTTCTTTAAGCATGTCTGGTTAAACTAGCATCTCTTTTCTTATCAAGCTTTATGGTGCAGAAAGGATGCCAACAAGGAGTCCAGGTGTGAACCACAGATTAACAGAAGCAAAGCTATTGCTCATTGTTGCTTCACTAGTATAACGTCCAGAACACACAGTGTGTTCTCAGTAAATGGTTATTGGTCTGAGTATTAAGGATATCATTAATTAAAATCAATTGTGGTAAGTGGAGCTGCTAAATAGTGGGCGGAAATAGGCATGGTGGTGTAGAGTGGAGATTATCTAGTGACGTTGGAGTGCATCAAGCTTCAGAATCATCTGAAGAACTGGGGGTGGGGCAAGAAGGACAAATTGAGTTTTTCCAAAAATTGCCTGACAGAGTGAGTCTCTAGGATGTGAATTGAGAGACTCTGCCTTTATTCGACTAATATTTTTTCAAGGCTGCACGTAGGTCATGATCAGAAACAATTAGCAGTGGGTATCATTGCCTCAGGCTTCCTGCAAGCTTACTGGAGTAATGGGTACACAGCACCAGGGATTTCTGGGATCAACAGAAGTCTGGTGTTTAGAGAATCAGATGCCTTCCCTGCAGGTTTTCGTCTTGTTTTTCATATTAGGTAAACACTACCTTAGGGGCATAAGTTTTGTGTTATGTTGTCACCCTTCTCTAGGTAAAATATGTGTTTATAAGGGCTTTCAATGAGGACCCAGCTGCCACAAAATCCAGCCTGGAGATTCCCATCTCACCATGTGTGTCACAATTAGACAAATAATCACATAGCTCTAACTGAATTGTGGAAACAGTATTAATACTCAAGAATAACACAGTGCATTTTAAGTCAATGATGCTACTTCTAATGAGAAGGAAAATGGAAGCGATCTAGCAGTGATGGAAATCAATTGAGTAAAAGACATAATTTACTGCAGTCAAATATAATATAACACACTTTATTTAATACAGATGTAATGAATTAGGTGCAGAAATAACCGTTCATTCTGTGATAATGGTTCTGTAGAAATCACAGCTGGGTTCTTACTATAAAAGGCAACTTTTCTTTTGAGATGACAACTCAGAAGCTCTCAGAAAAATTATTACCTTTTGTGAAAGTATGGGTCATCCTATATTTTTCAACTTTTCATTTTCCCTACACTTGTTCTCCTCCCTTTTTATCCCTGTTATGTTATTGACATTTCTATTTAAGCTTTGTTAATTGGACCAAACTGAAAACAGCTAGGGTACTCAATGGTCCAAGAGAGGCGATGCACCAGTCTTTGTCTTTATAATGTGAGTATCATGCTGACTCCATAATTGCTATGGTATGCATATGATGCCCCCCAAAAAAGTCCTAAATACAGGAGGCTCTTCAGTTTTCTGCCTCTGGTCAGGGCAAACGTACTTGCTTCCATGACAATAGATTGGAAATAAACTTGTGTGAGTTAAACTCAAGTTCTGAGTCTTGCTATTAATGCCATGCTTTAGAAATGAATGCTTGGTGTCAATTTCACCTACTGTAGTGGCTAATCATCGTGTTTGGCTCTAATTAAGCTTATTTCTTTAGCAGTCTGATTAGAGTAGTTCGCTTGAAGAAGAGCAGTCAAGGTCAAACGTCATATTTTAGATTTGAAGTTCAAATAAAACTTTTTTTAAACAATAGTAGAACTGGTGCTGAGAGGACAAAATAAAGTTCGTAAGTTCTTTAAAATTTTAATCACCTTTCCATGGGTGATTTAAAATAGTGTGTTATATAAACTAAGTATCTATTTAACAACAGCATCAAAAACTCTCCCCTGAATATTGTCTTACTCCCAGTATATATTAACTCTGTGACTCCAAATTAGTGTAAGTGAATATAAGACAGTAGAGTGAGCTCCTGGAAACTCAGATCCAGACTCATTAATAATTCAATATGAAAAATTAATAAGGAGGCCAAATACCATTTTTATATCCAAGTTAAACTGTTTAGCTAAATAACTTCAGTCAGTCCTTCATTCCCAAGAGAATGAGAGCACAGGTCCAATAATGGTGCCTAATTATAAACATTGCCCCCCACCCCTCAGCCAACAACCCAGACATTTCCTCCTGCATAAGAGACCTGATAGCATGATGCAGACAGCCTGGGATCAGCCTCCGTTCAGGAAGCCTGGATTTTCTGCCCAGCAGTCACAGGAGGGCTTACATTTTCTGAGCTTCAGGATCCACACATGGAAAATGACAAAGTTGAACCAATTGATCTGCCAAGTCAAATAATGGATACTTCACACTGCTAGAGTATGTGAAAGTGGATTTGATAGTGAAGACTGTGCCCACAGTATTGTTTTAAGACGTTAAAATTTAGCATTATTTTGGGGGGATTACTTGATTTCAACAAGAACTAGAAGAACTTAAGATTTTCAAACAAGAAGATGTGAGAGCCTAGTTTTGAAGAACACGTATAGTTCTAATTGCTTTCACTTAGAGGAATAGTATCTATTTCACAGTGTAAAGGGTGCACAGTCTAAACTAAACAGTTTCCTCAACTTAAACTTAGTGTTCTAACATACCAGAATGCCATCCTACTGAATCAGGAAAGAGCCTGCTCAAGTTCAGACACACACAGAAAAAATAAAATAAAATCCCAATTGAACTTTAATTTGTTTCCAAAGTGTGTGGGGAAATGCAGGCACCAGAGTGTGCAAGTTTAAAATTAGTGCAATTTTAAGTATTATTTAAATAGTTTTTATGTTTTTAAACTTCTGTTCTCATGTTTCAGCTCGAGTTACTAGGTTTCCATTTTATACATATACTTTCCTTTCCCCGTCTCCATTCCCCAACCTATCCCAACATCCTTTCCTCGGCTAATGCATCCCAATTCCCAACCATCCTAGCCCCCTGTCCCTATCCATCACTTTTCCAGTCTATCCCTTTGCTACCTGTTTACTCTTACCTGTCTGCGCTGAGGGCGGTGAGGGTGAATACAGAAACCCCCACAGAGGTGAGCTGGATGGCGGGGATGAGTTTGCAGCCCAGCTTGCCAAACACCCACTCATCAAAAAAGTAGCGGGAGGCGTCCACTGGAACGCAGGTCAGCAGCAGCAGCAGGTCCCCAGCCGCCAGGTTAGAGATGAAGATGTTGGGGACGCTCCTCATGGCGCTGTTGGTGAGGAATATCTTCACCAGCATGATGTTGCCCAGCAAGCCCACCGTAATGATGATTAGGTAGAGGGATGGGATCACACAGCGGATCACCAACTCCGCAGTGGTCCCATCCGAGCCAGGCAGGAAATCTTTTTCCCACACCTCAGGAACCGCCTCGCTCTCGTTCGCCTCCAAGGGCAAGGAGAGGTTGGCAAGAGACCTGGGGGGCATGATCTCTTTTCCCAGAGAACCTGCAGGAGTTTTCATTCACTCGAACGTCTCGAAAAGTACAATGAGCACGACGTGGATTTAGTTGATGAATCTCTAATCCTGGCAAGTTTGTGGTTCCTGGACTGAACCACCGCGCTGGTCCCGCAGAGAAGTCTGCGCGGCGCGCTCGGGAGCTTCGCCCTGGGAGAGGTTCCCTTCACTACTGCAGGTTTGCAATTTAAATCAAACAAACAAAAAAAAGCAAAGCCGTTGAAGCTTTTCCCCGTCTTTAAGACTTAGTTCCCGCTCTTAGCAAGTGGGAGAATAGAGGTCAGTCCCTGTGGGACCAAGAACCCTACCTGTCCCACTGGTCCACCCCAGGAACGGAAGTCATCCAGGAGCTGTCCAGCCAGCGGCAGCTGAAACGCTGGCACTAGCGCGGGGCCTTTTGTGTTCACCCCACAGCTTTGCTCTTCTCTCTGCCTTTCCTGTTGTACTGCTGTGTGGAACTGAAGGGGAGCTGAGTCCTTTTTATTTTTTTTCCTTCTGCGTCCCCATATACATCCATCCTCAACTGCCTCCGAGCAGGAGGAGCCCACGCAGGAAGTTTGTGAGCCTCCGAGGATTGAAGATTTGAGCTGGCAAGTCCCCAGTGTTTGAAACACTGAATTTAGCAAGCCAGCCAGGGACAAAGGACGAAGTTAATGGAAATGGCTCTGCACTTTATTCTATCGTCCTCTGGCCACCCCACCACCACCACCCCAAATCTGGAAATTCTTTCCTACAGTTGATGTATTGTTAACATATTTTATTGGGATATAGCGTGCATAAAGTGCCCATCTCTTAGATGTGAGCTTTGCCATCAGAACAAGCAGTCTGGTAGAAAGTACCACTGTGCATCCCTTCACCTTAGCTGGCTCTCTCTTGAAGATCGCAGGAATAGAACTTTTCAGAACACAAACATCTAACTTCTTCCCTTCTTGTCTGTAGGAGCTATACAAGCTTTGTGAGGAGTGTATGTGTTGTTGCCTCTTGTAAACACACAACTCTTACCCATCCATTCTCATGTTCACTAACATTTGGAAGTTTCACAACCTTAGCTGATTTAAATAAAGCTTCTATGAACATTTTTGCACATGGCTTCTGGTGCACACACTTGGATAAATTCCAGACTTGAATTTGCTAGTCTCAGAGCTTATGTTCACATGTGGTAAAACTTAAGTGTGTTTTTTTTTTTGTTTTGTTTTGTTTTGTTTTTTTTTTTGTTTTTTTTTTTAGTGAATTACCAACTTGTTTTTCTTTTTATATTAGTGTGATATTAACACTATGTATCCGTTTATGCATGTATATATATATATATATATATATATGCCTATAGCTGATAATGCCACTCATAAATTTAAACACTTAAAATTCAATATATCCATTTTATGAAGCATGATGCTATATGTCACTCAGAGTAGTCTTGAGTTCTTGGGCTCCAGTGACTCTGTTGCTTCAATTTTCCAAGAATCTGGAACTATTGGACCTAACTTTGCACCCAATTCACAATCTGTCAATAGGAAAAAAAAAATAATTTCCTGAATCACCACCATCATCAGAATTTTGCAAAGACTGCTCAGGGCCAATGAGTTGGCTCAACACAGAAAGTAGCTGTAGAGTAAGACTGGCAGCCTGAATTCATCCCTGGAGGCCACATATAGTGTGGAAGGATAGAAGCAAGTGGAATGTGCTGTCTCAGATTTCCTCGTGCAAACCATATTACACCCATACATACACAAAAACATAATAATAATAAATACAATATTTTTAAAGCTTTCCAGATATAATGGCTCCAAAGTTAGATAAAAAAAACACTCTTGTCATTGGAAAAAATGTGTGTCTTGGTTTGAGCATTAGAAGATAAAATTTAACAACTGGAAGTCAGTCAAGGATCACCTTTAATGATCTAGCCATGAGATGATAAAATGTGAGTTAGGTGCAAAGCCATTTGTTGATTAAGCAGCTTTTCAGACATCTCCTACCAAAGAACATTTCACACAGCAAGGTGGATATTGGGATTATAATCAATTTTTTTCTAACTAAATTTCAAGTCTGTGTTGTACTCTTGAATTTCACTGTAAGTCCATTGCAAAATTTAGATTAGCTAAGTGGGATTTTCATGTACATTTCTTTGAATAAACAAATATTCTTCCTATTTTTGCCCATTATACTTTGGCAAGATAACTAATATTAGTTATCAATCAGAATATGTCTTTAGAAATTTTATCTTCAAGGTTAAGTTTCTCTTATAACATTCAATCTCATTATGCAAAATTGTTTTGTTTTGTTTTGTTTTGTTTTTTTTGAGACAGGATTTCTCTGTGTTGCAGCTCTTGCTGTCCTGGAACTCACTTTGTAGACCAGGCTGGACTTGAACCCACAGAGATCTGCCTGCCTTTCCTGAGTGCTGGGATTAAAGGCATGCACCACCAAGCCTGGAGCCAAGAAAAGTTTGTTTTTTTTTTTTTTAATCTAAATCCTGAAAGGTCTCAAACTTTCTAGCTCAAAGTATTCTATTTTATTGATTCTGACTTTTTCATGTTTTCCCTTACAATAAAACTGTGTCACTGCCTCCCGCTAATTGCTCCCATGCCTCTCTCTGGTTGATAGGCTCTTTTGCTGTGGGGTAATGCCTTTGTACACTGGTTTAATAAAATGCTGATTGGTCAGTAGCCAGGTAGAAAGTATAGGCAGGATAAGCAAACAAGGAGAATTCTGGGAAGAAGAAGGCTGAGTCAGGAGATGCCAGTGAGCCACCCAAGAAGCAACATGTAATGAGATGCAGGTAAAGCCAGGGAATATGTGGCAATACATAGGTTAATAGTTATGGGCTAATTTAAGATATAAAAGCTAGCTAGCAAAAGGCTTGAGCCATGGCCATACAATTTGTAAACAATATAAGCCTCTGTGTGTTTATTTGGGTCTGAGAGGCTGTGAATTGGGCAGGACATGGAAAAACTTCCAACTACACTCTTTTTATTCCATTATATTTGTTACATATGTGTCTGTGCATGTGTAAATATGTATCACTTGCTGAATCTGTCTTTGTTGTTTGTGTGTACATAATTTCAAGACTGACCACTCTGTGTTGGAAAACCAATAAGGAGGGGCTCAACCCTGAAAGAAACTAATTATGCCTCTCCCAGTAATCATTGGTTACCTGTAGTTCTTTGTCTAGGGGTAAGACCCTGTGAGGTATTTCCCTCTTCCACTAATCTTAGCAGGTCTATTGGTACTGCCATTGTTCTAGTACTATTTATGCAGCCATTTTTAGGAAAGACTGCTTCACAGAAGACACTCTGATATTCTGGTTCTTACAATATTTCTTTCACTTCTTCCTTGATGTTCCCTATGCCACAGGGAACTGTGATACAGGAGCTGTGATGTAGATGTATCTACTGGGACTGCACTCCCCATGATCTCTGCATTGTGTCCAGTTGTAGTTTTTTGAGGCTTCCATTTGCTATGAGAAACTTCCTTGATAAGGGGTTGTAGCTACACTTGTCTGTGAATATAATGATAAGATTTAGAATACAATATGGAATTAGTGCTGATCTATCAAAGTGATGGTAATAGATTCTTTCCTAAGTCCATGACCTTACAACCCCTGAGAAGCTGCTTAAGTTAGTACCAGTCATTAGTTCTCTCTATTGAGTGGGCCTTAAATCCAATTACACAGATGTTTGTTTCCACATACATGTGAGAGCTACTTCTTACACCTTACAACTTACCATGCTGGTAATTGCCATGGTTCATAGGCACTGCAGCTGGATGAGACTATTTAACTGATTTAGTATCTTCTCAGCTTACATAGTATTTTCTGGAATCAAGGAAAATATACTATAGAAAAGTGGCTATAAGGTCAGATCCAGCTTAAATTATCTGAGTTGTGTATCATAACTATATGGTATCTTCAGCAATAGAGGCCCATGCTCAAATCTCAACCCCTAAGAGGCAACCTAGGGCTACATTGATAATCTATATTTTTTTGGAAATCATATGGACTACCCTGACCAAACCATCAAAAGGAGGTTTCTTGTGCCTGGTACTATGTTATTCTATAGTTATCATAGTTCAATGTATGTATATGAATGTATGTACAAAGCTAAAGTATAAGCTTCTTCTGATTGCCTGTATGTTCATAACCATTTAGATGAGAAAAGTGTTTAGTCCAAAAACTGTGTTAGCAAATATTCAAGTGATGAGACTCCTAGAAAGAAGGAATTTGTATTGGATGTTTTTTCATTTTTGAATAAATCTCTATGTACATTTATTTAGAGGTTAAGATTCATGGTAAAGGTGATTTTAGAGAATATATCAATAAAGACTATTATGAAATTCTACTAAATGATTATGGCTATGTAACAACTATTAGACACAACACAAAATTCAAAGTAGAATATGAATGTTATTTTACTTTTTAACACACATCAGAAACAGGCATGCACTGAAGGAACAAATTGTTTATTTTATTCATGTACCATCCATCTGCTGATATTCATATCTCACTAATAGCTATAAATATTCTTTGATGGGAGTACTTAAGTCTTACATTTTATATCAGAGAACTAAATGATTGAGGTAAGATGGCTTGCTTAATTCTACAAAGAACTCAATAAAACTGTATTCTGAAGCTTATTTTATGAGTCTAATGTCTGTTGAATCTCTTTGTTCCTAAAGGAAAACAAATACATGAATTGTGAATTGAAGTGTTTTGCTTTATAAGCATGGGGACCAGAATTCAGAACACCAGCACTATGCAAAACCTGGGCATAAAGGCACATATCTGTAATACCAGCAGTGGAATGACAGGGATAGGCAGATCCTAGGACCTTTTTGAAGGAATAGTTTGGTCAAAATGGAATACTCTAGTTTCAATGAGAGATCTGTCTCAAAAATTGGTAGAGAGTGATGAAGTAAGATAACTGAAATCATTGCAGGCTCCACATATTTATACACAAGAGTGAAGACACACACACCACATGTAAATACAACACACAAATGATGGATAAAGATTAAATAAAATTAAAAACTAAAATGCATGAATAAATGTAATTCTAATTTAAGTAAAGGGTGAGTTTATAACTGTGAGATATTGAATTCTTATAAAATATGCATTGTAGATTTTATGTCCCTAATAAAAAAAATAAAGAACCATGTCCTTGTCTCAAATTTGTTAATATAATTATTCTATAAGTGAATTGGAACAATTTGAAATTCATAGTACTCTGATAATCTTTATCTCTCACAATGTATTTCCCTTCAAAGTATTATGAAGAAGTCAAATTATATATATATATATATATATATATATATATATATATATATACACACACATATATATATATAACAGCATTTTACAGTTTCACATTGAAGAGCACTGGAAACAAATGTATCTATAATTATTGTTACTATTTAATAATTTTAGGCCTTTGCAACCAATGTTATGATAACAGAAAGGAAAATGTATAAAGTTTGAGAAATGAGAGAGCAATACAATGTAAAATCCTGAAAGAGTAGTGAAACTATCAGACTAAGAATTAAAGTCAATGGAAGACAAAAGAAGGTTCAAAAACAGTTTTGTCTCTATGAAAATATGTATTTAAAAGTATGTTGCAACAAATGAACACAGAGAAGTACAGACTACTTAATAGGCAATGCTTGGAAAACCAGTTCACATTATGAGAATGAGTCTCTACATAACACTAAATAAGTTAGAATTCCAGTGAATTAAAATCAATACGGTCTGAGTAAGACACGAGAAAATAACTTAAAAGTATGTTCATTTCCATTGGAGGAGTGAGTGCTTTATACTTAATCAAACATATGAAATAACTATCTAAAAATAATAAGTTAACAACTCATGGGACAATACGTACTTTAAGTAAGTTACATTCTTAGCCATTTACAGTATAAAAAGCTTTTGAAAAATCAGAGCATCTGGTATATTACTCTGAAAAGTATTGTGTCCAATGTTGGAAGAATTAATAAGATATTTGGTGGTTTGAAAGAAAATGGCTCCCAAAGGAAGTGGCACTATTAGAAGGTATGACTTTGTTGGAGTAGGTGCGACCTTGTTGGAGGAAGTGTGTCACTGTGGGGGTGGGCTTTGAGGTCTCCTATGCTCAAGCTACTCCTAGTGCCACAGTTCACTCCCTGTTGCCTTCTGATCAAGATGTAGCCAGCACCATGTCTGCCTACACTCTGCCATGTCCTGGTGATAATGGTGATAATGGACTGAACCTCTGAAACTGCAAGCTGCCACCTCAATTAAATGTTTTCCTTTGTAAGTGTTGCCAAGGTCATGGTGCTTCTTCATAGCAATAGAAATCCTAACTAAGATAAAACACTATGTATAGGCTTTTCTTATCTATCCTTCCAACCAGAAAACTGTTAATAAGGGTCTAAAATTCAGCTCATTGAAATTAAACCAATAATTATACAGCTGATATAATATTAGATTAATAATAACGAAAATGAATTGTGTTTCATTTGGTCAGAAAAGGAAAATGCATTCTAAGGAAAGACATAAAAATAAAACATAGATGTATATTGATTTCAGAAAAAATTTCTACTGTAAAAAATAAACTTTATACAATTAGCAGCAGAAAAAAATTGCAAGAGATAACCCATAGTAAATTTCAATACAGAAATATATGCTACCTAAAATGAAATGCAAACAGGAAATTTAATCAAGTGTTAATGTACCATAGGCTATTTAGTTAACCTAATATCACTTTAATGGAGTGCCATAAGGTGAATGAAAATGAAAGAGAGAAAAATATTACTGAAGAAATACTGCCACCAGTTTTGTGTATTTATTAAAAAGCTTAAATCTCTGGTAATACAGGAAGCTCAATAAATCCCAGATAGAACAAAGGAAGACATATTTTTCACAGTATGAACTGTCGTTTTCTCACTAAGATCAGTAATGAAGGAATGAAGTTCCTCCTTTCACTATTCCTTTTAAGCACTGTATTAAATGTCCTCAGTAATGCAATAAGACAAGAAAAGGAAATAAAGTACACTGGGAAGGAAGAAATAAAACTGCTTTTGTTCATGGGTGATATATAAGTTGATGTACAAAACCCAGGATAATGAAAACTAACAAGAAAAAAAAATGCTTCTAGCAAATAATAAAGAATTACAGCAGGATTTAAGACTTAAAATTAATGTACAGATACCAATTGTTTTCCTATGTACTATCAATATTTAGTGGGTTTTAAATTCAAAACACTAAAGTTTTTGTATTGAGTCTCTAAAAATAAATACATAGATGTAAATCTAATAAAATATGTACAATATCTATTTGTGGAAAACTGCAAAAATATAGCAAGTGAAATCAGAGAATTAAATAAATGGAAACAATTGTTGATATTCATAGATAGGAAGAACAACATGATATATTCATTATTGTACCTTCATCTATAGATTCAATACAACCCAAATAATAGCCTAATAAGGTAACATGTGAGTGTCAACAAAATAACAATAAGGATACCATGGATTTCCTGAAGACCAATAATAGTGAAAATAGAATTGGAAGAAAAAATAAAATCAGAGAATTGATTCTACCTGAAGACGTATTACAAATCTGTAGTAGTAAAAATAGTGTGGTAGTAGTGAAAGAATGAAAAGTTCGTTGGTGGAATAAAAGATAAATCCTGAAAGTATTCCCACAGAAATACAAACAACTGTTCTTTAACAAAGAACTAAAGGTAACTGAAAGAAAAAATTAGTAGAATCATAGTATCTAGGGTAAACATTAGAATGAAATAGTTGTTTTCACTGTAACTAGGGTAAGCATCAGAATGAATAGTTGTTTTCTAGAAGTACTTAGACCTTGAAGAAATTGTTATGGAAAACAGTGATTGTTTTCTGTTATCTATAGAGTTGTTTTTCTGAAGGAGCGTTACAGCCTTTGCATGACTGTGGTCGTAAGATGGTCCTGGGCCACCTGGAGAGTCTTGCATTATTGGGTACATACAAGCAGTGCACAGTAAGGATTAAAGTTTCAGGGATGTGATGATTTCCTTCAGAAAACATATAGATCAGTGACTTTGGTATGAAGAATTTGTTTTACCCAAAACACAACTTTAGTGTAATGATCAATAAATACCCCTTTGCACAGCTACTCCAGGTTCAGTTCTTCAAAACTGTTCCTCCCTGCTGACAGAGAGCCTAAATTACACTCTGTAAAGACCTTCTTTCTTTGGTCATCCTGCACAACACAGAAAACCTGACATTTGGCACCCAATGTGGGGCTCAAAGAAAAGAGAATCTGGACACTCCAGGAATGGAGGTAATATTCGCTCATGGTAAGCAAGACTCGAGGATTTGGCAGGGACATATCCATCTCAGGAGTGACAATATGTTCAGTTATTAAATACAAAAGCTCCAAAGACAAAGAATAAAGAAAGGAAAAAGCTTTTTCTGATAGAAAAGGGGAAAGGAAAGGGGACCTCCCCTGTAGAAAAAGGGGAAATATTTATGTTCAGATTAATTGGAAACCTACAAAGATGACAGATATGAAACTACTTAAAGAAGTAGTGGAGACATACGAAATGCATCCTCCCTATGTGAGATAGATTTTAAATACTGGCCTACCCAGAACAGAATTATTTCAAAAGGTTAAAAAAAATTAATGGCAGCTGGAACTCAGAGCTTTTGGCTGCAAGATACCTGTCACCACTTTCTGCCAAGGGCCCTCCAGCACAGAGCAGTCACACCTGAGTTCCAAGGATTAAATGGCAGCAGGGAGATCTTCTGCCACAACCTGAACTAGAGCTAGCCTGTCCTAGAGCTCATGTTGTTTGTTTGCTTACTTGTTTTTTGACTAAATGTTTTTGTTTGTTTGCTTGCTTGCTTGCTTGCTTTTCTCTCGTAGTGGGAATAACTCAATATTAAAGGTCCCTTTATAGGAGAAAAAAATTAAAACAAGCCCAACTTCTAGTACAGAAACAATCACAACCAAGGCATAAAATACCAAGTCAATGCTGTTTAAATTTCCAGAGGTATTAGTCATTCATTATATGGAGTATGTTCTCTTCTTTTGATCATCTAATTAATGCTTAAATGAAAGTCCAATTTTTGTGGTAAATAAATTTTAAAAGTAAATTTTGTAACTTTGAACTATATTATTGAGTATGCTCTTATTTGTTTATCATTACTGAGGATTTGGCTCTGCTCTTTAAGTTACTTTCTGAAAACTCTTGGTTAAATTCTATTTTAAAAAATGTAATGCCTGACACAGAGAAAGTTATTAGCTTATTAAACAATGTGGCTGCTAAAGCAGTAGCTCATACAAATAATCTCTTACTGATAAAGAGCCTACAAAAATTATTTTTCTACTAAATAAAATGCAGGAAAAATATTTGTTCCACACTGTTAATAACTGGCAAGTCACATTAACGTGCTACTTGGGATCTATAAAAATGAAAAAGGATCCTCTTTTTAAGATTTTATAAAAATACTCCCTGGGTATTGCCTAAAGTTACTTCTTAAAATTCTATAGAGATTGTTTTTAATGCTTTTATAGATAGCTCTTGACAAATACAAAGAGCATGTTTACACAAAAATTCCACATGCTCCATAAAAAGCTTTTACCCACTCTGGGTTATACAGCTCAAAAGTCTAAGCTTGCTGTAATCAATCAGCTTTTATTAGATGTTCCCAGCCATTAAATATTTTAACTAACTCTTCTGTTTATTTAAATTTGGATAATAGCTTATTGGATGGACGAAGAAGAATCAGTCTTATGGTCACAATAGACAACTTTGGAGCCCCAGTTTGCACATCCTCACACATGTGTGTACCCTTAAGGAAGGCTGAGGCTGAACATTAATTGCCCTCCTATATAAATTAACACATGAAGGACAGAGATGCACTGAGATTAGAAAGCAATCTAACTTGAGAGAAAAAGAATACTGCAGGAAGACTATGAATGGAGACAGGATATAGAGGAAGAAAACATTGGAATTGGGTACTTGAGAAGGAGTCTAGTGAGCAGTAAGTTAACATAAATGGGACACAAGTAGTTTGGAGATGAAAAATGAAAGAACGACACAGAAATGGAAAAAAGAGGCTTAGTGTGCTCCTTCAGCTCTGTTTGTTTTAAACACGGGCGGGAAAAACCTGCCTAGGAGGAAAAGCCAAGAACGGCTGTGGCTGTTTTTTGATAAGGCAACATCCTAAAAAGTTTTCTTAGTCCTAACGAACCCTCTGCTTATTTTTTTTTTTTTTTTTTTTTTGGATTAGAATGGATGTTTGTGTGATAATAAATACCTAAGGTTACAAAGGTAATACTTGGGTTGACAGAAATTGACTTGGAGATGCATGTCTAAAATTGCAAAATTTTAATCTTATAAAAGTTACTAACTTGTTATAAACTGTTAAAAGATAATTAAGACATAGAAGTTTACGGCCAATCACCTTATAAATGATAAAATTCTTTAATGTGTTCAGAACTAAGTTTGCAGTTATGCTAAGTACAAATTTAATTCATTTACAAGGACAAGCTTTGGCCTTCTGTGAATGCTTTCAGATTTGGGCCTGGGACCAGTAGCTAGACACAGGGTTTGTTTGGAATCGGGTATGCTTGGTGTGGATTGCCTGGTCAAATTTTTGAATTCTTATTTTTGTACAACACAACAAAAAAAAAAAAATAAGGATGACCATGTAGATAGGCTTGGGATGGATTTGAAAGGGAGAATGGAGGTAAATTGAAATCAGGTAAACTTTTAAAATATTCCTTCTGGAAAATATGGTGGTCAAAAAATATAAATATAATTACATTTTTTCTTAAATTTTCTTAGAGGCCAAAAGGAGTTAAACAAAAACTACAGTCATCAATAAAAATTAGGTTATTTTAGCCAGGCGGTGGTGGTGCACGCCTTTAATCCCAGCACTCGGGAGGCAGAGGCAGGTGGATCTCTATGAGTTCAAGGCCAGCCTGGTCTACAGAGTGAGATCCAGGACAGGCTCCAAAGCTACACAGAGAAACCCTGTCTCAAAGAAACAAAAAAAAAATAGGTTATTTTAAAGGTTTCATCCAAAATTATTTTTGGTACAGCTTGAGAATCTGTTACATCAAACTGCCTATAGAATGTAGTAAAAACTAAAGACTTCCAACAAGTTCTTCCTCCATGGAACTCTTGGGTTTGATGTTATTCACAGTTTAGTTTCATTTTCAGTAAAAAAAAATTCAATTGTTTTTTACTTCAGGGTTTTCTATGATTATTTCTTAAGTATTTCTAAAAATCCTGTTACCTAGTTTAAAAAAAAAAAAACAAAAAACTAAGTCTTCTTCACCTTAGAATTAAGATTGTCCTGAATTTTAAAGATACCAAATATTTAATTAAAATTCTTAAACTTAAATCTTTAAAAGTTAATGACCATTGTTAATTGAATGGATTTGGTTTGTTTTTTAGTTTATGCTTGCCCTTGGTCTGATAAAAGATATGACTCGAATGGGCAGTGACACACATCTTTAATCCCAGCACTCAGGGTGGGGAGGTGCAGAGGATCTCTGTGAGTTGGAGGCCAGCCTGATTTACAGAACAAATTCCAGCACAGGCTCCAAAGCAACAGAGCAACCCTGTCTCAAAAAAACAAAAACAAAAAGCAAAAAACAAACAACAACAAAAAACAAAAAATCAAACTCTGGCAAGAAAAATAGTAAAAAGAAGCTCATGAGAGCATGCCCTTTATTAATGGCATTATTTTATGCAGGATAAAGACTAATTTTATACAATACTCCAAGCTTCTAATACATCATTAGTAATAAATGGACACAGCTTGATATCTGACAATACAACTGTCTGTGTTTTGGACATTCTCTACTGCCAAATATGTAAAGATCTGTGCTCAAGGGGCACCTCGGGCATACACAGTGCCTTTCCCTAACTAGTCAGCTATGGAACACAGTGTCAGGCATGACCCAGGGCCCTGGAAACTCCACTAAAATACCATTGTATCTTATCTGAAACCTAACTTTGTCAAACAGCTCCTTATCCGTTTCCTTTCTAGGACCCTACAACTAAAAAAGGATAATGATCCTGCATGTGCTAACAAATGGTTTAAAAAAAATTGAATCATGTTACTGAAGCCCCTTACTATCCACAGGGGGGGGGGGTCGAACTATTGTGAAATGACACCGTCAAATACTTAATCGACAAATTTTAAAAAAAAATTTAAGGCGGGGGAGGTGGGTAAGAAGCTAAATCCTTACATACTATGTTAACTTTAAATTTAAATTTTTGTTTTCATTTTAAAGGATAATGGCTTTTCTGCTGCCCAAAAGCATTTGCCTTAAAGTAAACACAACCTAAAGTAAGTGCTAAATAAAAATAAAGAGCCTGATGTCCTAACACCAAGATGAGGTTATGCTTGTGTCTTTTCAGAAAAAGAACAAAGTGCCAGATGGCTCCTGCTCTGATGCCTCTGTCCAGGACAACTAGAGACCACCAGACAAATAAAACATTTAAAGACAGACAACAAATCCATCAGAAAGATATGTGTCAAGAGGGAGAGTAGGCTGATAACATGGGGAGACATTAGGACTTAGACATTAGACATTTTGTTCACAGCAAAAATATTAACAAAAATTCATGAGATTTCTTATTCTGACTATTGTTATGCTTGTCTTTGCTGTCATATTTTTAGTGGCTTTAACAGTGTTGGAAGGTACAATGTAAGCTGCTGGGGAGAAAAGTTGGTTCACATAGCACTGGACCATAAATGCTACAATACCAACCCACCAGGCAAGTTGTGCCCACTGTAACAATAATGGCAAGATGGTTGTGAGTATAACCAACCACTTTCTGATTGGACTTGAAGCCTCTGTTCCACAGGAAGGATTTGATTTCCAGTATTGGAAACCCGATCAAAAGCTTATGACTGGGGCTATGATACAACCCAAGGGCAAATCTACTGATGTTTCACTAAATGGTCATATTGTCCAATATGACTTCTTTATTAATAAAGTTGTCTATACTCCTATATTTGTACCACTCTCAACTTTGGTAAGAAAAGCTTATTTTTGCTGTGAGTAATGATTAAGGCAGACTCATAACTGATTAAAGTGATGAAAATAATGACTAATTGCTCAGCCATAAATGGTTCATCTATATCAACCTCCCCCCATCCAAGTTGAAAGGAATATCACTGAAGATGTTTAAAGAATTTAAGAGCTAGAGGATGAGGACAAGAGCTGCCCAGTGTTGTCTTCTTGACATGACTATTGGGCAACAGACTTTTCCTCAGGAGAAATAACACACACACGTCTACACACCCTGTAAAGGAAACCCAGGACAAACAAAAGTAATGATTTGCTCCAAAATCCAAGTTGGTGAAGCCTGAGGCTTGTTTGTTTGAGGTTGTTAACAACAGGAGTTTGGTTGAAGGGTGACCCACAGAAGATGGGATTATACTTCAACACTGGTGGTGACTCATAAAAGTTGCATCCCTGGAGCTTGCTGCCCAGTTTACAGGGGGCTCTACAGTTCCAAAAGACCTCATTTTAACAGGTTGACTGGTCAGTCTCCTCCTGACCCAAGCCCACCTGACCCGAACCTACAGTTGTTTACTGCTGCTATATAATGCTGAGAAGGGAGGAGCCTTTGAGAAGTTTCCAAGTTTCAGCTGTCCCAGATGTGAATTGAATTACTTCCTGAGTCTCCTGAATCTTTTCCTCCCTTCTGGAGTGACTATTTCAATTCAGATGAAATGGCTATGCAAAATGGCATGGCTGGTGCACACATTAGCTTACACCAGCTGTGGTTGCTTGCACTAGACCTTCACAAGATCAAGCCAGTAAAAATTCCACCATGAATGGAGGAGAGCTCTCAAGGCTCTAATCCTGACTAAGGAGCTATTTCAGATGATGGCTACTGAGGGAGGGAACAGTTACTTTGCCAATGTGGCCTCTGACACGTTGTTCATGCCCCCAGTGGATGGCAAGATGCCTGTTTGCACATGGTCATCACTAACCTGACTCAGGCTGAGGTATGGTGATCTGAATAAGAATGGCCCCTATTGGCTCATAGATTTGAGTGCATGCTCACCAAGAAATGGCACTATTAGAAGATGTGACTTTTTGGAGTAGGTATGGCTTTATGGAAGGAAGGGAATCCTTCAGTGTGTTATTGGGCATGAGCTTTGAGGTTTCAAAAGCCCAAGCCAGGCCCAGGGGCTCTCTTTCTTCCTGCCGCCTGCAGATCCAGATGCAGAACTCTCACCTCCTCTACAGCACCATGTCTACCTGTGTGCCACCATGCTGACAACAGACTAAACCTCTGAAACTGTAAGCAAGCTCCAATTAAATGCTTCCCTTTATAAGAACTGCTATGGTCATGGTGTCTCTTCACAGCAACAGAACAATGACTAGGACATAATGCTATTAATAATGGTGATAATCTTTCACAAAGGGTGTGAGTGTAAGATGGAATGTTGAGTCCTAGGGACAGTTGGCACGTGGTAGAGAGGAGTAAATCAGATTAAAATACCTTGCATTCATGTAGGACATTTTCAAATGGTAAATTAAACATTATTTACAAAAATTAAAAGAAGATAAACAGATAAAAATGCCACATGTAAAGATATCCTACATCATATTTTAATGTATAGCAAATTATTTTGTAGCATGATATTTTAAGATATAGCAAATTAAAATAACAATGATTTATTCTATACACATATTAGAATGGCTATAATCCAAAAAACTGGTAGCACTAAATAATGAAAATTTGGGACAACATGAACCCTCATTCAAGGATGGCAGGAGTGCAAAAATATAGAACACAGCTTGGCAGTTAACTTGCAAAACTGAACATATTCTTAGCATATGGTCCAAGTACTGTCTTTGGTGCTTATCCAAAGGAGTTGAAAACATGTGCTCTATGGATTCTGCTTGACCTGACTGCTGCTATCTTGACTTGTAACTGCCATGATTGCCCCAGAATAACCCTACCTAGTTTTTCCTGAATAGTTTTCCAACAAACCATATAAACAAACTGTTAGAACAGGATAGTGAGCATTATAACCCAGACTGCAAATGCAGAGTAGTGCCTCATTCTTTGAGATAACACACCATGTATCTACACGCAAGCTAAGATAACATTACTTTTGTTCTAACCCAAATATATATGCCTCTTTCTCACCCACCCAAAATATGGAAACTCAGCTGGTCTTACTAATACTTAGGACCACACTTCCACCAATTGGTCTCCCAATAAGTTATAATCGATGCTCTCTTTATTCCAGTTTACAGCACCTCAATGCCAGTCCCTATCAACTAGAATGAGCACATCCAGAACACACACACACACACACACACACACACACACACACACACACACACACATGCACACACATGCACGCACATGCACGCACATGCACACGCACACACACATACACACAGACACACACAAATCAGCCTGTGGATGCCTACATCAGGCTTACTATTGTAAAATTTTAGAAACAATTAAGATGTCTTTCTGCAAGTCAACAAAACAAAAGCAAACTATGATAGATCAAACAATGGATATTATTCAACTCTGAAAACAAGTTCTAAACTGTGAAAAGAGTCAGAGAAAATGGGTATATATAACTAGGTGAACAAAGGCAATCTGAAAAGGATGCACACTGTATTATTCCAAGAGCTACAGACAATAAGGAAACCAGTGGCTGCCAGTTGCTGAGTGAGGGGAAATCTGAATACTCAAAGTACAGAGGATTTGGGGTTAGTAAAAAATACTCTGTATGATACCATAATTATGTGTCCAATGCATATAACATACACCACTAAGGGTGACTTGGCGCCCAACGAGAGGGCAAGAGTTTCCACCTAAAACCTAAGAAAAGATTCTAAAACGGAGCTAAAAACAGCTTCCTCTCAAATGAGCAGCAGCTGCCGGTTTGAGTTTCTGGCGGGTTCCTGGTGTGTGCGCTTGACCTGCAGTATGGCGGGAATGAGGCCTCTGCAAGTGGTACATTAAGCTGCATGGTGGATTTAGCCTTTGCTAGTACAAAACAAAAAGAGGTTTCTGGGCTATACGCTGCTTTGATAAGAAGCATAGACCCACTATTTCTGAGAGTTGATGGCTCCCAGAGCTGGCGGAAAACGTACCACCGCCATGTTGGGAAGCTGAAGTGGGTGGAGCCAGCAGCCACAGCGCCATTTCAGGCTTAAAAGGCTGCAGTTTAAAGGAATAGGCTCAAGGAAATATAAAACATAAGCCGCATAAAGAAGGCTACCACACAGAGAATCTGGATTATGTTCTCTTTGATATTAGTAACTGAAGAGAAACATTTGATTGCAAAAGCTGTTGAGTTATGCCAAAATGTGTATTTTAAAGGTACCTTAACTTCAAAATTTGGATGTAAGGATATGTTGCTTTGGAAAGGAGGCTCTGCTTTTGTTTCCACAGAAAGCCAGAGGCTATGGATTTGTTCCAGATTAAGATACATCAGGTTTGACTAGCCAAGACCACCTAAAAGGTCTCTGATGACACCATGGCCCAGATGATCCAACATCCAGAATCGTTTCAAGGCAACTGGCTCAGACGACAACGGTCTCACGGACTACTCCATGATCCTAAAATTTTCTTTGTGTCCCCATAAGATACAGCGGCCCCCTCCAGCAGGAAGTAATAAGAGAAGCTATGCCCAAATTCCCAAATATACCAAGCTGACTTTGGAGATGTGTAAAAGTTAAAAACCTTCCTTTTAAAAAAAAAACGAAAGGGGAAGTGCTGTGGGATGGTCTGTATGTCAAATTGCTCTGATTGGTCAATAAATAAAACACTGGTTGGCCAGTGGCCAGGCAGGAAGTAGGTGGGACAAGGAGAGAGGAGAATTCTGGGAAGCAGAAGGCTGAGGCAGAGAGACACTGCCAGCTGCCGCCATGACCAGCAGCATGTGAAGACGCCGGTAAGCCACGAGCCACGTGGCAAGGTATAGATTTATGGAAATAGATTAATTTAAGCTATAAGAACAGTTAGAAAGAAGCCTGCCACGGCCATACAGTTTGTAAGCAATATAAGTCTCTGTGTTTACTTGGTTGGGTCTGTGCAGCTATGGGACTGGCAGGTGACAGAGATTTGTCCTGACTGTGGGCAAGGCAGGAAAACTGTAGTTACAACTGAGTATACTAATAAACTGTGTAATATTAATATATTGGGGAGGGGTATATGTGTTGAATCAGTACATCTTTTAAGTTGTGCCTTGTCAACAGTCTCTAAATACATTAGACAGTTTGGGCTATGATAACAAAATACCATACACTGGATTATTTCTCTGTATTCTCACAGGGTATAAGAGACTGCCAAGCTTCCTTGGCTATCTTCAATAAGGGCACTATTCCTTCTTTTCTAGTGACCTACTCACCATTTCAAGCCCCTATCTATACTACTTCATAGGTTTCCACATATGAATTTTTGAGGCATACAAACATTCAGACAATAATACATACAAAATATTTTTTCCTTTTAGAAAATGATGTGGTGGACTGGAGAGATGACTCAGAGGTAAAGAACATGGACTGCTCTTCCAGAGGTCCTGATTTCAATTCCCAGCAACCATCTATAATGAGATCTGGTGCTCTCTTCTGGCATGCAGGCATATATGCAGGCAGAATACTGTATATATAATAAATAAATAAATCTTAAAAAAGAAAGAGAGAGAGAGAGAAGGAGGGGAGGAGGGAGGGAGGGAGGGAGAGAGAGAGAGAGAGAGAGAGAGAGAGAGAGAGAGAGAGAGAGAGAAGGAAGGAAGGAAGGAAGGAAGGAAAGAAAGAAAGAAAGAAAGAAAGAAAGAAAGAAAGAAAGAAAGAAAGAAAGAAAGAAAGAAAGAAAGAAAGAAAGAAAATGTGGTGGTAACTGAAGCCAGAGTATTCCTGGGGATCACTTACAAACTCATGTACTAGAGATAGCATCTGTAGTCTAGGTGATCTATGAGAAACACTCCAATACACATAGATAATAGTGCAGTCAAGGTTAACCACTATCTAATGATCTTTGTCTTGAGAAACACATTTCTTGTGTATAATTGCTTCCAAATTTGAAGAAGTTATCACACAATGGACATAACATATATATTAGATCAAATTAAAAAAATCTGCTACTAGATTGAAGACAACCTTAGTGTAAACAGTATCTAGCACAGAAAAATTACAGCTAGTGGAATTTGCCTCTGTGAAGAGATACATTCAGGGAAAGAACAGGGCTTGTAAGAACAGGATACCCCATGGTTATGTTGTTCTAAAATGAATGGAAGTGATTGTAAGCTCTTGGTTCTGATAAATGCCTTTTTTCTTCCCAAATGGAAAAAAAGTGTTCAGATAAAGATGTAGCTCATCAGTATACCACTTGCCTAGCAGTGTGCATGGTGCCTTAGGTTGAACCTCAGTGCCCCATAAAAAGAAGAAAAAATAGAGGTGTTAATGCTATGTAGATTATTACAAGAATTGGAAGAAGGGAATCCTTCAGACAAATGGTTAGATAGATGCAGAAGCAGCCTTCTATGAGAGCACAAAAAGAAAAATGCTAACAAGAGCTCCATAGACCTATTATCCCCAGGGGAGAACAGAACTGGTAAGTATTATTAATTCACATAAACATTAATAACTTTTGACATTATCCATAGTGAAAAAAAAAGAAGAGGAGGAGATTGTCTAAACTACCTGAAAAATCTAAGTAAAACCAGAATAAGCCTGTGGCATTTGAGAATCAACCCACCTCCTCTAGTCCTCATGACACCCAGTTATCATAGTAGCTTCCTACTCTGTGTGAGAAGCCACAACAGAAGACACCATACAGTTTCTTCCCAGGAGGATCAGAGTACCACTGGTTATCAATCCCCACATACGTGAGCTCCAGTCCAGCTAGGAGCAGCTGGGTAGTCCAGAGCAATCTTACTTCATGATCAACTACTAGCATGTCAGAAGTTATACTCCAGATGTAGCAATCTACAAATACTGTGGCCCTACCATACTCACCTTCACTCTGGTTACCTTGAAGAGGGAGGGGCAAAGTGAAGAAAATTAGAATACCCGCCTTGCCCATTGCTCTGTCTGTAAAGCAGCAGTAGTGGTATTACTCAGATAAAACCAAGCCATATGTCCTGCTTTTAGAGCTGAAACAGTAGTTTTTGATAAGTGTGAGTGTTGAAGAAAGAAAAGAAAAGAAAGAAAGAAAGAGAGAGAGAGAGAGAGAGAGAGAGAGAGAAAGAAAGAAAGAAAGAAAGAAAGAAAGAAAGAAAGAAAGAAAGAAAGAAAGAAAGAAAGAAAGAAAGAAAAGGAAAGAAAAAAATCAATAACTCCACTCAAGGAAACTAACACTGGAACAAGACTTGGGAAATTTTAAGATGAAGGACATTGTTCAAATCAGTGAAGATTATAATGCCCTGTAGCTTCTAAGAACAATAAGCTAAATCATAAACCACCTACTTACTTAAAAAGAGAGAACCAAAGAAACAGGACAGAACAAAGCTGAAATACTGACCTCAGAGTCTATCTTTCGCAAAGGGTTCTGAATTTAATTGAATCATACTGTGAAGCATTTAACGCCCCCAAGGTACTATTAAAAACAATAGAGCATCAGTCAGCAATTAGTTGAAGCTAACAGCTGGATATGATGTTTACTGAGGCAGACAGATTAATAAAGAGTTCATGGAGGGGCTGGAGAGATGGCCCAGAGCTTCCGAGTGCTTATTACTCTTGCTGAGGACTAGAGTTTGGTTTCCAGGACTCAAAACCACCCATCATCCCATTGCAAAAGGGGTCTAACACCTCTAGCCTCTGCAAACACCTGAACTCACGTGAATATATCCATACACATACATATAATTTTTAAAATAAAATATAAATTTTGAAGAGTTCAGGGACAAAGAATAGCAAAAGAACACTGCTCAAACACTTCCCAATATATCATGCATGCTAATAAACTTATCTGGGGTCAGAGAACAGAACAGCCACTAGACAGACGTAGAGGCCAGAAAATGGTGGCACTCACACCTTTAATCCTATCACTTGGGAGGCAGAGATCCATCTGGATCTCTGTGAGTTTAAAGCCACACTGGAAACAGCCAGGCATGGTGACTCACGCCTTTAATCCCAGGAAGTGAGCCTTTAATCCAAGGAAGTGATTTCAGAAAGCAGAAATGCATATAAGACATGAGGACCAGGAACTAGTGCTTGTTAAGATGTTAGGTTTTTGAGCAGCAGTTCAGCTGAGATTCATTCTGGATGAGGACTCAGAGGCTTCCAGTCTGAGGAAACAGAATCAGCTGAGGAGTTGGCAAAGAGAGATAGCTGTTGCTTGTTCTGCTTCTCTGATCTTCCAGCATTCACCTCAGTAACCAGCTCCAGGTTTGTTTTTATTAATAAGACCTGTTAAGATTCCTGTTACACAAACCACTTCATATTAGCCTGGCTATCCACATACACAGCTTCCATCTCTAAGGAGTGACATCAGAGACTGCACACTGTGAAGAATAGAGACATTGCCCAAATAGTTCAACCTAGTTAACAAATATAGAAAAGCCAATAGATTTGAAGGAGGTCAGAATACAGAATGGATACAATGTATTATCTAAACTGTGTAGTTTTCAATGAAAGAGTATGAGATGTGAAAAGAAACAAGACATAGTTATAGGAAAGAGCATAGGAGAGAAGTGAAACATCAAATGTAACACATGAAAAGTTCATGTTAATAGTTTCATAATGAGTTTGTCTATACTAGGTAAATATAACACTCAATATATTTAAATAACTAAACAACCTATGGTTTAAAAATAGAAGGTATGGGATGTCTCATCCAATATAGGATGTTGAAAAGGAGGTAATTCTTTCAAAAAAAAAAAAACCCATGTGAATTCCAGAGATGAAAAGAGAAACAATTATCATAACGTATTCATTGTTGTCCTCAGCACTGGGTTTGAACTGGCAAGAAGTCAGTAACACTGAGAACAGACTGTAGTGAATATATAATCTGGAAACAAGAGAAGGCAAAATGAAAGTGAACAGACTTGGAGAATTTGTGGCATATCATTAAGTAGACTACAGTATACACATATCACAATAGCAGACAGGATAAAAGGAAGCATAAAATATTCGAAGAAATAGTGCATGAACATTTTTTAAATTTGGTGAAACATATTTAAAACATATTTTTTTAAAAAAAAACCCAATAGCCTTCCAACTGGACAGCTCAAAAATATTTATACCCTGGCATTTTAAGGATATAAAAATATTCAAAGATAAAATAGTGAAAGCAGCAAAAGAAAAAAAATGGCTTGTCAAAGACAAGGGAACATCTGTAGGGTAACAGCTCATTTTTTCTCTTGAAAGGATGGAGGTCTACGCTCCAATGGGATGTCATATTCACAATAATGAATGAACACCTGCCAGACAAGAATCTTATAATCAGCCAAGCTATCCTTTCAAATGAAGGCAAATACATTCAAAGACAAAAACAGTATTTTGTGGCAGCAGTATCAGTGCAAAGGAACACTAAGGACATTTCAGTGGTGATTTCTGCTGCAAAAAGAAGCTGCTTATTTGATAAGGGCGAGAGCTACACCTATCTGTGTGTATAATAATAGGTTTTTAGGATATATTCAGGAAGTACAATGGCTTAAGGAAGAGGCAATAGTAGGTTCTCTCTAGAGTACATGAACTAACGAGTCACAGTAAGTTGGATTGGTTAACAGTACTGGGCATAAATTTCCTCTTATTGAGTGGGCCACAAGTCTAATTAAATGGCTGCTATTTACCTTCAAAATATAAGTGCCATCCCCAAATGATACAAAGACAGCATAACCCCTTACACCTAAGGCTCACCAAATATTGAAGATAAAGGGACAGAAAGATTGTACGAGACAGAGGGCCAGGGTGTCTGCTACAATATAGTAGGGAAGTCACACCCACGAAATAGTAACAATATTGTCACCTAAAAAAAAAGACCTGCACAATGACACTACCAGTTGTATTCCCATTACGGAAGTGGGGTGTCTTACAGAGCCCCAGCCACAAATAAGGAGCAATAGGAAGTTAATTGGCTGGTAAAAGTGGAAGAAGCAGTCTTCTCAAAGGATGGATCCACTGATAAATTATCTTTAAACACATATGCATATGAGTAATGCTAAGTGGACTCGGTAGATTGTATTTAAACATATAAGTGGAGTGGGGTGTGGGAGTGTAGCAATAATAATGGAGAGATGATATATTTGAGATGGAATTCCGAGGACAAAGGAGAAGCTGGAGAAGAGACAGTGGAGTGGAAATAGTGTAAATACAGTACTCACGCATGAAATTCTCAAAGCAAAATGAAATCTAAAACAGGAAATATATGTCTTAGATTTTTAATTACATTTACTCCTTAATCTTAATAGGTAATTTTATTTTCGTTGTAAGTGTTTTTGTTTGTCATATAATTATGCACATTCTAATTATATAATAATTTTGTTAAATAAATACTTTGAATATGAAAAAAACTAAGGGAATTTCTTCAGTCAGGAATCAATTGACAGCAATCCAAATCCACGCGAATTAACATAACAAACTCTATAATTATGTAGTTATCCTGACTCCTACCACTTTTGTTTAAAAAAAATTATGCAACATAAAAATTCCAACAATGTATTATTGGGCTGGTAACATATGCAAATGAAATGTCTTTGATAATATTATCACCAAAACCAGGAGCTATATATGACTAGTGTTTGGGGGCCTGTGAGGTAGCTCAGATTGTACAGTGACTTGCTGCCCAGCCTGTCAACTTGAATTTGATTCCTGGGACTCACAGGTAGAACAGACTCCCATGGATTATCCTCTGACCACTCATGTGCCTTTTGGCGCATGCGTGTGTGCATGCATACACACACACACACACACACACACACACACACACACACACACACACACACGAGATGTAATTTGAAATTAAACAGTAATATTTTATAACTTGCCGAAACTGTTCATATGAATCTGAAGTGGATCTAATGACATGCATATGATTATCCATAAAGCAAACACTAAGACTATAGAACAAAAATTAAAGAAATTGAACATCTTAAAACAGATAATAAATCAGTTTCTCGGGACCAGAGAAATTAAGAAGAAATGCAAGGAAATGGGAGAAGTGGTAATGATGCAAGGTTCCTTTGGGGTAAAAGAAAAATATTTCTACGTTGATTGTGGTGATAGTTGCAAACTCCTGGGACTGTAGTACAAACTATTACATTGTACACTTTAAGGGTCTGAATGGCATAATATATGGCCCATGTCACTGTAAGGTTTCTAAGACACAAACAAGGAGGAAGTAGAGGAGGGAGAGAACTTCCCAGACCCTTTAGCCCATCATGTTTACTTCCAAAACCATTTATAGAAAATCTATTGGACCCTTTAAATTATGGAAGTTTCTAAGTGGGGAATAGATTTTATATTAATCTCCATGACAGCTCTGAACCCATAGGTTCAAAATAATACATGACTAACTATGAAACATACAGAAATAGGAAACACATAAATTGTTTCTCAGGTAACCCCCCATAAGAAGTGGGTGGGTTACCTTGGAAGACTTTTCCCTTTGGGAAAATATTTTCAATTTAATTCTATAAAACAATGAAAGATATATCTGTACCAAGGCTTATAAAATTCTGGGGTCTTGAACTCACTGGGGCAATGGCCTTTGGTTTGTGTTAATACATACAATTAAAACACACAATTGAGAAGAGATCATTTCTGTTAGAAAGAGGCAAGGAGTTCAACAGCCAAATTTTTTATTTATGGCTAAAAATCACATTGAATGTTTCTTAATGAGAAAAGTTGCTTTGGCTATATGAGGTTTCTATGTGTTTTTAAATATAAATATTACTTGTGAAAATTAATCAGGTTGTTACTTAAGGATTGGTAATACTAGGGAACCACTTTAAAATAGTTTCATCCAACCACTTGTTTCAAACAGTTGCAAAAAAAGTGAAATGGGTAGATTTATTCAAATCAGAGCATAGAACAGGATGAGATTGACTTACATCCAAAGAACAGTGAAAATCTTAAAATAAGAGAAATGTCCGTGTTGATGAAATCCACGTGGAAGTGTAACTTCAGATAACACATACTCAATAAATGACTCTCGCTCTCCATTTAAAAACAACTCTTTCTGTTGCAATAGTTCTCAGCTTTCTTGGGAATAGTATAGTACCTTCCAGCACAAAGCCAAAGCTGTTTTGAAGTTTAATTCTAAAATAGACAACATTAAGCAAATACCTCAATCCATTAGCATTAACTAGTATTTGCTTGCTTTAGTAAGTACACTAAATTGTCACTCTGTATCCAGTTTCTGTCCTGAATGTATGATAGAGTTGAGAAAGAGTCATTTTCCAACTTGGAGCACTTAGCCTAGACAGGCAACCTTCTAGATATGCCTCAAAGATGAACAAGGTAATAATTTCATTATTGTAGCTGTCATGGCTCTCATGTGAATCCTATGCAAATATTTAGTGGAATCATCAGTATAGTCCAGTTTTCCCCCCTTGTAGTGTGTGATTACCAAGTTCTACTCATAGGTTAAAAAAACACTCACCCTGATTTTCAGCAAAATAAAACGGTTGTTGTTTTATTTTCAACAAACATGAAGCGGGCACAAAGAACAGGCATCATCTTGAAATTCCATATATATCAGGAATTGGACAAATCGCTGAAATCCCTTGGTATCTCATAAGCATTCCCCAAATGAGAGACAACGTGACCAATCTGTCTTCACCCTCAGCATCCTTATTACTGAACTTCATAATTTAACTGGCAAACAGATTGCTGGCTGCAGCCTTTGACAGTTAAATGGTGTGTGTCTCGTTAGCGCCACCTACTGAGTGCTGGTTTCATTTCCTAACTCTCAGAAGACAAGCATAAAGGCAAAACATAACCAAACCAGAGGAACAAAAGAAGGACAAAGGGGCGGTTCTGTGGCCAGTACAACATTTCATCCACTCTTCCTAAGTATAGGTATAGTCATCAGAGGAGTGATGTCACATCACAAAAGGAGCTAGCTTGACATTTCACACACACAAATCTCTTTTACCATCCTTCTGTAAACCTTGCTTGATTATTACAAAACAGTGTGAAAAAAAGTGTAATGAAATAACTCTGAGTGTCTTATTAACCACACACTTATATTACAAGCAGAACATCAGTTTGAAGAGTCAAACAATAGCCACACTGTAATTTTTCTCACCTGCCAGATTTTGGAGCATAAAAATATATGTGACTGAATGAATTACCACAAACATAAAAAGATTACCATTTCACATAGAGGCTTTGATACTTGCAAATTTAAACACGGCCAAATTACTGTTATCGAACCCTGTCTCCATTGTGTGTGCGTTCTTGTTTAGTGGAGATCACCCTGCGGTAAAATCCCGCTGCATTCTCTCTCCCAGGCCATCCCCCATGATTCTCCAGAGGTTTGTTAGCATGGAGATCTCCATTATGAAATAGGAAAAGTTCCCCCTCAAAGCCAATATGCTCAGTCACAAAGTATTCTGCAGAGGTTAAAAGACTGTTATGAATTTGGTCCACTGCATATAACCTGCATGGTATTGCCAGAGAAGACAAGAATTTGAATGAGCCCAAGTGGGAAAATAAATTGTCTTGTTCCTTGAAGACAGTCTCCACTGGTTAAGGCCAAGACCTTTTCCTTTGGAATTGTAACCATCTCTCTCATCCTTTTTTTCCCCTCTCTTTGCTGATATATACATTGTGTGGACATTTTAGTTAGTAACCTGATATTTTATCAAAAATTGTCTTTCAAATAATGGAAATTGTTCTCCATACAACAGGAATGACAAATCATACAGATAAATATCTTTCTTAAAATCCATCATAACCAGCTCAAACTCAGATTATTAATCAGAGTGCTGCCTTCATCCTTCATTCTATTTACTTCTACCCTCTGGGTTCGTTGAGTGCAGGGTGACGTTTCAATTTCCTGATATTTCAGCACCTATATAGCAAAGTGTAGTGATCAGGTACATGTCTTGTTGCTGCCAGCAACAAAAGAAAATGACATAATAGTTGAGAAATTGTAGTCTGAGTGGCATTCCCTTTAAAGGTACCAAGTTGATAAATGAGTATCAGTAAACATTAAATTCAAAAGTATAACTGCCTATAAATATGTTGAATTACATGTCAAGGATTTCAGGGATTAGAAACAGACTAGTCTTGAGAATAAGAAGCAAAATAAAGGACAATCACAACAGTACATACAAGTAAATGATTCACAGGCTGCAACCTCCAGAGCTGTGAACCAAAATAAGCATTTTTCGATAAGTTGCTCACCTGCAGGAATTTAGTTTTAGTGGCAGAAAGTGAACATAATATGATCGTTACACTTTGTATACAAGTACTGAAATATCACATTGCTGAAGTCCTATTGTCAAACAAAAATTATACACATCTATTTTAAATTTTTTTCATATTTTAAAAGATACAATTTTTTTCTGATCCATTCATAGATGTTTGCTCACTAAGCTGTGTGTCTTTTGGATTTTTCTATCAACTGAAGTGTTCTGGCTTTTATTTTCCCAATTTATACAAAGGTGTAATATATAATATCATGTAATTATCCTGGGTATTGCCAAATGTTCCAAACATTCAGAAGAAGTGTTTATTTTTAACTCAAATGATCGAGTGATCAATAATAAAGTTAGTCATGGAGATAGCAGTCTACATTTATTGACTGATTGATTTACTCTGTATGAGGGTGTGTGTGTGTGTGTGTGTGTGTGTGTGTGTGTATGTGTGTGTGTGTGTTTGTGTGTGTGTGTGTGTGCGCGTGCGCGAACGCGCACGCGTATATGTATGTGGGTATTTACATGAAAAGAAGTGTATCCACCTTCCGTGTGTGTTTTGGGGACCTAACTCAGGCTATCAAGCTTGACACCTCTACCTGCTAAGCCACTTTGCTGGTCAGGAAAAAACTTTGATAATTCCCTCCACACCTTCAGTCTTACAAAAAAAATATACATCTGATTCAAGCACACATTTACACAGAAGCGCTTATTGAATTTAGTCACAAGCAGCTGCGTGCAGAACATTTGGCTCTAAGGGCATATGTAGTTACTAAAGTCTCATTAGAACACAGACTAGGTCTTGAAAGTAGTCCTATATTCCGACTCTTTTAAGAAAGATAAATCACCAGAACCATTCATCACATGAGAAACAGGATTCAAAGCTTACAAGTTTGATGCTGCACCTGAATTCCTGAAATGTTACTACTCTAGGGAAATCCTCCACGCTATACCTGAGACAGCATTTGATTCCAGGTTGTTCTGGTACCAATTCAAAGTAGTTCATTCCACTAGGATCTCACTTTTTGTCAAGGTCTTCCTACATTAGTTGACAATTAATGAGAAAATTTTTAGACAAGCAACATTAGAAGACATTCTTTTTTGTTTCCTGCCCATTCACATTTTCATGAATAGTTTAGAGTTATATTTTAACTCCAATGAATTAATTGGCATAAATAATCTTTCAGCTTACTATTATCATAAATTTTGTTTCAATAGACTCTGTTGGTTATCATTGTATTTCACATAATGGCCTTTAACTAGTTATTAACTTCTACTATCATTGCTATGATTAACATCATTAGCAACCTGCCTCCTCATAAATGAATAAATCACATAAGCATTTTATATAGTAACATTGCTATTAGAAATTTGCTTCACATAAACTCATATACTAAATTGTATGGATCCCCAGTTACAGGCATAAATACTGGAGTTGGCCTTTACTCATTCTATGTACAACAACATTTGTCATGAATAAGTCACTATAGGATACTTATAGAACCTTTCATTGCACCTTGAGAAGTATCATTGGCATATAAATCTGGGAAAACTGTTCACTCTAAAACTGTGAGAGAATATGAGATGCTTTTAATTTGTTTAGTTTATATGACCCAGAAACCTCAAACAATTAAGTAAGTAGGTAGGATATTAATATAACCATCTCACATATGGCTTCATATCCTATCAGCTCCTGTGCATCTATATCAGAAAATCTCTATTAATATTATAAAGAAAACTGAGCACATTCCAATGCATAATGTGTAGAAATGAGTAGAAAATTTGACACTAAATTTTCCTTACAAAAGAGGACAAAAATATTTTATAAATTAGGTGTTCATAACAGGGAAAGGCTTTAATCAGCTTTTGAAAGCTAAATGTGTCTCAGGTTCATTATTATTCAAAGGAGTGAATTCTCCCTAGTAACATGTCACAAAGGAACAAGGAACAGCTCTAATGATAGCCCAACAATTTAGTATGAGATTTTTAATCCTGAAATCTGAAGCTTGTGCACATGAGACTACTTGCATAAACCAAAGTTCAATTCCAGAAGCATTTCATTAATTAATTGCATCTCAGCCATTCAAAATATGATTCCAGATTTCCAAATACTAAGCCATTACAGCGTGTTTGGTTAAACTAGAAGCATTCTTTAATTTTCCCCACATTAAAGCATGCAATATAAGTATTTACAAATGCCAATTATGTGCAACATTTAAAAATGACAACAGATCAATGGCATAATGACAACCAATTAATGGTATGTAGGATTTATATTGATGAAAAATAAAATTGAAATTAAGTCAAACACAAGCACCAACAAAGAGGACATTTCAGTTTGACTTGTAGTAAATAATTTTACAACATTGGCCATTAGACATATACAGCTCTATAGATATCTGGTTTACCAAACAAAGAAAAATTTCAATTTTCACGTATTTAAATTTTTATTATTTATCACAAGGAAAATATGATTTTATTATCAATGAATCTATACAATCCAGTTAGGGCACCATAACCTCAGTACTCTTTGGTTATTACAATGATTTGAAGTGATATGAAAAAAATCTAATCATATCTAAAGGAATACTTAGCACACCAATTCTAATGTCTTTTCAGCTGTCACTTACTTGCAATCATTACTAACTTATTTCTATGAATACTATTCATTAACCACAACTTACCTTAGGATCAAAATACTTCATTTGCCGATGGTAACTTGGGATTGCTTAAGATAAAGCCTTCCAAAGCCATGTTTATTTACAGGACAGATTATCTCAGAATAAATAACAAAAATGGAAGATTTTCTTCTTATGTCCCTTCAGGCTTAAGTAGTTCCAGGTAAAAACATGTCCACTTTTGAATTACAGAAACTCTTCTCAGTGATCAGAGTCATAGAAGATGATGTGGATCTGAGAGATTAGAAATAGTCCATCTTCTGGCCGGCCTAAAGGGTGAACACCTCAGCATCCCAGAACTGTTAGCTTATGATTTCTGAACATAATGTCCTCATACCTGCCTCCCTCTCTACACTTCCTTTATGGCCTTTCTTCATCTAATATCTCTGATTCCGCAGACATAGATGTATTCAGGAACATCTGTAGTAAAAGTATCTTTTGAAGTAAAAGTACACAACATTTCCAGACTCATTAGGGTGGTAGAGGTTGTAGTTAAAGCAACAGGGATACAACCACGACAATAACAATTGTCTTAACAATTGATTGACAACTGTTGTTCTAAATGGAAAGACTGTATCAAGTCTCACAGAAAAGCAAGCAGAGGATGAATGCATTCCTACGGTAGCATTTCCTCTCCTTTGAATATGTCACACCTGTGCTCCTCGGTAATATGATTTGGATCTGAAGTGTCTGTCCCCAAAAGGCGGGGTCCCCTGTGTGGCACTGAAAGGAAGGGGTAAACCCTTAAATAATTGGGACCTACTGGCAGGTCATCAAGTCATTAGCAGCATGGCCTTGAAGGGGATAGCAGGACTCCTCCCACCTGCCTCTTGCCCACATAGTTCCTCCAGAATGTGCTGCCTCACCTGTCATGCAGAACAACAGAACTATCACGGGCTGAAACTGATGAACCAGGAATCTAAATAAACATTATAGACTTACTTTCCACAAATATTTGTAACAGTGAAGGAAAACTGACCAATCTAAAAAAAAAAAAATATCTTAAATTTGTTTCCATATGAACAGATTCTGAGATGGAAGGTGTAGTACAGGATATTTTTTGAAGAGCACTCTCAAGAATTGGCTGGAGAAGAAAATGGAAAAGTCTGGTCAAAGGAAGAAACATCTATGATATGGTTGTCACTGGAGTCTTGGTCAATACCAGGGAGAACTCTGGAGTTGGGATCGCCCTTGAGTATTGCTCTGAACTAGGATTGGAATAGGACTCCGTTAGCCCATTACTGGCACAAGTCACCACTGGGGAAGGATCTAAGCTAGCATAACAATTCCTGGAAAGGACAATGCTCAAGAAAGTATGCAGCTGTCTCTGTTGGCAACCAATATTCCCAGCAGTCGAGGATAGTATGGGAGTGGAGGACCTTTACCATCCACCACACTTGGACCAAGTTACCCTCATCACACAGGATTATCTTATTAGGTTTCAGTGATTGGTTGGTTGCTGTTGCCTGATGCCCTGAGAGATGATCCAGAGGTTGTTGACCAGATAAATGGTTCTAGTTTTGCCCAACATAAAGCCAAAGACTCCAGACATAACAGGCAAATAAGAGCTTTAAGCTCAGTGCCACATTGACAAATGACCAACTTTCAAGTAGTGATCACATGAAATCAACATTTATTTGCTAATCTGGTACTTAGGTTCACATATGATGCTAAACACTTTACATAGGCTATCTCATTTAATTCTAACAGAAGCCCTAGGAGGTATATCATACAATTTTTCCTGTTGCAGGTGGCATATTGAAAACAAGTAACAAGTAGAATATGTATTTTTTTTTGGTATAACTGGGAAATAGTGGTACAGTGAAATATAGAAGACTTTGACTGTCATGGATGTCAGCTTAGCATTCCATTAGTGAGGGTTTAGTTTTACCTAATACAATGAAAAACATACTGAGAGTAACCTGTGCTCAATCTCCAGGACCCACATGGTGGAAGGAGAGAATCAACTTCTGGAAACTGTCCTCTGACCTCCATACATATGCTGTGGCACACCCATGCCCCACCCCTGTAAAAACAGCAAGGGCACTGAAATAAAGAGAATAAAATTGAAATTGCAAATTAACTGAAGTATCTGTGTGCTGCTCCTCCAATAAAAATTCTCCATTCTTAAAGAAAAAAAAAAAAGTAGGACATCCAAGAACAGACAATCAAACACTCAGAACTAGAAACAATTTGGTCATCTAAAATAAGTAAATAAATAAATAAAATTTAAAAAATACCTCCACACCTTAGTGTAATACTGACTATATACCACTTGACACTTCCATGGACCTATGTTGAATTCTAGCTCTAAGTCACATGTGCCATATTACAAATATTTTTTATTTGCATTATATTTTCCCAGTGGTCATATGTGTAGCAATCTTGGAATACTACTGAGAACCGAAAAATCACTCTGAGAGAGTTTCTGTTTGGGGAGAAAACTGTAGTGCGACGGGTTGGGTGTCTTGCTTTCAAAACCAGAAAATCACACCAATAACAGCAGCCCTTTGCTATAATTGCTACCAAAGGTTTGACCTCCTGATAAGTAAAGAGTGAAGAACTTCACTATCAAAGAAGAAACAAACAAGCAAACTGAATACATCGGCTTATGTCCATATGTTTCCGGGCTCTTTCAGAACAGGAAACCCTATCAGAGCCTAGGTATCTCCATGAACTGAGAAAGTAGAAGTTTGTTCAAGGAGATGGAAAGGAGCCCAGTTTGCCAAAATTAGTACAATAGAGGTGGAAATTAAGAAGAAAGCACTCTAAAGACATGCAGGGAGGTCTGCCGGAAGCTTCTACTGAAGACTGAGCTCATAAATGACAAGAAGCTACCCAAAGCCTGAGAAAGAAACACTGTAGCTTCTATCCCCGACACCCAAACACAGATCTAGCAGTATTCCCTCCACTCAGGATAGCCACAGGAAGATCATAAACTCAAGGATGCCATGTTGCTGAATAGAAACGTCCTTTCATAATAACAAACGAACAAATATTTGAAACAAAAAGAACTAAAAGTGGTTTGTGTCAGAATGGAGAGACTTCATAATGCAGGATGTAATCTGTAAAATCCAGCCATTCACGGAAAACTACATTTAGGTCAGTCATGGGCCATTCATATAACAGCACCCCCATAACATGAAGTCATCCTGTGATACAGTTGTCTTGGCTGGTACAGTAAATACGCACTATGCTATTTGAGCAATGACTAAAATGTACTGGTTGTGTATTAATCAGAATGCATCCAGCTTTTACTTGGGAGAATCTTACTTTAGTTGGGAGTCTAAATTTTCCTACACTAAAAGCAAATCTAAATCTAACTTTACAGTGTTTAAGCCTCCAAAGTATTCATCAGAATCTAATAAGATAGTTTCAGGAACAGCTATCTAACACAGAACACATTCTAGACGTATTTAAAAGAAGACTCTAACGTTCAACAGCCAACAAAATAAAATTCGCAATGCCAGGCAATTCAGGTAAAAATTACCAGGTTTATTAAAAGCTAGCACATAATTAATAATGAGAAAAATCAATCACAAGAAACAGACCTAGAAACAAAAAACATGAATCAGAAAATATATTAAACAGCCACTGACATATATTTTGTATGTTTAAGCAAGTAGAGAAAAATATTAACATAATTACTTAAAAGAAAGAAAGAAAGAAAGAAAGAAAGGAAGGAAGGAAGGAAGGAAGGAAGGAAGGAAGGAAGGAAGGAAGGAAGGAAGGAAGGAAGGAAGGAAGAAAGAAAGAAAGAAAGAAAGAAAGAAAGAAAGAAAGAAAGAAAGAAAGAAAGGAAGGAAGAAAGAAAGAAAAAGAAAGAGGTAGTTATTTTTTTTTAAGTCCTGAATTGAACTTTTAGAGCAGGATTGACATAGTGCTGGCAAGCTTTTGCTTCATGGACCATACGGTAACTACTTTAACTTCATGAACTACATAATTGCTGTCGCAACCATTCAGCTCTGATTTTATACCAAAGAGCCACCAGAGCCAATATATAATTGTGTGGATATAACAATGCTGCAATAAAACCCCTTTCACAAAGGACATAGCAGCTACACTGTTGACCTCTTCCTAGAGATAAAATATGTCCGAAATGAAAAATTCCAACTCCTGAGCCTATACATTAACTATTTTAAGATAAAACTTACAAGAAAGAAGCTATGAATCAGTTAAGGTCCTTGTTTTCTGCTGCTATGACGGAAGACATTCCTTCCACTTGGGGCCTTTATGTGCCACAGTTTGTGTTACCTTTGGTTAAACACTGCCCCAAACTATTACATGGAAAACTTCAAAAGGAAACAATTCGTTAAGTTTTAAACTGTGAACACTCAGGGTCACATGATGAAATCTCTCTTGCTTCAGTCCTTTCTGCTCTGGTAGTCAATCATCCCTCTGTTGGTTTATCTTATCTGCATATGCAATCATTCATTACATTAGCCACTTAGCGGCTGTCTCTGCTGCCAGATCAACTATGGGTGTCAGTATCATAGAACCTATGCTCAGAATAACTCTAACACAGACACCTAACACTAAGCCACATGCCTGATCATTTACCTCAACTCATCCTATCACCTAGGTGCTATGTTATCTTATGTAAAGAGGGATGAGTAGTCTACAATGTTTTGAGAGAAAGAATGACTACATTCACAGAACTTTTATCAGAAGGTATTGTTAAATTTTCTATTCAGTTAGAAATTATTATGAATTCTAACTTTGCCTAAATCATAAGGTAAATTTCTTCATAGACACTGTGTTTAGCTACTATGTCTAAGAAATACACAGTCCGCAAGTGTTAGAACATGGTCCAAGAATGGAGTTGGTGAGAATTCTGAGTGCTTGTGAAAAAAAGCTCCAAGAAAATGAAAGTCTTATGACCTTAGGTTCTTCAAACCTAGGAATTGTTCTTGGAATGTGTTTCCGTGCCCATCCCAGGTGTGGTAGACAGGAGTGGGTTTACTTCGGATTATTCATTACAACTGGATATTGTTATGTGTTTCTATGCCTCCATGGAAAACACATTTTTGTCATGTGAGTCTTGCCTGTTACATATGACTTATCATTGTGATTGTATGTTTGAGTCATGTGACTCTTCTTAACCCTCAGAGCATAAAATTGTCTGATGCTCTAAATAAAGTTGTCTGTTGCATGCGACTTTAGTCGACCTCATTTATCAGCTCCATTCTCCCAGGTCCCAGCTTCTGTAGAGCAATAAACATATAAGGAATTAGGCTTAGGTACTATCTGTTGTTTGGGGGCTCTGGAGTGGATAAAGTGGACTGATGTGCCACAAATTACATAAATTACAATGTATCTGGCTCATAATGCTGCAAAGCTTGTTAGTCTAAAAGAATGAATCTGGCATCAGGCAAGGGCCTTCATCCTATGCCATAACATGATGGAAAGCCAAGCAAGTATGCCTGAGACAGAAAGAGGAAATTGGGCAGAGATGTGTCCTTGTCATCCAGACCCACTCTCAAAAGAGCTAACCTACTCCCACTCCCACGATAGGCATCAATCCATTTTCAAGGAGAGAGGTCTCATAACTAAATCACCTATTTAAAGTACTGCCCCTTAACACTGTCACTAGCAATAAAATTTCAACATGAGCTTTGGAGGGTGCGCTCAACTTGTAGAACTTACCACTGGAAACAAATCAAGCAGTTTCTCATATACGTAACTACAGTCCCAAGGGTGGAAAAGAGGAATGGAACAAACATTTGAGGAAATAATAGTTGATGTTTTGTCAGTACTCACGAAGAAACCAATCCACAGATCGACACTGTTCAATAAGCCTCACACAAATGAGGAGATCCAGGCTCGGAGGTTTTAGGAACTTTTTCCATGGCTTTTTCAGTGCAAGCGATGATTCAATATCATGTTTGTTGATCCAATTATTCACAGTTTTGCCTACTTGGCATAATTCCAGCTAAGTTGATAGAATGAAGAATCATCCTCAAAACAGGAGTTAAAATGCTGTTTATTGAGAAACCTCTTGGTCTGTTCTTACATATCTACCACACACTGCTCAAGGCAGTGTGTCATTTACTATTCCAAACAGAGCATCTCAGTGAAGAGTTGTCTTCCCCATTTTAAAGATGGAGACACTGAAACTATAGATTCAACATAGACGCTTAAATAACAGCAATAGTGGGAAACAGAACTGGACTCGGGTCTTTTGGATTTATATGCCATGTTCTCCTTGGAGTTAAATCCTATTTATGATATGTCCATAAAGGAAGAGTCACATGTGTTAGGAAGCTAGAAACTTGGCAGTGTAGGGATGTTCAAAATACAAACTCCCTGGAATGATGGGAAACAGAGTCTAATATTCCACTCTTAAAACAAGAAACAGCTGGCACCAAACGAATAACTGTCAATAAATCTCAAAAGTAGAGCAATCATTGCAAGTATGGTAATAAATACTTAGACTCATAAAACCACAGAATTGTGAAATTACTTACATATTGTAGTATCCAGTCCCATCTTTTTGGAAAAATGGAGGTATACTTCAGAAGGTTAAATCATTTACCCAAAATAACATTGCTGGTTATTGACCTTTCTATTAAACCATCCCAAATTCCGTTCCAGAAAATATAAATTATTCATGTAGAAAGACAAACCCAATTTTGGCAGGTCAGAGATTTCAGTGAGATATGAATTGGTTAAGGACCGTGATTTATGAATCTAGGCAGCCATCCAGATTGCCTTATCTCGGCTGTCCTTCTGGGAAGCACACTATTGTGACTACCTAAATTGATCTCTGCTTTACTCCATTCAACAGTCAGTGGCTATCACATGAAGGGAAGGGTAAATTACTAAGACACAGTGCAAATACTCAAAGTCAAAAGATGTTAAAGAGGAAATTTATATTGAGATCATCTCCCCTTGTTTGATAGAAACAAAATTAGACCAGATAGTTCATAATGATACTCTGAAAGATTAAATACAAATCATGTCCCATTTTAAGCAAACCCTCAGCACCACATTTTTATACACACACACACACACACACACACACACACACACACACACACAGCTATATATACATATCCATATATTCTCATTCAAGATTTATTTATTTATCTATCATCTATTTTGGTTTTCCGAGACAGGATTTCTCTGTGTAATTATGGTGCTTGTCCTGGATCTCACTCTGTAGACCAGGCTGGCCTCGAACTTATAGAGATCTGCCCGGCTGTGACTCACAAGTGCTGGGATTAAAGGCGTGCGCCACCACCACTCAGCTTTTAAGATTTTGTTTTATGTATTTGAGTGTTTTGCCTGTATGTGTATATGTGCACCACATGAATGCAATGCCCATAAAGACCATAAGAGGGTATCAGATACCCTGGAGCTTGAGTTGGGGTGCTAAGAATTGAAATGGGGTCCTCTGCAAGAGCAGCAAGTTGTTCTTAACCACTTAGCCATCTCTTCATGCCTGATCCACACAAGCTTTTATCCTTATAAGTTCTTTGAATTCAAGGACTACCAGGTTCTCATACATTCCAGACACCTGGCAATTCAGCTGATACTATAAGTGCTCCATGTTTATTGAGTGAATGAATGAAAAAATGCTGAATAAGCAACTTGTGTTACTTAATGTCACTTTAGCAAACATGCCCTCAGTAGATGCCAAAGCACTACTTAACCTGTGTTTGTAAGAACCTGCATGTAAAGAAACCCAGATGATGACCCAAGAAATCACCCTAGCAATTGTTGCATGTGTGAGGCCCCCTCTCCCAAGAAGTGCTCTTACTTGGTGAGTTTACCATACCTTTGGAAGGTAAGAGTGAATATATAACATTTATTGACCAAGACTTTCTCCTTGTAAGCAAGTAGCCCACAGAAGGATGCTATGATTCACTGCATATTTTTAACTAAGCATTATTTATTATTGCACACAGATAGAATCCAAAATATGATTCCTTTCACATAAGTAATTGTAAGAGCTTTTACACTTCTCTTTCTAGGAAGGAATTAAAGTATATCTATATTCTGTTTCTGAAGAGATAAGAATAAAAGCTAATTTTTTAAGAGAGTATTAAATTGTTCATTTTGGTTGTTCCTATTAAAACAGCACTCTTATTCAAGAATGTCACTGCCTTTGCCCAATGGTTACAATTATATATAACGCTATTACTTCTTTACTGTTGAAAAAAAAAACAGTCTGGAGTTAGTCTTCAAGATATCACAAGAGAAAGAAAGATGAGTAAAGGAAATAGATATAATCTTCCATTCTCTGTGTGCTATAAATGGTCTATAGAAAATAGTACCAATTGGTTTAGGTAGAGAAGTTATTCACCTTTCTAGATCCATTGGGCCTCAGTACCCATAACAATATCTAGTGGATAATTTATCTACTAAGGAAGAAAGGAAAAGATAGGCTGTTATGATTCATGCTAGACGTTAGTCTTATCTTGATTATCGTCCCTCATATGTATCCTTAGTACACCTAATTGCATCTTTTCCCACATCTGTTTCAAGTATTCAGCAAAGAGATACATATCACAACACACCAATAATATTCAGTGTTGGAATACTCATCATACACCCACGTATATAACTTCTTAGACCTCTTAGAAATTAGCAATAGGTTATGGAAGGATATCAGAAAATATCAGCAATGTTTCCATGTACTTTAGGACATGCCAAATAACACTGCAGAGTACACAGTGTTCCGATTTATATCTAAGCAATTCTCAAGAGATTGCAGGGCCCCTGGGTGCTCAGAGAATCTGTCTGCTGGCCTGCTTTGCTGGCACTCCTGGCTGACTGGCTGGCTTTGCTGATCTTGCAAGCCAAGGGATTATTAGATTGACCACATGCCCTCTGCTTTTGTTTCTTTGTTTTTTGTTTTGTTTTGAGATGGAGATAGGAAAGTTGACTAGGGCCCCAGAGATCTATGAGGAAAAAAGAAAGGAAAAGGAGGAGGGGAGAGAAATTTGCAGCGATAGGTGGTTTCTGTTGTGCAAGTCAAGAGAGGATGTAAGGGTTTGATTCTAGTAGAAGCAAACTGAGAACATAGTTTAACAATAGCCCACAGGGATGCCAAGATAACATCTCCTGAAAGATGTCTCTAAACTACATCAAGAACTTCTACGAAGGATGTGTAAGTAGCAAACAAGAACATCGATTGCGTAAATTTTTGTCTGTGTATTTTTTAACTTCGTTGGCATGTGTGTTGATAGGCACAATTATTGTACACTTACAAAGAAAAATAACATATATAACAATCATGTGCTGTAAAATAGTCTGAATTTAAAATTATTGATAGATTAATTCTGGAGGTACTTTCATCCATTGATGCTTTAAAGTAGGTCACACTCATAATTCAATGTTAAGTATGGGAAAAATTTTGCCAACACTAAATAAATACTGTTCTGTCCTTTTGATAGTACCTGTCCTAAGCTTAATAAATGTTGCATTTGTCATCTAATCTTCCAAAAGAGGCAAACAGATATTCTAAGATATTTATGGCTTTATTTCAAAGAGATTACATGAGAAAGAAATATGGAATTCAAAGCTGTTCAAAGTATTTCCAAACTTACCCATTTGATTGGCAATAGATATCAGCTTGATGACTGCATTCTATAAAGAGTAAAGTGACACAACACTCTTGCAGGGTTTACAGTGAATATGATATTTCTTCCAAACTTCTCAAATCTTAACATGTTTAAATCTTGTTTGAATGTGATCATAAAAACATCCTTCAAAGTGTCCTTTCTAAATGTTCCTTTCCGACCCAATTTCCCCCTCCCCTCCAAAAACCAACAGGTGAAACCTCCAACCGTGATCGGCCAGTTCCACACCCTCTTCTTCGGGTCTGTGAGGATGTTCTTTCTTGGAGTGCTGGGCTTTGCGGTTTATGGGAACGAGGCTTTGCATTTCAGCTGTGACCCAGACAAAAGAGAGATAAATCTGTTCTGTTACAATCAGTTCAGGCCAATAACTCCCCAAGTAAGTTTCCGGTGTGTATGCAAACACTGACTCCCCAACACGAGTAGTTTTTTTTTTTTCTCCTATAATTTTGAGAACTGTATTTCTCTTTAATTGGCTGAATATTGCAGAAATTTTAACTTGAGTTCCTCAAAAATTTCTTTCAAATCCAGTATTCTATTATCTATTGGTATATTTAGCATAGAGACATTAAGCAGCTATTAAAATCAAGTAATTCATCATTATCATTAGCGGATAGGCAGTGATAGTAAATTATGATTATGTTTTCCAACTGCCATATGTTTAAAGTTCTAAAATCTTAGAAAATAAATGACATATGTCAGCACGTCTACACTTGTTCATCATATTTTCATATTTTTAAGGCATTTGTGAAACTTAGAATTCTTAAGTTGCCCTTGCTGAATCCATGAATTTTTCATGTGTTTTTTTGGTGACATGTTGTTTATTTGACTTGACTAAAATAGTTTTGATATACTCTAGGTGTTCTGGGCATTACAACTCGTGGTTGTCCTGCTTCCTGGAGCAATATTCCACCTTTATGCTGCATGTAAAAGCATCAACCAAGAATGCATTCTTCAAAAGCCCATGTATACTGTGATTTACATCCTCTCTGTCTTGTTAAGAATCAGCTTGGAGGTGGCAGCATTTTGGCTTCAGATTCATCTCTTTGGCTTCCAGGTGAAACCTCTATACTTGTGTGATGCCGAATCCCTTGGTAAAAAAATGAACGTTCTAAAATGCATGGTTCCAGAACATTTTGAAAAGACTATTTTTCTCATTGCAATGTACACTTTTACTGTAATCACCATGGTATTATGTGTTGCTGAGATTTTTGAGATAATATTTAGAAGGTCGTGTTTCCTCTTTAAACAATGACAGGGTTGATTACCTATTGTCATGATATAGTTCCTATCAATCATTTATGTTTAGTTTTTTGATCAAATACTTCAATTCCATATGTTCTTTAAATTTTGGTGTGTCCGTAATTTATGTATATTAGAAAATAGGATACCAAGTTTTAAACTAATTGTTTTTGAGCAAATATTTCCTCCTATTTTTATTTTACCACTTATTCTATGATAATGTACACATAAGACTAATGATAACTCATTTTTTAAAATAGTAAATTTTAGGTGTCTCTAATATACAACACTTTAGGTTACCACATTATTTTGTGACCAGAGAAACTTACCACTGTTAGACACTAGGAAATTGATGTTCAGAGACATTATGTTATATGCAGTAAGTCACACAACCAAACCAGAATCTGGGTCTTTCCTATCCACTGAACCATGTAGCTTTAACTTTGAGGACATAATTATCTTTGCCTTTGTGTAAAATATAATGGTAAACACAAAACATAAATTAACTAAAAGTCATTATATAATTTTATCACTAACTTAGAGAAAATGAGCAATTGCATCTTTAATATTAAGTCCATATTGTTTTCCCGAAATTTCAATATTAAGTGATCCTGGAAATAGTTAAGAAATAAATTAGAATTGCTATGAATAACACTGTGAGTGGCTTCCTTGTTTTTTTATTTTTTTTTGTGCCTATATAAGCTCTGTTTTTGCATAACTTCCATATTTAAAATTATTTGAATGGAAAATTTTGTTTACATTAAGCTACAATTCCTCAATAATTTTGAAACCATCCCGTAGGTAATCTTATAGAAAATCAGTGCACTTATTTCTATTTGTCTGTACTTTCAACAATCATCCTCATTTATGCCATTTAAAATTATTTATGTCCTACTGTTTTATGCCGGTATTTTAGTAGAGAACCACACATAGTAAAATACTGAAATTTTGGAATTTTCTTAAGCCTATATTTGATATTATAAATTCTGTATTAGGATTTTAACTCACGGATCTTGCCCAACATAAAAGCAACGAAGAAAATCCAACTTAGTTTCACTCAATAAATAGCTTCTGAGGACCTATTATTTAATATATACTATACTGCTAGGTCAAATTTAGAAACAAAAAAACTCAGCACCAAAAGGAGATCCTATTCTGTTGAATGATCAAGTGATAAGTCAAGAGAGTGGTGATTTATGAAAGTAAATTGTAAATAAAATAAAAAATAAGACATTGAGCAAATGTCCAAATACTTGAAAAAAATCACTCATAAATTTCTATTAATTCATGCACTTAGGAAGAAGTGGCATCAGAAATTAAAATGTACTATAAATTAAATGATAATTAAAGCAATTTATTGAAATTTGTTGAAAGAATTAAAACACTGTTTGGCTGTCTATAGAGGTTGTATGTTATGTCATGAAAATTATAAATTTATCTTCACACTTCAAGAAATTAGCAAAATAACTAGATAAAAATCATTAAATAGGATAAGAATAAAATAATATAAAATTGATAGTTAAATGAAAATGCATTAAACAAGTGGTGATTACTTCAGTTACACAGTTTTAGATGATAAAGAAAAAAAGGACATCACCTTTATGATAAATGAAAAGTGACATTAAGATGATCATAGGGATACTTGAACAATGTAACAAAAAGTTTGATGGAATGAAGAAATTCTTTGAAACCCATATTACTAAGACAAGAGAAACTGATAAAATACACAGCAAACATAAATATTCTTAAATCTGTTAGATGAATTAAAATTCAAACCCTTTTCTTAAAGAAAACTCCATATCCAGATGGCCTCTCTGGTCAAATTCACCAAATATTTAAGGAAGAGATAACATTACAAAATCTCTTTAGGAAGAAAGACAAAAGAAGCTCCCAGTTTTCTAGGCAAGATCGTGTTGGAACAAGAAGAAAATATTTCCCATTTTGTTTAAAGAGAGAACCATAGCATAATTTTGTTATTGAAGCTTTCTAAAAAAAGATATTAGCAAATGTAATCCAGCTATGATTACACAGGTAGAAGATGTCCAGGTTGGATTTTTCCTGGCAGTGACAGATTTTTTTTAAACACTTAAAAGACAATTAATATAATTGAACTATATTAAAAGAAGAAATCACATAGTCATCATAACAGATGCAAATAAAAGTATTTGGTTAAATTTAATAGTCATTTTTGATGAAATAAACAAAAACAAACTTTTCACTTAATGAGGGAATTATCTAAATTTGATGAAAAAAAAGGATATAAAATAATCTTGAAAAATACCCTGTAATATTGAAAAGAAAGAACAATTTTCTCTATGATCTGGACAAAGAGAAGCATTTCCACTTTAACTGTTTTGGCTTAATTTGAACTGCAGTTCATTTAGAGAGCAAACAAAAAAGTATTAATGCTGAATGATCTCTTCAGTAAATTCAATAAAACCAAATAAAAGATAGGCAGATTGGAAAAGAAAAAATGCCATCTGTACTCATACAAAAGTACATAGACAATTCTAAAACATAAAAGAAAACCTAAAAGAATAATGAAATTCATAAAAAAACATAGCTTTAAAGCAATAAAATATTTAAATTTGTGAAAGTATTGTCATTTACAACAGACTAAAAAAAATCAGGAAATACATAGAAAAAATTCACACAATATTTGCTAGACAAGTACAATAAAAATAATGTGGAAGTCCTGAAAAATAAATAAAGCATGTCTTAGCCATAACTGTGTTGGTAGCCTTAATCACTTAGAACTTCTGGTACCTCACATAGATCTATAAATTCAATGTAATCTCAGCAAATTTTTGTAAATATCTGCAGGTGGCATCTAAACGTTATAAGGAAACACAAAAGAAAACACATAACTACATAAATTTCACAAAAGGAAAAATTCCATTATTTAAATACAGTAATCCAAAAACAAACAAACCAAACTCTATTTCTAATATGGGAGGAAGAAAATAAAAATAACCTAACTAACAGGAAAAATGATAAACAAAAACATAGAAGTTAGCAAATCCTCATGAACAAACTGAAACACAACTGACCTCAACTCATTTAAAAAGGTGAGACTAGCTGCCTGGACTAAAGCATAAAATCAAAGATTTGCCAAGATCACTCAGTAGTTACAAGTAGCTCTTCCAGAAGATCTGAGTTTAGTTCCAAGCACAAGTTTCAGGCAGTTTACAGCTACCTGTATCTCTAATTCCAGGGGATCCAATGCACTCTGCACTCTTCTCACCTCCGTGGTCAAAACACACACACACACACACACACGCACGCACGCACACACGCACGCACGCACGCACGCACGCACGCACGCACGCACGCACGCACGCACTCTGAGTTACTAAACAAACACACATACACAGACTTCTTTTTTAAAAATTCTTTTAAAAAGAACTCTAACAACTATGTAGTCCGTCTAAGAAGCACACGTCTGGCAAAGTCGCAGAAATTGAGACTGAGCCTCAAAGAATCAGAGTCTAACTATCAAATCGAAACAAACGAGGCTGGTGTAGCTATTCTGATATCTAATAGACATCAGGCCATAATTAATAAAGAAGACCACTATAATCTACTAGTCGAGTGACATAGTCAATATGATATAACAAATGTAAATGTATCAAGGCATTTCGATGAATACTTGGGTACCTAATTTCATAAATTAAACAGTAATGTACATTAAGGGTCAGACATGTGCAACACCCCAGATATCAATACCCTGTTTTTTTTTTTTTTTTTTTTTTTTGGTTTTTTTTTTTTTTTGAGACAGGGTTTCTCTGTGTAGCTTTGCGCCTTTCCTGGAACTCACTTGGTAGTCCAGGCTGGCCTCGAACTCACAGAGATCCGCCTGGCTCTGCCTCCCGAGTGCTGGGATTAAAGGCATGTGCCACCATCGCCCGGCTCAATACCCTGTTTTTATCCTCAGAAAAGTCATTCAAAGTAAACATTAACAAAGAAAATTCACAGTTAAACCACATCACAGACCAGTTGGCCTTAAGAGACATCCACAAAAAATTTTATCTAATGCTGTATCTATCATAGAACATATTATAGGCCCTAAAGCAAGTCTAAATAAAATTAGAGAATTGAAATAATTCATTGTATCTAGTAAGACAATAATAGAATAAAACTACAAACAATAGCAAAAGAAACCATAGAAATAGCATAAATATTTACAGACTGAACAATACGCTTGAGAAGAAGCAGTGGATCATTATACAAACCAAGGAAAAAATTTTAAAATTACTGGAATGAAATGAAAATTAATTCACAACTTATCATAACTCTGGCATACAACAAAGACAATTGTTACTGGGAAATGTAAAGCTCATAAGTGGCTTCATTAAAAAAATCAAGGAGAGCCGGGCGGTGGTGGCGCACGCCTTTAATCCCAGCACTCGGGAGGCAGAGGCAGGCGGATCTCTGTGAGTTCGAGGCCAGCCTGGACTACCAAGTGAGTTCCAGGAAAGGCGCAAAGCTACACAAGAGAAACCCTGTCTCGAAAAACAAAAAAAAAAACAAAAAAAAAAAAAATCAAGGAGATTGCTAATAATAATAATAATTTTAAAAAAGCCAGCAGTATCCTTCAAACATTTTGGGGAAAACAGAAACCTGCCAAACCCCAAAGAAGTAGTCAGCAAGAACTAATGAAGGAGAAGGCAGAAGGTTGTGAACCAGAGGCTAAAGGAGTACCATCATATCAACCCCCCCCCCCAAAAAAAAAAAAACATGGTTCTTCGAAAAGATGCGCAAGACTGAGAAATTCCTAGTAAAACTAATCAGAGAGAGAGAGAGAGAGAGAGAGAGAGAGAGAGAGAGAGAGAGAGAGAGAGAGAACTAGAATTAATAAAAATTGAGATGCAGAAAAGGTTGTTATAGAAGATTCCAGTGAAACCCACAAAATCATTAGAGAATACGTCAAAAACTTATATTAAAAGAAAATGACTAGAAAAATCTAAGGGAAAGAATTTCCTAGACATACATAATTTACCAAAATTAAATAAAAAGGATATAAGCAACTTAAAAGGACTCATAGCTAGGAATAAAAATGAAGCAATCGTTTTTTAAAAGTTTCTCCACAAAGCAAAAATAAATAAATGAACAAATAAAGATAAAGGACTGGTCATATTCACTATTCAATCCCCCCGCCCCACAACAGGGTTTCTCTGTGTAGTGCTAGAACTCCCTCTGTGGACAGATTATCCCTGAACTCAGAGGTCCACTTTCCTCTGCTTCCGGAATTCTGAGATTAACGGTGTGCACCACTGTGCCTGGCATTGTTGAATTCTAATGACACTTTACAGAAGAGCCAGCAGCAGTACTTCTCAAACTCTTCCATGTATAAGAAGAGAAGCAACACTACCAAACCCGTTCTGGGGCAGCACTGTTACCCTGTACAGAATGAGGTTAGGCTAAAGAACACTATGTATCAATATTGGCAATAGACATAGCTACAGAAATTCTAATAAAAATACTTTCAGCCACAATTCAAGAACACATGAAGAAGATCATAAACAAAGGCCAAGATGATTTTATCTCCAAAAAGAATGTTGGTTCAACATGTGCAAATCAATAAAAACTATATACCATATAAATATACTTAAGGACAGAAATCACAAGATCATCTCAATAGATGCAGAAAAGACTTTTGACAAAGTCTAACATTGCTTTATTACATACATACATATCATTACATTATTTATATATGATTCATATATATATATATGTGTGTGTATGTATCATATATATATGAAAATGCCATGACAAATCCCTAAGGCCCTTACTTTATATATTAACTTTAAATTTATTAAATTATATAAAAATAAATATAAGCACAAAGTGTAGAAAACACACATAAAGTATCTAGAGAGGTCTACTACAATGTCATTGGGAGGAGAATGATCACAAAATTTTAGGTTTAGGAAATTCAATAGCTTCAGATTTTAGTTCTCGGTAGTACTGGGATTTAAATTAAAAAAAAAAAAAAAAAAAAAAAAAGATAAAGCCTCGCCAGGTGGTGGTGGCGCATGCCTTTAATCCCAGCACTCTTGGAAAGCAGAGGCAGGAGGATCTCTGTGAGTTTGAGGCCAGCCTGGACTACAGAATGAGTCCTAGGAAAGGTGCCAAAGTTACACAGAGATACCTTCTCTCAGAAGAAAAAAAAAAAAAGTAAAACCTCAAAATTGAGAACTAGGGCGAGCAGCGGGGGCGGGGAAGAGATTACTGAACGGGACAAATGAAATGTAATTCCTTAAGGATGCTACCATGGAATGGAAAGGAGGCACAAAAAAACATCAACTCGTAGAAAGAAAAGGTGGGGTATGCTGTAAAACGACCTGAGTCAAAAGTGTTGAATAAATATCCAGGACTCTATCTTGATAAGTATTAAAATAGGATAAAACTTCCCAAATGTTCATCATCTTCCTTGAATAATAAACTTACATAATATTAGTTCGATTTTCATTAATTTCCACATATTTAGCTTTCAAGTTTGAAAAGGGCTGGCTATTTAGTCCAGTATGTGAACTTGCAAATTTTTAATTTAAGACTTAAACATAGCACTTCTCAGGCAAGAATTTAAAGCCTCTAAGCCAAAAAGTAGTGACTCTTTACAGTTCAGACTTCCTCCACATACATGTTTCCACTCTCTCTCTCTACAGTTTCTAGAAGGGCTGCAACGTGTACTTTTTTGTGTGTGAGTGCTTATAAAATTTTATTTTGTGATCATTTGTTTGATTAAAATTATTTAACCCCTCCCCCCTCCCCCCAAAAAAAGCTCTGTGAGCTATCAGCAAGCATACGGCTGTCATCTCTACTAACTGGAAAGCTCTAGGTAATGGATATTAAGTTCAAAGCCTGCTTTGGCAACTTAGTCACACACACACACACACACACACACACACACACACACACACACAGAAGGAGTGGGGGCAGGGAAAATGGGAGAGAGTTGAAAGCTGAGAATCTAGCTTAGTGGTAAACAATGCTTGCCTAGAATGTTCCCAACAAAGGACACACACACAGGACAGGCAGAAATGGGGGGCGTGTTTGGGAGTGCTAGATGGAATGGTTAATATATTCAAAATTAAGATTGGGGAACTGGAAGTTATATTTTCCTTTCGCCCAGTCCATGAACTCTACTTTCTTATTTTTTCGCCTTTCTCCTCCTTCCTTCTATTCCATACAAAAAAAAAGAAAAAGAAAAGAAAAGCAAAAAGTTAAATAAAGACGCTTCTCCTTTTCTTACCAGCAGAGAGCGCTGGTGCCGCGTGCGACGCGGGAGCCTTCACGTGATCTGCGTTCCCCACCGCCTCGACCCAGGCAGCTAAGTCTGACTCTTCCCGGCATCCGTCGCCGCCGCCAAGCCGACCAAGCGGCTGAGCAACGGAAGCGCGGGCGGGCGTGGCCGCGCTCGGAGGCGGAAGCGGAAGCGTGTTTGTGGCCAGCGAGTAGGAAGTGGTGGTGCTTCCGCGAGGGGAGATGGCCGCGCTGGCCCCGCTGCCGCCGCTGCCCGCGCAGTTTAAGAGCATACAGCATCACTTGAGAACGGCGCAGGAGCACGACAAGCGGGACCCCGTGGTGGCCTACTACTGTGAGTCCCTCCGAGCCGCCGCCCGCCCTCCCCTGCGCTGGCTGCCCGAGCCCAGGCGCCGCCCTCCGCGCCGGAGCCCACGCCCCGCCCCGCCCCCTGGCTTTAAGCCCCGAGCCTTGCTTGACCTCTGGCCCGCCCGGGGGACACCCCAAGCACCCGAGTGTCCCCCACCTCTGCTAAGCCTCGGAACTGACCCCCACGTGCTCCTGAGTGGTCTGCACACTCCTCCCGGGTCTTCTGGGTAGCCACGAAAGCTTCCTAGGGAGTCAGTCGAGCCTTAGAGATGGGGTGGGTGTCCGTCCGTCCCCCGTCCCCCCCGCGATGGGAAGGAAGGTGGACTTCGTAGTGTATTGGCTGCTCAGCACTTGAGTTCGACTGCTCTTGACGTCGGTGTTCCATGCCCTTCTGTTCCTTTGTCGTCCGGAGATGACGGAAAGTTGAGAAGTTTAGTTGACAGTTTTCGCGGTTTGCGATCGTCTGTGCCCCACCGCCAAAGGGAAAACGGGTCTGACTTGGTTCAGGCTTTTAGAGTTGGTAAAGCGGGTGAGGGCTAGTAGTAGTTTTATGGAAACTGTGTTTTGAACTTTATGCTCGTATCTTTGTTGCAAGAAATGACTGTACTACTCTGAGCCCCTGAAGAACTTTCAGAATAGAGAAACTCGGTATGATTCGTCCTCTGCTGTGAACATTGCAGGGACGTTGTTAGCAAAAGTCTGCACCAGCTCATCCCTTCCCTTCTCTCCGTGTGCCTCATTTCTCCAGTGTGCATGGGTGTCATCACACACCTTCCGCCATAGCTGCCAAACTCCTCGTGATTTAAGATTTGAAATGTAACCTCTCCTGCAAGCCATGAGATGACTGCACTTCATCTTTGTCAAAACTGAAGAGTATTGTTTTCATCGTGCTTGCTCTTTTAACTTCCTCAACCAAGCCCTAATAATCACTCGTGCAGCATGTAATCATTGAGCCTTTTTACCTGGTGCTGGGCTTTCCTAGGTACTGCCAAAAGCCGTTCGTAGTACTAATGAGAGGAGGTTGCTGAGACAGTACTCATGCAAAATCTATAAAGTAAATCGGGAAAGGGAATAGAAGTACCAGAACAGGGTAGAGGGGGTTTCATTTTCCTTTGTTCAGAGGGTACTTGGCTGAATTGACAGTCGAAGCCATTAGTTCATGCATATTTGGGGAAGAATATACCTCCAGATGGAATAAAAGTCTGAAGGTCCAGAAGCAAGTTTAAAAGAGGAGCTAGGATACTGGGTGTAGAGCCAGAGAGAAGCTGGTACATGAACAAAGAAGCAATGTCTCGGAACTGAAATAGGGCCCTTTGTTCCCCCTCTGAGCGAATCTTTATTCATGCACCTATTAACTGTGCACCTTTGTGACTACCCAGGATCCTTTCCTTCCCTTTGTGTCTAAAATTGTCCCCATTTCCTTTGTTTAAACATACAAAATTAAAAAGAAAAAAAAAACAAAACTAAGAGAAGTGTTTCCCATGACAGACCCCTAAAATTGAGCCTCATCACTCCACCTTTGAGGTGAACTTGAAGTGGGAGTCCACTCTTGTCCTCACCCTTCACTGGTGGGAACCTTTGACCCTGCTGCCATCTGGTTTTCATGCCTATTTCAATTTAAGTGGAATCCTTCTCCCTAGAGTCATGAATAGGCATTTTATGACAAGTTCATTTGGCTGTAATACAGTTTTTTGTTATGAGACCTGTATATAAGATTGTAAATGATGTCAATACAGAGTTTAAGGAATGATGGGAACATACTAATGTACTCACATTTGGTGTTACTAAAGTTTTTAGTTTTAATTTGGTGACTGTGGATGCTGTCTCTTTGAAGTGATATTTGCAGTTCTCTGAGTTTTAATGAAGGTCAACAGCTATTCATATGTTAATTAAACATGTGGTTTCCTTTTGAACTGACCTTTTGTTGTTTTGCCCATGCTTCTATTGAACTGTCTTTTTTCTAATAATATATACTAATCCTTTGTTGCATGTATTGCAGGTATTTTCTCCAGTTCATGGTCTGTTTCTTCTTCAAGAAGTTCTTTTTCCAAACTGCTTAATGTAAATTGTCCAGTTTCTAGGATACATTCTAGTTTTCTAGGCCTTGATTTCTTCTGTGTACTCACTTGGGATTTGGTTTTAATTTGGGATTAAGACTGTAAATGAATCTTTTAACAATTATAGAAAATTACCTTGTTGCTGCTTCCTTGTTATAGCTATTGTGAAGTTTTTGTTACATATATGTTATTCTTTTCCCTTTAACTTTCTTCTCTTAATTCTTTCAGCTATCTTATCTCTGTTGTGTTGTGTAACTCCATAAGGCCTGTCTTAGCCTCCAGGTGTTCCGCTGCTTAACACATCCATTGAGTCGACTTCAACTTTTATTTCTTATTTCTGGGTATTGTTTGTTTTTAATTCTGCTTTGCCATTTCTGGTAGTTTCTTATTACTGAGTTTATCTTTAAATATTTTAAATTAGATTTATTACCCCCCCACACACACACACCCTGTATGCTCTATAATTCAAAAGGCTTTTACTGCCATCATGATGGCACGAGTAGAAAATTGCATACTGAGAAACATTGTTTCGTGCTTCAAGCTATTGGAATATATAAATTTATCTCCAGGCTGGAGAGACGAGTGCTGGAGAGATCACTCAGTAGGTGAAACGCGTGCTCTCCAGACAGGAAAACTGAGTTCACAGCGCCCACATGAGAGGTCACAATAGCACGAGTCTGGAGAGGTCAGACAGGTAGATACCAGCAGCTTACTGCCAGCCAGCCTAGCCAGTGGGGATGAACTTCAGGTTAATGAGAGACCTTGTCTCAGAAAATAAGGTGGAAAGCAACAGAGGAAAACACCCAACATTGATCCCTGCTTCCATACATGACTGCATAGAGAAGCAGATATGTGCGCGCACACACACACACACACACACACACACACACACACACACAAAAGATTATCTGTGGTCTCTGTGTACAAAATATTTATTAAACGAAACTCTCTGTCTTTACTTGGATCCAATCCCTAGTACAGATATCATTGTAGGTAGGAGTTTCTAAGAATATGAAATCCAAAATATGTTATTTTTTAATGTAAAAATTGAATTTAGTATAGATGAGTGTACCAAAATCTTGACTGACACAGCTGAGAGATTTGGCACAAAGTTTTAGAAAGCACTTTGGGAAAATGTTAATATATATAGTGGAGTGGTTCCAGTTTGGGGAAACTTGTGTTTAGGAAATAATCACAAATATTGTAAGAACTTTAAGCAGAATTCCATGAAGTATGTATGATGTAGATTTTTTTTTCTTTAATAAAGGCAGAAAATGTGTAAGTCCCTACAAATAACAGACACTGTGTGAAGTATTCTAGACACTGCTAGCTCTGGTCCTGTACTTAATGCAAAATGCAGGAAGATCTTTCCATTCTCAAGTTTGCTGAGCATCATGGCTTACATCTGTAATCCTAGTATTCAGAAAGTAGAAGCAAGAGGATCAAGAGTCCAAGGCCAACCTGGGCTACATGAGAACCTGTCTCAGAAATAGTGCTAGGGAAATACCTCATGTTAGAGTACTTGCCTAGCATGTATGGGGCCCAAATACTACACACATTTTGCTATAAATGAGAGATGTAAAATTTCAAAGCACAAATTGTGTGTGTGTATGTAAATGTATCACAAATATACAAATAGATACTATGAAAATGGTTAAGTGTCTTCACTGGTAGAAAATTATATAATTGTTCAAAAATTACAAAGTACATTTTATAAGCTGAATAGTTATACAAAAATGTAGGACTATCTTGAACCAGTCAATGGTGGTGCACACCTTTAATCCCAGCACTTGGAAGGCAAAGCAGGCAGATGTCTGTGAGTTTGAGGGCAGCCTGGTCTGCAGAGTGTGTTCCAGGACAGTCTGGGCTACACAGAGAAACCCTGTCTCAGAAAAAAAAAAAAAAATTTTGTATGTATTCATAAGCAACGGAGTGTTTGTATGTGTGTGGTGTTTTTCCTTTTGATTGCTTTTCCCCTTTGTGTAAGTTGCCGTTTTTTTAGTATTGTAACAAATAAAGCCATTAAAAACAAAAACCAAAAACAATTAAAAGGCACAGGAAGTTCAAAAGTTGTTCAGAGAAAATAGCAGTGTCTTCAATGGCTTGGTGTTTCCAGATTGGATTTCGAGTCATATTTTGTAGTTCTGATGAAACTGAGTTGCCTTCGATTCCTGGAGCTTAACTGACTTGCTCTTGTCTCTATGCCTTGCAGCCTCTGTTCTGCTCCACGACTTCTCTCATTACACACTCCATTCTTTTGTTGTTGTTTTGTTTTGGGGTTTTTTGTTTTTTGTTTGGTTGGTTGTTTGTTTTTGTTGTTGTTGTTTGAGACAGGTTTCTCTGTGTAGCTTTGCGCCTTTCCTGGAACTCACTCTGTAGCCCAGGCTGGCCCTGAACTCACAGAGATCTGCCTGGCTCTGCCTCCCAGTGCTCACCGCCCAGCCACACTCCATTCTTATCCTTAAGGTCGTAGCTTAAATGTCAGTGTTGTTCCTGGTAGCCATTGGGCCCTTGGTTTTAGGTTCATCTTAGTCCTCCTTGTGTTTTCTGTGGCTTTCTTCTGGCTACCTGCTCATTTGCCTGTCTTCTCTTCTAGACTGTGGACTCGGGGAGGCTTGCTTTTCTTCATTCAGTTACTGTGCCACCAGAGATAATTTGATACCAAAAGAGCATTTACTGGATTGACTTGAATATTAAGGTAACAGTGGTCCTTAGAGGAGAACTATGACCACACAGTTAATCACAGAAATTGACAGACAACTAAAGCTTATGTAACTCTTGGCATTTATAATAATCTTTCTTTAGGGGCATTTGCTCTTGCAGCCATTTGTGGTCCTCTGTTGCTAGAACCAACACCTGAAGGACAGGTGGAGAGGAGAAATGTTGAATGAAAAAGTTGTCAGTGATAAGTAATTAGCAAAAAGGTAAGGACATAATCTGGGGAGAAACATAAGTAGAAAGGAAATGAAGGTTAGGCTTTCTGCTCCTAAACCTGTTTTCTAAGCTCCTCCCCTGTTTTGGGATGTTTGGAGATATTAGTACACTGTGTGAAGATGTATTATTGTGGTTGGTGTAATAAAGAGCTGAACAACCCATAGCTAGGCAGGAGAGAATAGGCGTGACTTCCTGCTAGAGAGGACTCTGGGAAGAAGAAAGGTGGATTCGCCAGTGAGACTCAGGGGTAGCGGGACATACAGTATGGAGATGAGGTAACCGGCCACGCAGAAGAATGTAGATTAAAAACATGGGTTGATTTAAGTTATAAGAGCTAGTTGGAAAGAAACCTAAGCTAAAGGCCAAGCTTTCATCATTAATAAGTCTCCATGTCATTATTTGCAGACTGGCAGTCCCAATGAGCAAGTCTGACTACATTCCCCCTTTTCTTTAATAAAGCCAGAAAATATTTTAGTCCCCTCTAACAAAACTATATGATAACAATTTTTGACAGTGCCAGATTTGGTGCTATAGGCTAAATTCAGAAAGATCATTTTTTTTTTTTTAAGTTCACTGTAACTGAAATATAAACTTTCCAATTTGGCTTTTAAAGATTCCTCTAGGGGGTGGCATTGTAAAGCCATAGACCTTTAGTGACCATGAAAACATGTTCTTGAGACCTTGTTTGTTTATGTGATCACAGAAAGATTAAGTAGTTCCTCAGGAAGTTGTGAATACATGTAACTGTTTCTGTCCGATATGATATAGCACATAAAAGCAGAAATGTTTAACTTAAATACCAAAAATGTTAGTTTTCTTTGCTAATGATGATAAAGTACCTGGAAATTAGCATTAAAGATACATTGCCTACTATTAATTTGTTCTTAATCACACAGAAAAAGGGATTTTTAGTTAGATAAGTTTAAACCAGTGGGAAGAATATCGTTATCTTTATGGTTTCAGAACTTAAATGATAAATTGGGGGCATGATTTTGTCTGAATTTTTTTTATTATTATTATTATAGGCCAACTCAGGATACTGTACTGACATGACAGGTTAGCAGTAATACACAGAATGATCAATTTTCACTTTATGCATTAGAATCCCACTACTTTTGTTTGTGAAAGTATATGGACATCCATATTTTGTTTTATTAATATAGTCATTTGAATGCTCTTCTTTGGTTTTATAAAACTCTTCAGAAAACAACAACAACAAAAAAGAATCTGTGATCTCTTGAATGGAGCTGTGCAACCAAATAGCACCCCTTACCTTTCATTTCCTTCTTTGCTAGCCCAGATAATTTAAGACTCTTTGTTAAGCTTGCTTTTCAAAATAGTTACATTTGACTGCTCAAAGGTGAAAGCCCGCATCCTTTTTTAATAGAACAAGATTATATATAATAGTTCTCCATAGCATGTTTGCGAAGTTCCTGCCTTCACTCAAAAGCTTCATTTAGCTGTTAGGATTAGTTTTGTTTTCTATCCTAGGCCTTAACAGGTGTTTTTGTTGTTTAGTTTTTTGTTTGTTTTTTGGAGGGGAAGCTTTGTTTATTAAGACTCGATTTATTATTGTTTCCTTTTGGAAACAATGCTGGAAATCATGGAAGGGCAAATCTTTGTTGTCAGGACTGTGCAGGGCATTTTAGAAAAGCACTGTTGTAAGTGGCAACAGGTCCCCCAGACACTGCATCAACAAATACAAATTTTTAGAGTAAAACTGATGTTGGGAAGATGGCTCAGTCATCAAGTGCTTATTACCATCAAACATGACCACCTGATTTTGATTCCCAACACCTATGTAAAAGTCAGACATGACACCATTCCTCTGTAATCCCCGCTCTCAGAATGCAGCAACAGGTTGTTCTCTGAAGCTGGTTGGCTAGCCAGTCTAGCTAATCAGCAAGTTCCAGGTTCAGTTAGAGACACTGGCTCTAAAGTGAGGAAGACACCCAGTATTGACCTCTGGTGTTCATGTGCACATGCATTCACAATAACCCCACACCCATTTTTCCTGCTCCCTCTGGAAGCAGTACAGTATTGTTTTGTCACCTTTGAGAAACAGTCAGAATGGCATGTTTATGTTAGACAATTTGGAATACATACGAAAGAATAACGAATCACATGGCTTCCCACTTATACTAATTACAGGTAACACCTGCCTGAAGTAACTAAAATGTAAAGCTGTGTTCTGATTCACACCTGCTATCTTCTGTAGCTTGCCACCTTACCTTTTTAGGCTTCAGTTCTTTTGAGGGGAAAAATGCTTGATTATGCCAATGATGATGATGATGATCCATGATATATCAAGGATTCCTACCAGATTAAGATTTTATAATGAAATAGTCACTATGTGAAGAGAACAAATAATACATTTTTAACATGGTAGTCCAGTTGAGTAAAATGTGCATAAAGGAGACAATGGTAGTATAAAAGTGTCCAACATAAGCTATTTTTAGCAGTGATTTTTATGATATGCTCAAAGGATAAATCTAGTATTTATCATTTAAGTCCTTTATGGTGGGCTGATAGAATGTTATATCACTGTGGAAATGATAGTTACATTTATTACAGAAAATACCCACAACATACTGTAAAAAAGAAGTAAGTATGAAGAAATATATACTCTAGTATATATAATTTGTGGTTGCATATACATAGCACATATACAATGATGTGTACCTGTGTGCTGTGAGAGCTAGAGAGATTCAAGGTTAGGAGACTCCAGCCGGACTGTACCTAAGTAAAATCCTAACCTGTTATTTGGTTACGTGACCTTGGACAAATTGCTTCACTTGTGAAATTTATTTTTAATGTTGTATGAATAGTGGGCTGTTGTGACGTTTGCATACATTATGTAGTTGATGGTACCCACCCCATCACCTTTCCTTCCCTCTTCTCCCTCCTCCCCTTTCTCTTTCACACTTTCACAGTAGTCTTTTTTCCCCTTTAATATCGTCTTTCTCATCCCCCCCCCCCCCCCCCCCCCCCCCCCGGCTTCCACAGAGAAAATGTGCTATTTGCCCTTCTGAGTTGGCTTGCTTCACTGGCTTTCCATTTTTCTTCCAATGATATGATTTCCTTCTTTATGGATGGATAAAACTCCATTTTGTGTGTGTATGACACATTTTACCTACTTGTTGATGATACCTGTTCGTCATATAACTTGCCTGTAGCTTGAGTTTTCCTGCCTTGCCCACAGTCAGGACAAATCTTTGTTACCCGCCAATTCCACAGCTGCTCAGACCCAACCAAGTAAACACAGAGACTTATATTGCATACAAACTGTATGGCCGTGGCAGGCTTCTTGCTAACTGTTCTTATAGCTTAAATTAACCCATTTCTATGAATCTATACATTGCCATGTGGCTGGTGGCTTACCGGTGTCTTCACATGCTGCTGGTCATGGCGGCAGCTGGCAGTGTCTCTCTGCCTCAGCCTTCCGCTTCCCAGAATTCTCCTCTCTCCTTGTCCCACCTACTTCCTGCCTGGCCACCTACTTCCTGCCTGGTCACTGGCCATCAGTGTTTTATTTATATAGAACGATATCCACAGCACTTCCCCTTTTCTTCTTTTTTTAAAAAGGAAGGTTTTAACTTTAACATGGTAAAATTACATATAACAAAACAATTATCAAGCAAGAATTACAGTTACAATATTAAAGAAGATGTCCTATCTATCTTATATTTGTGAGTTTAAGGTTTTATATCTAACTTATCTTTTATCATAACTGAGGAAATTACAACTATCTAGTCTTCAACCACATCAAAGACCTGAGAAGGAATATAATGGTACCTGAGAAATGGTAGATGGATGCAAGCAACTTTCGGGAATCTTGCAAGAGTAGACCAAGACAGCTGGCAGCCTGGACAGTCACCTAATGTTTTTCAGCATTGTTGGTGTATTCAAATTGGCTACAGGCCTAGAGTATCTGACAGACCATTTTCAGAAGCAGGAATTCTGAAAGACCATCTTACCCTGTCTTGGCAGAGTACAGTGGTCGCTTTCCTTGTGTCCCGCTTGTCCAGAAAGGACAGCATTATATTTGTACTGTCAGCAGTCAAGGCAAGGGCAGTTCTTTGCCCAGTAGGCCATTTTGTGCCAAAAAGACAAACTTCCAAATGGAAATGTCTTAGAAGCCCAACATTCTCTCGGGATCAATTGGTGCAACCAGGAGCAATTGTGTCTCACGTCAACAGAATTTTAAGTTATTTAAATGCCATATTCTCTAGGTCTATGAAGTGTTTGAAGATTACCTATCTATCTGAAATATATCTATGTATACCTAGAAGACTTAACTAACATGGCTACAGATATGATTATCATAGATGACTAATTATTAATCTATTTTTTAATTATCCATTCCAATTTTAAATGAGTTACATAAACATAATACCTCAAACAAGAATAGAAATATATATATATATATAGTATAACAAAATTAACTTTAAGTTTGTATCAATAAACTAAAATTTATACCAATGTAAAACATTTTAAACATGAACTAAAATCTATACCAATGTAAAACATTTTAAACAAGTTCTTTAAAAGTAGATTTCTTAATCTACCCTTTTATCATCTCTATATCCTATATATCTATATCATATCCCCTTTTCTTTTTTTAGAAAGAGATCACATTTTCACTGTTTTATTTATATAGAACGATACCCACAGCACTTGCCTATTATGAATAGTGTCTAAATACACATATATAGGTATCTCTCTACTAAGCTGGTCTTATTGCTTGAGTGTGTAGTTGAGAATGGTGTAGGTAGATCACATGGTAGTTCTGGGTTTTGAGGAAGCTCCATCCTGATTTTTATGATGGTTATACTAATTTACATACCCACTCAACAATGTATGAATGTGCCTCTCATACATACCAGCCTTTATTGATTTTTGTTTTAGCCATTCTGATTGGTTTAAGATGAAATCTCAATGTAGTTTGGATTTGCATTTCCATAATGGCTAAACATGCTGAAATTTTTTTTTCATGTATTCATTGACTTGTGTTATTTTGAATAATACACATTTGTTCATTTATTTCTTAGATTATTATTTTGTTTTGTAGTAATGATCTGTATATCCTGAATATTAATTCCCTGGATATATAGATAGCAAAGATTATCTCATGTTCTGCAGAGTCCTGAAGACAGTATATTCTTGAGTCCTATATTTTTACTCAGACAACAATCTTAGCCTTTTAATTGGAGTAAATTGTTTGTTTAATGTGATTATTAATGTGCTTAAATTTAAGTTAATCTTTTTTTTCTCCTTTTTTTTCTTTTTTTTGGGGGGGGGGGTTGTCCGTCCCAAAGAATATAGCTCAAGTTACTCTTTTTGTTTGAATTAATTCAATTTTTTCATTTATTTTATATCCCGACCACAGTTTCCCTTCCCTCCTTTCCTCCAGTTCACTCTCTCTGCTTACCCTCCCCCCCACCCCCATCCGCTCCTCCTCCTGTTTCATAAAGGAGCAGGGTATCAACAAAGCATGCCATGTCAAGTTGAGTAAAACTGAGTATTAAGGCTGGGCTAGGCAACCCAGTATGGGGAATAGTTTCCCAAAAGCCAGCTTAGGCATTTAGGGACAGGCTCTGATCCCACTGCTAGGAGTTCCTTAAATAGACCAAGCTACACAACTGTCACACATATGTAGATGGCCTAGGCTGGTCCCATGCAGGCTCCCTAATTTTCAGTCCAGAGTCTGTGAGCTCCTATGGGCCCAGGTTAGTTGGTTTTGTGGGTTCCCTTGTGCATTGATCCCCCTGGTTTGTACAGTCCTTCCTCCCTCTTGTCAACAGGATTCCCCAAGCTTGGCCCAGTGCGTGGCTGTGGATCTTTGCATTTGTTTCCACCAGTTACTGGATGAAAGCTCTCTAATGGTACTTAGGGTAATCACCAATCTGATTACAGGGAAGGCCAGTTCAGACACCCTTTCCACTATTGCTAGGCATCTTAGCTGGGATCATCCTTGTGGATTCCTGGCACCAGGTTTCTCCCTAACCCTGGAAATACTCCCACCCCTGCAGACATGTCTTTCATTACTCTCCTGCTTTGTCTCACCCCCAACCTGCCTAACCAGATCCCTCATTTCCCATCCCCCCCACCCCCACCTCTAGTTTACCCAGATCTCTTATATTTCCCCTTCCCAGAGAAATCCATACTATGAGTGTTGTATTTGATTTTTCTGGTTTTTGTTTCCTTTTCTGCCTCTTTGGTAGATAATTGGTGTGTGTGTGTGTGTGTGTGTGTGTGTCTGTCTGTCTGTCTGAGTGTTTTTACCTGCATATTTGTCTGTGCACCATATGCATGCAGTCCCTGCAGAGGCCAGAAGAGGGTATTGATTCACTTAAAATGGAAATGACAGAGAATTGTGATCTTCCATGTAGGTGCTGGTGTAGAACCCAGATGCTCTGCAAGAACAGCTAGAGTGCTCTTAACCACTAAGCCATCTCCTAGTGCCCTCAAGAATTTGTTTTTGTGTATTTGTTTGTTTAAGGATTCTGTCATTCTTCCAATGTTTCCAATGTGAGATTAATAATTCTCTAATTTATTATTGTTATTGTAAAGTTTGCATTAAGGCATCAAAATCCGCTGTCATAGATATAAAACTTCACACATAAAGTATTTATTGTTTTTTCCTGCCTTTTGCCTATAGTTGGTATGTATTGTGTTCATATATATGTCATATACCTTCTAATATATTTTTACTCTTTAATTATTCTGTTTTAAATTTTTATAAAATGAGAAACTAATCTCTCATATGTTTGACCACATGAATATCATTTTCATAATTTTTCTTTCCTTTGTAGCCTAAGCTTTAAATCTGATGGTATTGTCTTTTCTCTCTGAGAACTTTGTCATTTCTTACTCAGTTTGATGCTGAGATTGTCTCAGCCTCTGCTGTGAGGAGATAGGCTTTTATCTTGGGCTTTCCTTTTGAAAGATGCATTTGCACTTGCTGTACACTGAACTTGACAGTTTGTTTTTTTCTTCACCTTGTTTTTTGACACCTTTCTGGCTAGCTCCTTTCATTTGGAAATCTGGTCACATGTAAGCTAGACACTTGACATTTTCCTGGACCTCTAGAGGCTGGTTTTTAAGTTGTTTATTTTTCTTCTTTTCTTGAGATTGTTTTCCCCCAGGTTTATTTTGAGTGGTTTCTATGGCTATTTCTGAAGCTCACTAACCATTTCTTCTTCTTCTTCTTCTTCTTCTTCTTCTTCTTCTTCTTCTTCTTCTTCTTCTTCTTCTTCTTCTTCTTCTTCTTCTTCTTCTTCTTTCTCCTTCTCCTCCTCCTCCTCCTCCTTCTATGTTTATACTGTACTATTATTCATCAAGTGAATTTTTCACTTTGGATGATTATTTCTAGGTGTTACATTTGAGTCCCTTTAAGTACATTTTTCCTTTCTCTTTTTACCCAGTTTTCTGTAAATACTTTTATATTAATTAGTTTCCTGGTATTTGACTGTCATCTGATATTCACATCCTTTTATCATTGCTTGATCTGCTTGAATTGTTGGCTTATTGCTTTATGCATCACACTTTCACACCAACATGGTTAGTAACTTTTGCTTGGACATAGGACACTTTGAAAAGATTTAATCTGGACAGCATTCAAGGTATTAGTGGTTCTTTGGAACCCTTTGTGCTTTGTTCTTTGGTTTGTTTTCCGGTGTTGTTTGTCGCCATTATTACTTCTAGCGCTTTGGGGAGCATGGATAAAATAGCCTTTGGAGAGTATGCTTAAAAGAGCCTTTCTCTAGGAACAGGTTAGTCTCACTGTTAAAGTATGGTTTGGGAGTCTACTGAATATCCTGCGTAAATAGCCAGGACTCTCCATGTCCTTTTTGGAACATGAATGTATTCTAGCACTGTGTGTATGCTTAGGAAGAGATAGACACATAGCCCTTGTGCATTCTTTGGCCTTGTGGAGTTTTCCCATGCACATACCTGTAGTAGTGTTTGATCAGACTTCAGCTGTGTTTGCCTATGCAGATCAGTGGACTTCTTTCTCTTAGCTTCCTCCCAGTCATGACCCTAGCCTTCACCTTATAACTGCCTTGTTCTCTCTGAGGAGAGATAATAAGTAAAAACAAATAATAGATAAATAAATAAAATGATAAACAAATAATTTAAAAAAAACTTTTATTTTTCTAATTCAACCAGAGAACATATTGTCCTTGCTTGGAACTGTTGTCCTTCCCCTGAGTTTAGAGTGTGTTTCCATGCAGAATGCTGGGCTGATCTTAGGTGTTCCATGCTTGGGTCTTTTCTCTAGATATCATGGAGGAAACTTGCTTCATGTACTTTGTTCAAGATTTTTTCCTAAATTGCCTAAGAAGGCCTTGAAATCACTCGGTTTCAGAGGCCAGCCTTGGACCTGACAGTCCTCTTGCTCCAGCTTTAAAAGTATCATAGAGTACTGACCTGCTCCACCTGGCCCAGCTTATGGTTCATTTTAACAACCAGTTGTCATGTAGTGCCTGCTGTGTATCAACACAATGCTAGTGTCCATAGTGGAAGTGGGAGTATTGACTGACTTATAAATATTAAAAAACCTAGAGATACTGATTCGTAGGTCAATTTTCATTTCATCTTTTAGTAGGAAGTAAGAGTAATTTTTTCTTAAAGTAGTTGTATCATGACAGGAGCTCCAGAATGCTTGTTTGATAAAGGGTGAATGCATACCTTTTAGTAGACATTCATTTATTCTGCCTTCCTTGTTCCTTGTTTTGTTTTGATTTGATCTGTGGTCAACCTGTGTATAGTGGCAGGGGAGGAGATTGTTACTGTTGTTTTACTTTGGAAAGTAGTAACATATACCTGCTATATTTATATTAAATATAAAATATACCTGTGCAGTGTAATTCAGTATTTGACTCAGAAGTTGCTTCACAAAGGATAATACTGACCATATAGCAGGTATTTATAACATACTTAAAACAGTGTAGTATTTTCAGTTTTATCTTTTGAAATAAGTTTTACTTTTAAACATCAATGTATACATAGTATTTCAATGCTGTGCTCTTTTAATATAATAAAACCTCTGGGGTGTGTGTGTGTAAAATTTTGTATTTACATGTTAGACATTTTTACATTTCTCTTGGATAAGCAAGATCTGTTAAAAACATTTATTTTCATAGTCTGTGGAACTTTGAATAATGCATACCTTCATGATTAGTGAATGTTTGTTTCCTGAATGCCTCACATTAAATTCAAGTTGGTTTGGAAAGTACTTAATCCTTTTACAAATATACCTCATTACTCATCATCAAATAATATTTATTCATAAAAACAAACAAAAAGAGACCATGAATTTGAAAAAGATTTGGGGTGGAGGTGTACATGGAAGTGGGAAAATGGTGTAATTATATTATAATCTCAAAAAAATTAAAAACTGTCCATTCCATTCCTAAAATAAATTCCAATATGAAATAAATATTTTCTTGTAGGTAACTTTAGCTACACATGCATTTGTTTAATAGACCTCAATAGACATTTGCTGTGTTACGTACTAATTTTCATCATATTTCTGTTTCTATAATGAATTGCTTGTCTCAAAAAGCTCTGTATGAAAGTGATCCTTTTTTTCCCCATCCATATGACAAAAGGTATTTTTCTAATTTTCATAAAGAGATTTAAGGTCTTATTTTTTATTAGTATTAGGGAATGTATCTTCTATTACACTTTCCAAACTTGAAATTGTAAGCCACATAACTGTTGTTTTATCACCAGTACTGTGGCTGCTCCTGAATCTACTGCTGTTTCAGCCAGTAGCTACAGCTCCGCAGCTATTGGCTGGCTTCTCAGGCAGTAGCTGGGCAGGGCTTCTATCCCTGCTGCCACCACCAAATGTAGTTTTTAACTAAATCTCTGTCATTCTATTTACCAGTAAAGACTCAGGAGTCAGAGGCTGGGGTGAAAACCTCTTAGCTCAGAGAAGTTGAGGAGCAACTATCTGACCTTCCCTCTTTGCTGGTGTCTCAGAAAGAGAGCATCTCTTCTGTCTCCAAACCAAAAAGGACAGCCACACTCAAAGTCCCTCCCTACTACTTCCTGTGCATCTCTCTATCTCCCAACACATAACCAATACATAAATGTCAAATCAGAATCTGAGAAGATCTAATTCTTGTTAAGGATCTTACTATATAATAATGTCTTTCTAATATAGAGTAATTTATATACAAATGAAGGAGACAGAATTTAGGTCATGTCCATGAACATTATTACACTGTCTTTCAAGTGTTTCTGAAGAATAAGAATGAGGATGATAGTGGTTGTGACTACACTGAAGTGTAAACAATTTTACCTTTGCTTCAGAGAAAATAGATATACATTTATCTATAGACTGTAAACAGCAGAAACTGAAGAAACTCATAAGGGGCTAAAATGTTTTACATGACAAGAAATCACATATGGTAGCAAGAAAGTGCTGGTTTAATTTTCCAGTAGTTGCTCTGAGGCTGTTATAGAAGACAAAGTAAGTCTAGCAATCAACCTCACTCCTTCTCTACCTGGGCTTTTAACTATGTCAAATAGCCACTTGTCCCCCAAGTTGGTCTTCTAAATAGCTAACTGTTCTTGAATGGTAGACCTAAGATAATGTCCACTGTCCATTACTGTGAGAGAAGATATGAAAAGGCAAACAGAAATGTGTCTTGTCTCACATTATCATGTTATATTGCCCAGTGTTTCCATAGTGATCAGTTAATTAATGTGTGCTAATTTTTGTGTATACTTGTAGATAGACTTGTTGTAAAGAGATTGAAGTATGTTTAAAATAAAACTTGGCATTTTGGGAAAATACATATTAAGTTTATTCGAGACTAATAATTGTATTCATAATTATGACAGTTTGCCAGCAGTCTGTGCTGCTTAGATGCAGACATAGAGAAAAAGGGTAGTTAAATTTATATCTGAGGGCTATAATAAAAAGACTTACAGGTAGAAGTACAGTCACGTAGAAAAATATATTATAGACAGTAGATCTGAGTTACTGTTCTATTGCTGTGAAGAGATACTACGACGAAGCAACTTAGAAAGCATTTAATTGAGAGCTTACTTAACAGTTTCAGAAGGTAAATCCATGAACACCAGCATGGCGGTGGCGGGGGCGGGGAGGTGGTGCAGCAGACATGTAAGCATGGTGATGAAGTAATAGCTGAGAGCTTACATCTTATTAGCAAGTTGGAGGCAGAGAGAAAAATTGGGAATGGTGTTAGCTTTTGAAACCTTAAAGACTGCCCCCAGTGACATACTTTCTCCAACAAGGCCACAACTTCTCCAACAACGTTATACCTCTTCATCCTTCCCAAACAGTCCACCAAATGAGGACCACATATTAAAATACTTTAGCCTATGGAAACATTCTCATTCAAACCACCACAACAGACATGGTGATACAGCTAACTGTCTAGCCCCAGCAGTTGGGAGGCTGAAACATAGCAGATACTTGCAAGCATAAAGCTAGCATTAGACTACATAGTGAGTCCCAGGCCAGCCTGAGATTCATAGCAGTACTCTTATCTCAAAAAGCAAAAAGAAAATACATTGTAAAATAAATCTGGTTATAGGGATAGCTGAAAGATGACATTAAATTTATGACCTAGAAGCTTGGAGTTGTGCATGTGGTTAAATGTTAGAAGAACAGACTGTTGCATTCACAGAGTTAGTGCTTAATCGACTTACTTCCGCTGTACCTTAGCTTGCACTGGTGATTCATTTGTAGAATGGCAGTGTGTGAGCAGAACACATAACATTTTAGAGGTCAGTAAGCTTGTCCCTTTATTTACATTAGATTTAGATTCGCTTGCTTATTGCCGAAAATCCAAACTAATAATCCAGGATTTGCTCCCCTGTTTAAAAGAAAGGCTTGTTAGCAGTACACATGTCAGTGGACATCTCTCTGAAATTACAGGACCCCAAGCGCATGGAGTTTCAGAGCTAACAACCAGCACACCGCAAAGGTTGCATATAGTCCAAGGTGAATTCTAGAGTTGAGTTACCGAGTAGCAGTGTTCTAGATGGCAAGGACGAGATGAAGAAGGTGAGATTGTTCCCTGCCATTGATGGTTGTAAGGAGACTTTACTAAAGTCTCTCCCAGCAGTTTCTGGTTCTGCAAAGTTAGTGTTAGTTATTATGCAAGGCCATTCTTTGGTTTTGAATGTTGCAAAAATGTAATCTTTGTACACATATCTGGATAGCAAAAAGATTTAAAACAGGCATATGAGAAGGCCCCTAGCATTCTCTGCTACAGTACTATTCATGTAACCAAGAGAGTTTCAGAAGTATGAGAGATAGACAAGGAAAGACCCTGAGATCCACAGGCCATTGCAGGTACTATGACTTTGGGTGGCAGAGGACACAAGCAGCCTGAGAGCATTGGGAAGATGCTGGAAAACCATTACAGTTAGATAACAGCAGAACTCATCAAGGTGACTTGTAAATCCCAAGATAGGTGGGCTGTGAGGAAAACAAACAAAAGATTCCCTGAGGACTGCAGTCCTGACCTCCTGAAGTGAGGGCAGGTTTGGGTTAGGACACAGCAGGGGACCAAGGGAACACTGGGTAGGTGCTGCAGCATGTGGAGAAGAGCTTGTCTAGATGGGGGCAGGAAATATTTGATAGCTGAAAGAATTGGAGTTCAGTTTGATGCTTTTTTCCTCTGTCCTTGTGAACTAAAACTATGTGTTGAACACCAATCTCCAATATATTAAATCTATAATTTATTAACTACATATTGTTGTGCTAATTTTGTGTAAACTATATAAAAGTAGATATTTTAGAAGATTGAGATTAAAATGTCATTAGATATGCTTATATTATCTTCCACAGTCCATCCAGCTGTTTTGCTGACCCAGGCTCACGTGCATATGAAATGCTTCCATCTTAGTATAGCTGAGGGTGGTGAGTGTTGGGAGAGGTGTGAGCAGCCTTGTGTGGGCCCTTGCGTGGAACCGCTTTCTTCCCTTTCGGAAGCCTTTCTCTTAAAAATAAGAGCAAGAATACTTAATGTACTTTGGGAAAGTTTGGAAATAATGTAAAACACAGACTAAATTTAAGAGACAAAAAAACAGATGTCATTTGAAGATATTATCATGTAATATTTGCCTTGGCATTTCATTCAAGATTTCAACAAAGTCAAATAGGCAGAAAGTATACAAAGTAAAGTATATTTAAAAAAATCACAAAACACTAGAAAAAGAAAAGATGATGTGTTAAGTGATTTTTAAGTATGTTACTTGAAGATGGGATACAAGACATACAAGACAGAGTTAAATCTGAAAAATTAAGCCAAAAGAAAACCAGAATAATCATCTAGGTGAATTTTGAGTGTTTATAGATAAAAATTTCCCATGCTTAGGTTCATTTGGTGGGGAAATGTCACAAATATAAGTATCTTTCACTTCTATTTTGAAACATTCCAAAAATTTAAAAGTGCCCATAGTATTTGTAGCTAACATATTTCTATCTGAAGAGCTTGTGTCATAGACTTTTAAGAAGAAATGTAAACAAACCCTGGAGCAAGATATGGACTAGCTCATCAAAGAAGTGGTCATAATTCTTTCAAGTTCATCCTGGATAAAGTCCTGGACAAGTTTCTAAAGAATACGGCTGATTCAGGGGGAGGGAGTATTGGGTCTTTGGGTGAGAAAGAATTCTGTCTATCTGATCTCAAGTAAAGAACTATATAGACTGGGATTATAGTTCATTGATACCATGTTCATCTAACATGATACCTTGGTTTTAGTCTCAAACACTTCCTCCCTACCCTGAAGAAAAACCAAAAACAATAGTTCTTTAAGCCAGTTTGTTACAAAGAAAATCAGTTTAGTAGAAGATTTTAATTTTGATAGCGGTCCTAATTCATAAAGTAGAGTACCAAGATACCTAGGAAATTGTAATGTCTTTAGGAAATGCAGTGAGATGCCACTTTCAGTCCCCAGATTGACACAGGTTAATGTTTAATATCGGCTTTTGTGAAATCCAGGCTGTTGCATAGATTATAAGTGCAGAAGTAACTGTATAATGATACTTGGTTTTAAAGCATACCTTAAAGTAGCTCTCCAAGTGAAAATGGCACTAGGAAATGATACCTCTCGGTTTTCCAACCCAGCTTGTAAATATGTCCACTAGGAGGTGCCACAACACAAGAACAAGTATAACGGTGAAATTTGAGAATTGCCCCAGTGTGCCTTTGCTAGAAGAACCCATGTGTGCTGTGAAACTCCAGTGCTGCCCTCTCCAGGATCTGCCGAGTTTCAGAAGGGAATTACAGACATTGTGTGTATGTTCATTCTGTAAAGTTACCACCATAAACATTTCTAGTTGTCAGCATTGGAAAACTGGGGAGCTAGGATGTGTGTTAAAGAGCTCTTCAGCTTTGGCCGTATCTCAGATGTTCTATTAGTTTTTGAAGAGGTTTATTTATTTAAAGGAAGCGTGTCTATTGAAATGCCTGGAACAGTTCTCCCTATAATCTTCATCTCAAGCCCATGTTGGCACCATCCTAGCCCGAGTTGTCTCTCAGCACCACTAAGCTGGCACTTGTTGGGCACTCTTTACATGGGGTTGTATTTTGTCTTGTCTTGTCTTGTCTTGTCTTTTAATGCTTGTCTCATCGGTTAAATTGTACATCCTTTGACAACAAAGGGCCTACCTAGTTTTTGATTTGTTTTTAACATGACAGCAAAAGAAGGTCTTACTTGTAAAAATGTGCTAGCGTGGTGGCTCTCTTGCATTGTTTAGGTGAGATTTTTGTGGTTTTTATAAATAAAATCCATAATAAATCTAATTTTAATTTGTAAAAATTTATATAAATTCTTAATTTCTTACTAGGTAAAATATTTTAAATATTCAGTCACTTAAAAGAAAAATTTAAAGTATAAAAGGTCATCTGCTTCCCAGCTCATAAGATGATGCTTAAAAAGCCAGGAAGTTAGACCAAAGGTGAAGCCTAGAGCCAAGACAGCAGTGGTAGAACATTTCATCAGGGTCAGCATAAGACAGAAACTCAGGAATGGGAAACCTTGTCTTGTTTAGAGAATTGACAGATGTTCCTCAACTTTCTGGGTGTTCTAGAAAAGGCATGGTAGGAGAAGACATACTCAGCTGTTAAGTCCAAGGTTGTGAAGAATAAGACTGTTCACAAACCACTCAATGGGAACAAGAATAGTGCTTCCTTAGTTTGTATCTTAGCAGAATGATGAGATGTTCTACTCAAGATATGATGTAAAAGCTCTTGAGCCTCAGGGGAAAGACCTACAATGAGCACACACACCTGGTGTCTAGTCAGCAGTGCTTACCTCAAGAGCAGCAACCGTGGAAGCCTGTACATAAGGCCAATGAGATCAACGTTATGGAAAAAGGAAAATACCAGATTATAGAACAGCTAAGGTTGATTAGACCCCCACTCCAGGTCTGCATGCCTTTCAGTTTCATCCTAACAAGTGGAATTTATCCTCACAAATGGGTGCTATAAAGTTCTTAACCATGAACGTAGTTAAATAACTGATGAGCATTTTTTAAATGTATAGAAATTTAAAACCAACATATTTTTCTTTTCTGTGTAGGTCGTTTATATGCTATGCAAACTGGAATGAAGATTGATAGTAAAACTCCCGAGTGTCGTAAATTTTTATCAAAGCTAATGGACCAGTTAGAAGCGGTAAGTTAACCACCATTAACTTACTATCTGACTGTTTTATATGGCATTTCATTTTGTGTGTTTGTACCTGTGCTTTCTGTCATTTCAGTTCTTCCCCTAGCCACACTTAGCAATGTCATTACACCTGAAGAAAAAGGAGGAGTCTTAAAAACACACACTCTAGCCAGGGAAGTTTCAAGTGTGAAGTAGGCTCTTTTATTGTTGCATCCTTTACAGCTGTGGGCTTACTTTCTGTCTGTTTAGGTATTTGTTAATTGCATCACTTGCATTATTTGTCTTAAAAAAACAAAAGTAATACATACCGAAGTAAACAATTTATGTTAGCCCAGAACCTTTTAAGGTTTTTATTGTTTTGCTTTATTATTCCAGAGTTACTATTCAGATCAAAGGACCAGTCCACCGTAGAACTTAGAGCCTAGTTGTAATTGGCAAACATAGATAAAGTGTCCTCTGTGACTTCTTGTCCCTGTCTACTGACCCAAAGTCCCCGGTTTCTAATGTTGCTTCCATGGATATAAGATGAATTATAGTGCCATTGCATGAGATGCCGCTGGGGAAGATGGACAGTGCCTTTCACACATCGCAGTGAACTTGGAAAGTCTTACCTTTCACTGACATTTATACAGATTTATGGTCTTTCACATTGGTAATAACAGCTAAGGTAAAGCTTCAGACTGAGCAGAACTCAGTTCTTTGCAATGTGTACAACACAAACAGTGAGGTAAGTTCGTTCACATGAGTGCTTATCTCTGTGATACAGTGTTTGCATTAGACTTTATAGCATTCAAAATGTCTTGATTTTATCAGATATTTTTGCATGAACATAAGATGAAGTGACATTTTCACTAATTTTTTAGGATTAAATCTGCTTTTACAAATCAGTTTGCAGGTTAAACACAGTAAATTGTGTTATATGGGGATTTGAGTGGTTAGAATAAGGCTAGGCAAAATTACCTTAAATGTCAACATTACATACATCTCTTCTAGAGATTAAATTATTCTGTTTTAATTTTTAGAGTTTTTACTTCAGCTGACTTTTTAGGCAATCCTGAGATTTTTTTTGCGTGTGTGCGTGTTTGTCTGAATGTATACAAGTGTTCCCCACATGTTCAGTGCCTGCAGAAGCCAGCAGAGGCCATCAGATTTTCCCTGGTACTTGAATGACAAGATTTTTGTAAGCCACTATGTGGGTGCTGAACACTGAACCCATGTCCTCTGCAAGTGCTCCTGAGCTCTTTCCAGCCAGCCTCTAGTAAAAGCAATTATAGTTGCCTAAATATGATGCTCCTGAAAATTATTTTCAGTTAATGGTCCTAGACAAGCAGAACAGGAACTGCTTTGGTTTTAAAATATTTCAAGTTACTGTATGTGTAGTAGAGGGATATGCAAACTGAAAATCTGCATAGTTGTAAGTTGTGTTGACTTGGGCTATATGTGTCTAAGTTTGAAATAATCTGGAAATGAATTTATCACTTTACACCTCTCATAGTCTAGTGTGAGCTCTCCTTTAAACTGTGTTCTAGAGGCACTATTTTAGGACACAGTGGTGCTTCTAGTCTTATTCTTTTATATTCGATGCAAACTGAAATCGGTCAAAATTAAATTTTAAATTATGTGCTTGAGAAATTTCTAGTTCCATTTTAGGGTAGTTGTTAGTGGCCGGGTAATATTTAGCAGGATTTGGTTCTTCAACACTTGGCAATGTTGTCTTTTATTTTGGGTTGTTTTCATCCATAAAGCTCCATTATACCTCTACATTTTCATCCCTGTGAGAGAGTTGGGGGGGGCTTTTGTTTGAATATAGGAGGCTGGGGTAGAGCCAGCCATTTTAGAAGATTTGCTCTTGCAGTTTTTATTGAAATGAATGTAATTTACTTAAAGTAATTATTAGATTACTTGTGCTTAAACAGACCCTTCTGAGAATACAGAATCATGAGCTATGTGTCTGATTTTATTTTAGCTTAAGAAACAGTTGGGGGATAATGAAGCTGTTACTCAAGAAATAGTTGGTTGTGCCCATTTGGAAAATTATGCTTTGAAAATGTTCTTGTATGCAGACAATGAAGATCGAGCTGGACGATTTCACAAGTAAGTGAGGAAGGAAAATAAAAACTTTTAAAGATTGGCTTCTTTCTGACCAGAATTACCTAGTGTCCATTTGAATACTTTCTGACCACCTGAGTAATGGTTTATGTATTTTGGAATTGTAATCCAGGGTGTTTTCTAGGTTACAAATAGGGGCTTTTCTATTTGAAGAGAGTAGCTTTAGAAATGATTTATGTCCAACTCGTTTCTCAGTAAATTTATCCCAATTAGCCAGTCTTTACATTTAGTAAAAATCTGAGTTGATTTTAGTCAAAACAAATTTGTTCTGATGGTGTCAATTTTAAAAGGATACCAGCCAAGCTGGGTGTGGTGGCACATAGCTATTTCGAGATAAGAAAACATTCAAGGCCAACAGAGGCTACATGCAAGACACTGTCTCTAAAAACAAATGATACAAAAACAAGGAAGAATACCAGCCAGTAGAGGACTGATCGGTCATTATTACAGTATTTAAAACCACAGAGATGTATTATTCTTTGATAAAGATCCAGGCAGTAGTTGGCATTGCTAAATCAAACTCCGTGATAAAACCTTGTAGCACTTACTTACAGTTTCTTCTGATGATGTTAGCAATGGACTCCCATTTGTGTTCTTGGAATTGATTTTATTTCAAGCATTAATTTCAGTGTTTTTAAACTTTTTTTTTTTTTCTTATAAGTACATGACTACATTTCAATGTTTGTTTGTTTGTTTAATTCGATCCCCTTTTCTCTTCCAGAAACATGATCAAGTCCTTCTACACTGCAAGCCTCTTAATAGATGTCATAACAGTGTTTGGTGAGCTGACAGATGAAGTGAGTGTGCACCTTACTGTCTCAGCTGAAGATGAATAATGGTGCTTTTTATTAGGTTTCTATTGCATTATTTACTCAGACCATGTCTGTCCAAAGTATAATGGAAGCAAAAATGATAAAAAAATATTTCTAGCTACATTTTGAAAGTCAAATGAAACAACACTTTACACACAGGATAGCAATGCTTTGGGAGATATTTGATTTCTCATTTAAAAAAAGAAAAGACAAAGAAGCTAGAAAGTTATGTGATTGTAAATACAAGTGCATAACAAAGAAGAATAGAGGGGAAAAGCAGAAATAAAAAGTTGTTTATCAGAATCCTGTTGATAACAATATTCACTTGAAAAAGATAAAGATGGGGCAGGAGAGACAGCCTAGCAGTTAGGAGCACTGATGCTCTTTCTAGAGTAAAAGTATAGAAAAAGATATTCATGTCAGAGACTTAGTTGCCAAAAGCCAAGGAGCAATGGCAAGCCAAGTAAGCTTTTAGAACATATTATTGTCTCATATTACATGAGACATTTCATAGTGGTCAGGAGTCAGGTCATAAAGAAAATGGTACATTTTCAAATGTCAGTATACCCCATAACAAGATTTTCAAATATGAAATACTTAGCACAAAATCTTTAAAAATTTATAATTATAGTTAGAGATTTTAAAGATCTACTTGAAAAAAAGAAAAATCACAAAACAAAACCAGTAGCTTTAACATTTAGTAAAATTAACCAAGCAAATAAAGACTGGCCCCTGAAATGTTTAGAATGAAGAAAAACCAGATCTTTTTTTGGAGAAAATGTTAGATGTTATAAGTGCTGAGTGGAAAGAATTGGCAGGTTTTATAAAATTAAACATACTCACACCTTTTTTACCCAGCACTTCCTTTTCTGGTACTTACCCAAGAGAAACAAAAACATATGTCTAGAAAAAGAGCTTGCTTGTTGGAAATTTATTCATAACAGCCAAAATCTGGAAACAACTCAGATATGTACATCTGAGCAATTGATAAACAAAATTGTGGTGTTATTCAGTATCATATGGAATTGACAAATGATGTAGCCTAGAATATGGGTGAATTTTGTAGAAATGCTGATCAAAAGAAGAATCTAATGGTACACTGTTCATGTTTGCCTGTAAATAATATTCATTCTAATACAAAATTCATTCTAATACAAAAAAATGAAAAATACTTTGAAGGGTTTTTTATGGGGGCAAGGGAAAATGGATCTGAAAGTGCTATAAAGAAACATTTCGATTAGTTAGAAATTACATATATTGTATATTTACACCAACATCTATTTATCAAAATAATAATTTATATATTTAATGTTTATACATCTCAAATGATATATCAGTTTTATTGAAAAAAATGTCAGTATTGCACTACTTCTAGGCTTCTTTAGGGTGAGCTGACTCTAAAAAAGTGGCTTACTCTACTCTGGGATAAGGCGGATGGGCAAATACAGAGGGCACTTTGGTAGGAACTAAGTACAAGGAGAGAAAGAGAGATGTAGAGATGTACATTGTGTTGCAAAATTAGAGGATCTTAATTCATGCTTCTGAAGACATTGGTTTATATGTACACATTTATGCATATGGATATGTGCTATTTTAATGTGTATAATGTACATGTTTTCATGAATATGTACTTACAGTGTGTATGTAATATCTGTAAAAAGCATATACAGCCTAGTTACTGTTTCTCTATACCAAGACAATCTAAAAACAATGGAGCCCAGCAACAGAGAACAGCCTGGGTACCTGATTTGATTCTCAGCACCTGTCTTTTGTAACAGGAACTCTTGTAAAAAAAAAAAAAAAAAAAAAAAAAAAGACTGCATTGTAGTTCGGGTCAGGAAAGCAGTGCATTAGGTTGGACCTTCTTGTGCCAAAAAATCATAGTATGGTATTTTACACTTGGAAAATTGAGATAGGAAGATTTAAGTTGAAGGCCAGCCTAAGCTATGTTGAGACCCTACCTCTAGGTAGGTGGGTGGGTGGGTGGATGGATGGATGGATGGATGGATGGATGGATGGATGGATGGATGGATGGATGGATGAGTAAGTAAATAAGGGGGTGGAAGGAAAAGAGGAAAAATTTGAGCATCAGTACAAGTCTGATAACAGTTGACAATAACCTAAGTTTATAAATCAGTGGGGCCATAGTGTTAAATGTAATAAAATGAGTAAGTGATGGAAGAACAGAAAAACTCTTTATAGCATTGAAGTCTATTAACTATCTCCCCTCACATTACTTAATAGCTTCAATGAGAGAAACCGTGAATTTATAAGAGAAAAACATGGACCTCTTTAAGCAGGTTGGGAAACCTGGCATCACTAGTATTGGAGAAAGCCAACATCACCATTACCTATTCAATATTAAGTAGTCTGTGGCAGTGCTGTTCAAAATATATAATGTGAACCAAACATGAAGAAACATCCAACAGATCTAATCAATAGACATTTTATAACTATGCTAGCATTTTTTTATGTCAGGGTCAGGAGAAACAGTCTTTATCAGATTGAAATTAAATAGCCATGATTACTCAGTATGACTAAATAATGCATGCGTCTCTTAGACTAGCTCTCTGCCTTGGGAGAAGGAAATGCAGAGGACATTACTGGTGCAGTTGACAGAATGTTATGGTTGTGAAGCAGATAGTACTCCTGTGTGTGAATATTCCTGATCTTGATTCTGTTGTGTATGAGATTGTCTTCCCTCTGAGAAAAATGATTGCAAGATGTGTGGAATAGCTTGACCAGATGTAATATATCTACCTATATGTAATATAATATATACTGTTGTAGCTAGAGTTTTCCTGCCTGGCCCATAGTCAGGACAAATCTCTCTCATCCACCAGTCCCACAGCCGCTCAGACCCAACCAAGTAAACACAGAGACTTATATTGCTTACAAACTGTATGTCCATGGCAGGTTTCTTGCTAACTGTTCTTATAGCTTAAATTAATCCATTTCCATAAATCTATACCTTGCCACATGGCTCGTGGCTTACCGGCATCTTCACATGCTGCCTGGCGGCAGCTGGCATTGACTCCTTCTGCCTTCCTGTTCTTTCTTTTCTCCTCTCTGTTAGTCCCGCCTATACTTCCTGCCTAGTCGCTGGCCAATCAGTGTTTTATTTATTGACCAATCAGAGCAACACATTTGCCATACAGAACATCCCACAGCATACTGTTGTTAAAACTTCCTCATAAGTTTAATGAAACTATATTATTAAATATTTGAACATAGATACCAATGTTATGATAATAGAATAGATAAATTCTAATATGTGGATTTAATTTTAATTAATTTTTGAAGTAAAAGTTTGCTCTCCTCTTTAAAATCTTGTTTTGTGAGATTATGGTTGCTTTGAAAATTATGCACCTATAAAACTCTTGTCTAAACCTGTCAGAAAGTGTATGTAATAAGTAATTACAAGTACTTCAGTATATAGTCACTATTATAACAATTTTTATTGCTTGTTTCTCAAGTATTTCTTACTATATTTCATTGTTCCAGGCACTACATAGACCATCATTTGTTTGTATGATATAATTTAGGGACCAGAAGTAAATGTGCTGTAAGCACTAAGAGATTGCTAGCCTTTTGTTTTGTTTTGTTTTGTTTTTTGGTTTTTTGTTTGTTTGTTTGTTTTTTAGTTTTTTGTTTTTTTTTTTTTCCGGTTGCTTTGAAAATTTTCTGAAAGCTGTAAATTCCCTCTCAGGAATTTTTTTTCCACTTCTTTTTATAACTTGGGGATTTTATCAATATCCTCAGCATTATCCACTGAACCCCAAGTCATTGTATATTCAAGTTTAACAAAAAAAAAAAAGTTTATTGCTATATTTCAATAGCTGTAATTGGCAAATCGAAGGTAGAAATAAGAATTTGTAAGTAAGTTGATTTGGAAAGGCCTTGCTGAGAATCAGGCAACATTTTAGCAAAACCTTAAAGATGATGAGGGGAAAAAACCACACAGATAGTCCAGGAGGAGGCAGTTTTATATGGAATTCATACTCTTTATCAAGTACCATAATGATTCTGAAGATAATATGAACTACTCATCAAGGCTGGGTAGCAAGGGGAATTCTGTGACTGAATGGAAAATAGCAGGGAGAATAATAGAGATTAAGATGAGGAGGGAGAATTCAAGCATAGTGGCTAAGAATTGTCTTTATCTAAACAGTTACTATTTTCAGGGCAGTAGACAAGGACATTTATAGATGTAACCAACCGTCTTATTAAATAAGAAACACAGAAATAATGCAAAAGAGAAAGCCGAGAGGTCAGAGCTCAGAGCTAAAATCTCACCCTTCCGCCTGTGGTGTCCCAGCTTCCCGAAGGAGACTCTCTTTCCTGTCGGTTCATCTATTTAAAGTATTTTGTTCTGCCTTCTCATTGGTTGCAAACCCGAGCACGTGACTGCCTCGTCACTGTCTGAATGTACAGCCCCCTAGGTCTTAAAGGCATATGTCTCCAATGCTGGCTATATCCCTGAACACACAGATATCTATGGGATTAAAGGCGTGTACCACCACCGCCACACTCTTGCTATGGCTCTAATAGCTCTGACCCCCGGGCAACTTTATTTATTAACATACAATCAAAATCACATTTCAGTACAATTAGATTACCACCACATTTCCCCTTTTCTATTTTAATAAAAAAAAGCAAAAGGTTATAACTAACAAAAGAAAAACTATATACAAAAGTACAATAACTATATACAATATATACAAATAATAAATACCTAAACAGGTATTGGACAAATCAGAGAAAATAATTCCATTATCTATCCTATTTTGGTAAATCCAAGATGTATCTAATGCACTTTCTATCCTAATTAATTTTTCAACTATAAGTAACTAATCTTCAACCATAACTAACTAATCTTCAACTCCCTCAGAGACCCAAGAAGGAAATAATATTCGCTAACAAAAATAAAAAACAGGAAGTACATGCAAGCAACTTCCAAAAAATTTGTGAGTTGACAGAAACAGCCAGCTGCCTGGGCAGTCACCTGAGGTTTCTCCACAGTGTTGGGGCATCATCTTCAGCCTATAGGCTTAGTGTATCTGACAGACTGGCCTCGGGTTTGATTTTATTAATAAGAACATTTAAGATTCATGCTACAGACATTAAATAATCAATATGAAAGATATTGCTTGTTCAGACCTGACTTTGCAGTGGAGGTCATGACGACAAGTAGTTGGATTCTGAGTGTGTGTCTGTCATATCACTGATAGAAGTAGATGATAAGAGCATGACTGAGAGCATGGCCTTGAGCAGCTGTTGAGAATGGTGTTGCAAGCCATATATGGTAGCGTACTGTAATCCCAGCACTCAGGAGGCAAAGGCCACAGAGGATCATGAGTTCCAGGCCAACCTAGTTTAAGCCTAGCCTAGTTAGTACCTCAGAGCAATAGCAAATAATAAAAAAGAGAACTGCCATTCAGACATGTCAGAATTGACATGAAAAGAAACAAATTTAGTGAAGGGATCAATGGCTTATTGTCAGTTGAAAGATAACACTGAGGTCTACAAGATCATTATACGTTTATTAGGAATTTATTTCTTCTAATAGGAAAATATTTCCTAATAAAAAGAATATTTCCCCCAAATCTGATCCTTTTTACTAGGTTTTAAAACGTGGCTGCCCCTCATATATTGCCTCTAAGTAAGAAAATTATATGGAGGATGGGGGAGGGGGAGGCTACCAAGCCTAGAAGTGAAGTGTTTAATTAGATGTGTTGGTTTTGAGGTTTGAAAGAATCTAAAAGAAGGCGTAAATTTGGGACTTTTTTATATATGTTGTTTAAAGCCAACATGACCAAGGCAAATTTTATAAAAGAAAGTACTTCAATGGGGGCTTACTCAATTTCAGAGGGTTAGTCCATTATTATGATGGCTGGAAGCAGACAAGCATGGTGCTGGAGCTCAGAGCTTTGCATCATGATCCACAGAGTGCAAAATTTGGCCTGGCCTGGGCTTTTAAAACCTCAAAGCCCACCTCCAGCTACCCACCTCCTCCAACAAGGGCACACCTCCTAATCCAAGCAGTTCATCAACTAGGAACTAGCAAACATATGAGTCTATGAGTGCCATTTTGATTCAAACCATCACCCTGGAACAGAGAATCAAGGTTAAGTGGGGAAGAAGAGGTATCTAAGGACTAATTGGTAGAAGTCCAGGCCATGTATAACAAGAACAAGCCCGTATAAAGGATTGATTGCAATGTCATCAAGGAAAAAAGAAAATCACGAGACCTGCAGAGCCCGTAAACCAAATACAAATGGAGATTAAAGCAATGGGAGTGATACAAGGTCTCAGGGTCCAGAAAGTGCAGAATGAGTAGAAAGTGCCATGTAGTATAGGGAGAGTACTGAAGTGTTCAGAAATACTAACATTGATTAACACAGTCAACGTGAGTGATGAGGATATTTGTGATGTTGAATCTAGGTAGTTTAAGACAAAAAGTCAGGGAGGAAGAACTAAAGGTCACTAGGGCTCTCCTGAAAGTGAAGTCTGTGTGCCAGAAACTGGTTATATTGGCTTTTCTAAGTCTGCAAGCTTGGGGCGAATTTGTTTTTGTTTGTAATTAAATCTCCTTTCATCCCTGTGTGCACTTAGTTAGAGAACACCTGATCCAGCTTTGTGTTCTCCTACCAGTCGAGCAGCTCTGAGGGCTAGGCCAGGCAGTGCATTGAGAATTCAGTGGAGAGCTTCATATCCCCTGCTGACTCTACCAGGTGAAATTTGCCATCGTCAGTGATTTTCATCAGTTTAGTTACAAAACAGGAACTTGGGGCCAGGGACAGAAGTAAAAGCTCCTTTAACAATTCCTGTTTCCCAGAAAGGATGTCTTAATCAGCCAAAAGAGTGAATGGATTTTACAAATATTGACATCTTGAAATTTTCCTCTTAAAATACTGTGCATCATCAAACATTCTCTATTTTTACAACAGCATTCAGATGTCTGTTAACTCAAGTTAAAACTGTCAGAAATTTCTGCTATATATTATTCATGCAGGGTTTTGGAAAATAGGGACTAAAAACAAAGTTTGCTTTGTTGTTGGAAATATTTTTTCATGTGTTTACTAATATAGACCCTCTAACTTAAACTACTATTCTCTTAAAACTTTACATCCTTAGTAATGGTGCTGAGGGCACTTTAAACTTCTCACAATGTGAAACCAGGAGTGGATCTTAGGCAGTCAATCTGCGGACGAGGTTAACTTACATAAAGATGCAGTTCATTTGTGTACAGAAGTATCCTCTTTTTACTAGATGCATCCTAAATACACATTAAGTAATTGACCTTCTAAAGTTATTCCCCCTTGGTTCATATATTTCCATCTGAATTACAAGTTGTATCATGATCGTTGCAGCTTGCCAAAGTGTGCCTGGTTTTATTACTAAAATATGACCATTGATAGCTAAGTAATAATGAGATTGATCAGCTCTAAGTGAAGAGGATGAAGAAGTAATATCTTACTACTGTGGTTTGAATATGGTCTCTCCAAATAGCTGGGTGTTAGATGCTTATTTCCTTGGATCCCCTGCATGGAAATGGTAGGACCTTGTAGAAATCTCTGACCATTGACAACATGCCCACCAGGGATACCGTGAGACCCAGGCCTTTTTTCTTATTTCTTGGAAGTAAAGTGTGTGTTTTCTTCTCCAGCAGAAGCTGAGAGCAGAACTTTGGATGAAAGGGCTCACATTTAGAGATGGCAGTTACTGGTGGGCCTTCATGTTGGACTGTATGGAATATTTGTGCTGTCTCCTTCATCTTGTCTCCCTCAGCAGTTAGCGTAGTGTCTGCCTTAAGGAAATAACAAGTAATTACTAACTTCCTGCAAGCCCAGGGGGCTATTTGGGAATAAATATTTGAGCTGAGCCTTGAAGAAGAGGAGACATTTGACCACAAGCTGACCATGGTAGAAAAGGGAGAATAGCATGAGGAAATAGCATGCAGGAAATGGCATGACTGGGACTAAAGCAGAATCATTAATGTGGAAGGCTTTGAATGCCAGACCAAAGTGGGGTTTTGTTCACCTGTAAAGGAAGTAAAATATAACTTGCTTGCACTTCAAGATGATTGTGGAGGGCCAAATAGGAAAGTGTATAAAAGTGCTTTATAACCTGGAGGGTGATAAAAAGTTGTTGGCTAAAACTTTAATCTTGTTTTGGATTTCTCTTATTCAACTCACCCATAATCTTCTTACCCATCCAGATTGAGTTTCCATTCATTTTAACTTCTCTTTATTTCCGACTTTCTGACTGCATAGACCTTTCTTTCTCTCTAGCCTGGCCTTGCCCTTCTCTCCACCTTTTCACATCATGTTTGTCTTAAAAAGACCAAACCAAAAATACCATTTCTCCTCCCAGGGATCTTTAGCATACTTTTTTCTTTCTGAATTTGTGGTGATTTCAAAGAATGGTCCCCAAAAGAAGTGGCACTATTAGAACGTGGCTTGTTGAAGTAGGTGTGGCTTTGATGGAGGAAGTATCTCACTGTGGGGACAGGCTTTGAGGTCTCTTTTGCTCAAGCTTCCCTCAATGTGACTGTTAGTCGATTTCCTGTCACCTGCAAGATGTAGCACTTCAGCTCCAATACCGCATCTGCCATGCTCCCCAACATGATGGTAATGCACTGAAACTCTGAAACTGTAAGCTAGCCACCTCAATTAAGTGTTTTCTTTGTAAGAGTTGCCATGGTCATGGATTCTCTTACAGCAATAGAAACCCTAACTAAGACAGAAGTATTTAAACACTTACCACAAGAGACAAGTTTAATGTTCCCTACTTGTAGCTGATGTAATATGTTTCCTGTGTTCGTGGTTGGATGATTAGCTCCAAGGGGCAAATAGAACACAGGCTTACTTTATATCTCTTACTTGCTAATTTAAAGTCTTAATAGCAAATGTTTATTAAACTACAAAAATATCCATAGTAACTGCATATTTAAAATAAGTAATAACTTCAATTTTACAACTAGAGGATAGGATAATGAGCATTTTAAAATAATGTCATTTGTAGATATGGGATTCAAGTGTACATGTAAACCCAGAAACTCTTGAGTTAGATAATTTAGTGTTTGTACACCATCAATCCCAGTTTGTATGGGATTTTGAAAACAAAACTAATAGAAACTCAGTGCTTTGACATTTTTGTTTGGTTTTACTTTGTTTTTATTAAAGGCAGTGAAAGAGAAGGGAAAAAACAGCAACCCATATGCTAATGCTGTTTGTGTAGGTCAGAAACTACTAGTGTGGTGTGGTACTTGGTGCTATAATCCCAGCACTTGGGAGGCTGAAGCAAGAGAATTGCCCCAAGTTTAAGACCAGCCTGGATTATACAGCACTCACGAGCCTAGACAGCCAGCCTAGGCCTTGGAATGATACCCTGTTTCAGAAGTTCAGCAGTCAAACTTTGGAAATTTCAAATTGTCCTATATAACTATATAATCAATTCATTTGAAGTTCCTAACCTGAATAATGCATACATAGCCAAGCAATTCCGTTACTGGAGAAAGTGATCATTTCTGTTAGCACACATTCATCTGATAGGAGATGTTGTTAAGCAGCTGCTGTGTATTAGAACAAAACCAGAGACATGTACAGAAGGCAAACAGTAGACTGCCTTTGGTGATGTGTTTTTATAGATGAGAAAATGTTTTATAAATATAAATAGGTAATTATAAATTATGGCAATTGTTAAAAAATTAATTACTTAGTTTAGATTGGGTAGGGCAGGAAAACCTTTGTGAGGAATTAATATTTGATGCACTCCATAAGAAATGAGTAGGTAGTAAGTAAATATACCTTGTGAGAAAAAGTAGAAACAGCCAGAGATAGCAGCATATGTGGGCCTGGACATGTTTAGAGATAGAAACTGTCCAGAAAGCTGCATGATAGAGTGAAGAGGATATGGAAGACTGAGGAGCTTAGACAGTTATGAACCAAGTAGGAAAGACTTTTATATATAGCCCAAGTGCATGGGGAAGCCACTGAAAAGATTGCTATGAATGGGTTTATGTTTTAGAAGATTGATCTGAGCACTTGATGGGGAAAATACAGGGGAAGATAGGTTAAAAATATAGAGACATATTAGGAGGTTAAGGGAATCTTAGAAATGTGGAGTAAAGAACATTATGATTTTCAAAAGCAAAATCAGGTGAACTAGATGGAAGTGGGCAGAGATAAGGTAGGGGTGCTAAAAATGACTCCCACAGATACCTGTCTTCAATGAATCAAGTTAACTGAGAAGAAGAGACTGGGGAGAATCAAGAAAGCAATTTGGGGCAGATTAATTTTAGTTGTATATGTGACTTCATAGTAGAAATAACCGCATTATCAGATACTTGTCAGAAGCAAATTTAGGCTAGTTACATACGTTTAAGATGAATAAAGACAACAGAAGCTATATAAATACAAACAAGTTGAATGACGGCCGTCCTGATGCTTGTGGGAATTGTGTAAGTAGTATAGGGAAGCAAGATGGGCTGCTATGAGTTAACCCCAGTGTACCTGAGAATAAATGCTAAGATGGTGTGAAGCGGGGAATACAGGGACAGGGCAGTGGAAGAGCAGGCGAGAGATGTCGGGTTAATGGATCTGCATGAATGCATCATTTGAAGGAACTGCCACCCAGCTCAGGTACACTGCCAAATAAAGGTAATCCCAGTGGTCCAAAGCCTCTATGTTTAAAGAAGTTAGAAATAATGGGTTTCTGTAACTTTGCTGATACTGTGGCAAACATAAGCGATGTTTAAGGTCCTATATGAGTCACATTGACTGCTCCACTAGTTTTCAGTCTCTGCTAGAATAGGAGCCTTCAGACTATTTGGAACCTGGATAGGGGCTTAGGTAGCAAAAAATGAAGGAAGGAAAAAAATAGTCCCAAAATGGGACTGACTGTTTCACAAACAGAAATGGCCCAGGGTTTAATATGCTGCTGTCAGGTTTGACAAGGGAAGGCTAGAAATGTCCACTGGGCTTGCCCAAGAGAAATAGGTTATTGGTGACATTAGCAAGAGAAGCTCCTCTTCGGTGATATACAGACCCATGCCACTAAAGAGGTGGGTACATTCAAGTTGTCTGACTTAGTGTGTGACCCAAGTGAACTGAAAGGAAATAAAACAAGCACACGTGCCAATGAGCTGAACAGTAAAACCAGGAAGACCCAAGTGTGGACAGTTGTTTTGAGAACTTGTTGAAATGGAACAAAATACAGTCAAACCTGAATGAGGGGACAGGAAGGAGGCCTTGGGGCTGACCCAGGAAAGTTCAGGCTCCTTAGTGAGAGACATTTGCAGTTCCTCTTTAGACAACAGAATAAAACCCTCCCTCCCCACTTGAGAACTCAGGTGGTCAGATCAAGCATTTAGGTAGCAGCATATGACAACTTAGAAGTGAAAATTAACCACATATCACTTTTATCATCTTAGTTTTATTTTCATGGCTTTGTATGTATCTCTATAGAAAAAAGTTATCTATTGTCTCTGTCTTGTTTATTTTAGCTTAAAATTCCATTTAACCTATTTCTCTAGGAACCCAACAGATAGAAATTTTGCTGGCAAGACACACAGACACTTCCCTTGCGGCCTTTTTTTGTGATGTGATGCCATAGTGTTCTAATGAAAAGACCTCGTGGAGTTTGCCAGCCCTGACCACTGGAAGAATCAGCAGTAGAATGTAGAGATGGTCAGACTCTCAGCACTGCACCCCACAAATAGAGATTGCATCTCAGGAATGTGACTTAGCCCATGTTAGTACTTCTCGTTTGTATTTTATCATGCTCTGATGGTGCTACAAATATATTCCCTTTTAGAATGTGAAACACAGAAAGTATGCAAGGTGGAAGGCAACGTATATCCATAACTGCTTAAAGAATGGGGAGACTCCTCAAGCAGGCCCTGTTGGAATAGACGAAGATAACGGTATGTACTTATGAGTCCTAAGTAGAAATGTTTCTGTAGAATCTTGAGTTTTCAGATTTCAAGGTTTTCAGATGATACTGGTGACTATTTCATCTACAGTAATTATAAAACCAGGAACTTAGGGACATTTGAGATTAAAGCCATACAGGTGCTGTCTGTCCATTTCAGCCAAGTGTCTTCACTGTCTCCTATATCTGCCCAGATTTCATCTCTGCATAGGAAAGTCAGTCCGCTTTTGGTGTGACCTAGAAGTGTTCCCAAACCCCAGTGAATATTGTATTAGTGCTGTGATGTTTTTGTGTGTTATTTTTAGTTGTTCTGTATTGGCCAGGAACAGGGTAATACTTTACATGGCTCCAAAAATTACAGATCATACAAAAGTGGAAAGTGAATTTTTAATTTCCATATACTCATCTTCCTAGATCCTACCAAAGCTCAGATAGTAAATACTTTAGAGAGATTATTTTTTATAGAAGGAAGGAAGGGTACTCATATATAGATAGTCTCTTTTCCACACAATTTATAATACAGTGTTTTGCCCTTGACTTACAAAAGAAAATCTTTGTACAGGAGAATTTTAATATTATTACATAGTAAGTGGGTTTATACAATTTAATCATGAAAAATATGAAAATCTTGTTATTTCTATCTGACCTGTAGTTAATATGGAAGGGAAAAATGTTTCTCCCTTTTTTAAAAACAGTTACTAGAAATATAGTTAATATACCATTTTCGCTGAAGTGAGAATAATCCAGATGATGCTTCCATTTTATGAGATGATTTGGGGGCATTTGTGGAGGTGATTATTTACAGTAGGAGTCACTAAGCTTTCTTAATGGATCAGGAAGTATATATAAAGGATATAAGTGTATATATAAGTGTATAAGGATATGAACCACATATCTGTAGCAGAAATCTTAGATGGTCTTATTAATAAAATCAAACCTGAGCCAGGTATTGGGGTGAACTGGAAGATCAGAGAACCAGAGCAAGCCACAGCTACCTCACCTCGCCAGATCCTCAGCGGTCTTGTTTCCTCAGATTGGAGGCCTCTGAGTCCTCATCCAGAATGGGTCTCAGCTGAACTGCTTCTCAAAAGCCCAAATGCTTAACCAGACCAAATGCTTCTAGTTTCTGGTCCTCACGCCTTATATGTCTTTCTGCTTTCTGCCTCACTTCCTGGGATTAAAGGCGTGTGTCACCATGCCTGACCTTTTCCAATGTGGCCTTAAACTCACAGAGATCCAGAGAGATTTCTACCTCTGGAGTGCTAGGATTAAAGGTGTGAGTGCCACCATTTTCTAGCCTTTGTATCTAGTGGCTGTTCTGTCTGTGACCCGAGATGAGTTTATTAGGGTGCACAATATTTGGGGGAACACAATACCACCACACATAGCCTTAGTGCAGATGTTCAGTTCTGCTGTTACAATGCAGAAATGACTGTGGGCAGTGGGCATACAGGTGTACATAGTTATGTTCAATATTGTGTTTGTCAGAGTTGGCCAACTACAGTCTAACTCGTTTTCTTATTGTGTTGAATAAAGTGACGAGAGTGTCCAACTTTGAAATAACTTTACATTGTGAATAAACCTCACTTGGCCATGATGTGTTATTTTTTTCTTACACAGATGAATTCCATTCATTGCTACTATGGTAATGAGAATTTTTGTGTTGATGATATTCATAACTCAAATTGTTCTAGAATTTTTTGTGGGGAGGATTAAATTGTTATACTCACGGGGCAGCTCATAAACACCTGTGTCTCCTTCAAGGGACCCAGCTACCAGCTTCTATGGGTATCTGCACTCACTTGGACATATCTGACAAGATACACATAAACAAATGTTATACTTCATAAATAAAATTTGAAAATTTATGGTCCATTTCTGTTCCTTGTTTTAAATAGGTTGAAAATTATCTGCTCTTTTAATACTTAGTAGAAATGTTCTATGTATAGGTCTATGCCTATAATTCTAGCCCACAAGAAGACTGAGGCAGAAGGATTTCTCTGAGCAGACAGACAGACAGGTTTATGTAACCAGACATTACCTGAAGAAAATTAGAAGAACGAACGGGGGGGGGGGGGGGGGAGTCAGCTGTTGTGAAACATTCTTAGGCATAATTCTTAATCTGTGTCCACCCACTAAATGAATTTACACTAATGAGGCAAGTACTTCTCTCAACCCATTTTAGTAACCTCTAGGTGTGAATATGGTCCTTCCCATTAGCTCTGAGTTACAGTTTGATATAGACCTATATACAAGATTGCGTGCATCCACTGTCAAATGTAACAATGATGCTGAGTATCTGGCTCAGGGACCATTGTGGAAAAGGGGGCGGAAATATTGTATGAGCCAGAATACTAGGAAGTGTTCTATGAAACAGTCTCTCCTAGAAATGGCTCTGTAAAGAAGACCAGAACATGGCAATATCAGGGAACATGTTAATAAGGAAAAAGGAAAACTTTGCAGGGTCTCACCCCAAGACAAAGAACTACAGAAACAGACTCAGCAGGTTGCACTTACACATATATACATATATATATATGACATATATATATACACACACACACATGTGCATACATCTGTGTGTGCATGCACACACATGAGTGTGAGACTAATTGAACAGAGGTGATCAGCTTGAGGATCCTGAGGTGTATGGAAAGGACTCAAGTGAGGCTAGCTGAGAGGGGCTGGAGGTAAGAAGGAGGAAGTGATATAATTCTATTTCAGTTAAAAACATTTAAAAAAATAAGAGAAGAGTTAACAGGTGCCACATAAGCACTAGGAAGAATGCTGAAATCATTAATTAGTGGGACAAAACAAACCAAAAGATAACTGTGTACTTACTAAAAGCTAGAGCTCTAATTTACTGAATGACCTGTTAGTGCTGTCAAGGATGCTGATCAGCTGTTACTCATAGATGGCTACAAGAAAAGGAAAGCAAAGGTACTAAATTGCGTATACGCTTAACATGAAGCCTAGCAGTCTAGTTATTTCCCCTAGAGCAGGTGTTCTCAACCTGTGAGTCAGACCCCTCTGGGGTCAAATGACTCTTTCATAGGGTTGCCTAAGAAATATCAGAAAAATAACAGATATTTACATTACAGTTCATATCAGTAGCAAAATTACAGTTGGGAAGTGTAGCAACAAAATCATTTTATGCTTGAGGGGTTACCACAACATAAGGAACTGTATTAAACCCGCTGCCCAAAAGAAAGACAAAGATATGTTTACACAAAGGACTGTATGTGAATGTTTGTAAGAACTTTATAATTACCTAAAATCTAGAAATAACTCAATAATACTAGTTTTTGAACACATTGGCTATGGAACGTCCTTGTAGTTGTATACCACTGCTTTTTTAACTTTCATTAGTTGTTTTCTTTGACAGTTTCATACATGTACTTAGTGATCTGATGCTCATAATGTCTCCTGATGCTTTATTATTGCCCATACTCTCTAAACACCTCCAGATCCCTTTTGCCTTCATTCTCTCTACAAATCTCTTCTACATTGGTCTGTTTTTGTTTGTTTTGTGACTGGCTAATTTGAACAAGGGCCATTTGTGTAACCATGGATTTGGAACCAGTCATCAGGACGCGGTCAGCTCATCAGTGAGAATGTGTCTTCTCCCCAGAGTCTGTCAGTAGTCCATCATTCCGAAGGATGGTGGGAGCCCCTTCTCCCCCATGATTAACTCTGGACAGGCCCAGTCATCTCCAGGCCCGTTATTGGTGGCTCTGGTGCTGTGAGATTGTGATCACATTAGCTATGTCATTCTCTGAAGTTAGCATTTCCCAGACCTCCTCCCTATTTTCCTGATGTTAGTCTTCTTCTGCTCTTCATGATGGTCCCTGAGTTTTCAGGGGGTGATATAAATGTCCTATTTGGGGCCAACCACTCAGTTAGCACCTTGAGTAGCAATGAGTCTCATATTCACCACCATTCGTTGTAAGGAGAACCATCTTTGAGCTAGGCTGAGAGTAGTATTTTTCTTTGAGTGTCTCTACTTTCATTTCTGTAACGTAGGAAAAGTTGTATTTCTGCAATAGTCCATCATTGAGGAAAATCAGGAGCTCAACAGGGGCTTGAAAGCAGAAGCCATGGGAGAACACTGCTTGCTGGGTTACTTGGAAACTTATACTTTGCTTGCTTTTTTATCTAGCCCAGGGCCCCTTGGCCAGGGATTAATGCTGCCTGCCCACAGTGGGCTGGACTCTCCTACATAAATAATAATCAAGGCAATCCTTTGTAGACATGCTTATAGGCCAATCTGATCTGAGCAAACTTTCAATTGAGACCCTCAAGTGACTCTAGGCTATATAAAGTTGACAATAAAGGCTAACTAAGACACATATAAATATAGATATTTAGAAGGAGGCCTTGTACCATGACAGTTAAGTTAATCAGCAGTAGTAAGTTCTCCCCAGGGCCTGAAATTGAGCCACAGGTTTCTGATTGGTTTTCCATTACCAGGCCTGGGTTCCCTGCTGTGGAGCTGACTTCGTATCCAGTTAGAGATCAGGTAGTTACTCCCATAACTCTCATGCCATTATTGTACCACTCAGTACATCTTGATTGCCTTTATGTTTTTGTTTATGATATTGTAGTTTGTAGGGCTTAGAGCCAAGTAAGACGTTGGTGCTAACAGCCTGTTTTTCAGCTTTCAGGAGGTACTATAAAGGTTATTTATAGTTATAGTTTATGTTAGAAAGAAACATCCAATTCAGTTCTAGCTTGATTTATCTGTATCTTGGAATCAACATGTATAATGTCGTTAGTAATGGAGTCTTCTCCTCGGGGTCTGGTAGCAAGATTGTGTATTGACTTGGTAGTCTTTAGGGCTTCCTGGACAAACAGTTCATTGGGGGTATCGCACACCTGACATTGGTATTTATTTTGAATAGCCCATTATCTTTAGGTGCAGCATTATCTCAAGCTGGGTCTTGAAGTTAGATTGAATTTCAACTTTTGAGGAACCTCCATGCTAGTTTCTTTAGTGGCTGTACCAATTCCTCCTATTCCTCACTTATTCTTCTATTATATTCTGGGTATCTGGTCTTATGTTGAGGTCCTTGATCCATTTGGAGTTGGTTGAGTTTGATACAGGGTGATAAATACAGATCTATCTTCATTCTACGTGCAGCAACCCAGTTTATTGGCACCATTTGCTGAAGAAGCTGTCTTTTCTCTAGTGCATATTTTCAGCATCTTTGTTAAAAAAAAAAAATCAGGTGTCTTTAGGTATTTGGGCATGTATCTGGGTCTTCAATTCAATTCCATTGATCAAACGTGTCCCTCCACCCCCAATATAATGTTTTATTACTATAGCTCTATAATACAGCTTGAAATGTGGGATGGTGATACAGTTTATTTTTCAGAATAATTTTAACTATCCTGAGGTTTTTGTGTTTCCATATGAAGTTGAATATTGTTTTCAGCAGTTTCTATGAAACATTATGTTAGAATTTTGATGAAGATTATCTTGAATGTGTAGATTGCATTTGGTAGGATAGTCATATTCATAATAATCTTACTGATTCTTGAGCATATTGGAGATCTTTCCATCTTCTGGTGTCTTCTTCAATTTCTTTCTTCAGTGCCTTAAAGTTTTTCTTATATGAGTCTTTTACTTGCTTAGTTAGAGTTTTCCCGGTACATTTTGGGGTGCTGTTGTGAAAGATATATTACCTTTATTTTTTTCTTATCCTCTTTGTCATTTGTATATAAGAAGGTGTTTTTTTTTGTTGTTGTTGTTGTTTTTGTGTGTGTGTGTGTGTGTTTAATACTGTTACTTTTACTGAAAATGTTCATCAGCTGTAGAAGTTTCCCATTGGAGTCTTTAGCGTCTTTTATGTATAAAATCATATCATCTGCAAATAAGGATCCTTTGTCTTCTTCCCTGTTTGCATTCTCTTGATCTCCTTCATTTGTCTTCGAATGGGAATGGAGGGAATATCCTCGTTTTATCCTTGATTTTAGTGAAAATACTTTAAGTTTCTCTTCATTTAAGTTGTTGTTGGCTGTGGACTTGCAGTAAATTGCCTTTATTATGTTGAGGAATGTCCCTTGTATCCCTAGCCTCACTGGAGCTTTTATAATAAAGGGATGTTGCATTTTGTGAAAGATCTTTTTTGTATATAATGAAATGATCATGTATATTTTTGTCTGTCTTAGTTGGGGTTTCTATTGCTGTAAAGAGACACCATGACCCTCTTATAAAGGAAAACATTTCATTAGAGCTGGCTTACAGTTTCAGAGGTTTAGTCTATTACCATCATGGCAGGAAGCATGGCTGTGTGCAAGTAGACATGGTACTGGAGAAGGAGCTGAGAGATCTACATCTGGATCTGCAGGCAACAGGAAAAGACTGTGACACACTGGCCAGGCTTGAGCATCTGAGACCTCAAAGCCCGTCTCTATAGTGTTACACTTCCTCCAACAAGGCCAGTGGTCTCCTAATAGTGCCAATCCCTAACTGGATGGGCACTTGCCCTGAGGTCACCACTCCTTCTATTCCATCAAATATCAGGCTTTTCTTTAATCTGTTTATCTCCTTGAGCGCGGGATTTAGCTCTGTTCTACGTCCTAGTGCCCCTTTGCTCCTTGAACTGTGCATTTTGTATTTTCCCTTGCTCAATTTGCTTCTTTTCATCATAGTTCTTCATAAGAGTGAACACTAATAGCCACAGGACAGAATCAATACTAGGCTGTTTTGAAATTTCCTCTGCAATGCTATTAAACTGAAACTCTTCAGTTTAGCTTCAGACAGACTTTTTGGACAAGGGCAAAAGACCAACCACATTCTTAGCCAAAATATCACAAGAATGGTCTCTAGGCCATATCTGGAACCTCTTGAGTCAGGCCCCAACAGTTCAAATCCCCTCAGCACCACTGTCTTCCGTGTTGCTACTAGGATGGCCCATTAAGCTCTACTTAAGTCATTCTACTGCTTTTCTAACCCGAAAGTTCACATTTCTCCAAACACCTATTATGATATAGATATCTGAATATGAAATTTCGTTTTTTAATTTTTATTAATCTTTGAGGAATAGTAATAGATAATCATTTAATAGTCTGCACATAGCAAACATTAAATAAAAGACAACTGTCAAAAAATGGTCCATTTTGGACAACACAGATGTGACCTATTTTCCCAAAATTGTCCTTATTTTTCATTTGAAGTTTGTTTTAAAGAAAGAAATGTCATGTGTAAAGAATGTGTAGCCAGGCAGTGGTGGCTCACGCCTTTAATCCCAGCACTCAGGAGACATTGCCAGGCAGATAGATACCTTTGAGTTTGATGCCAGCCTGGTCTACAGAGCGAGATTCAGGACAGGCACCAAAACTATACAGTGAAACCCTGTCTCAGAAAAAAAAAAAAAAAAAAAGAAGAAGAAGAAGAAAGTGTAGACCTGGTGGGTACTGTCATCAAAAACTGTTTAAGAAAATTTTTTAAAAATGTATAGCAATGATTTCAAGAAGTAGCTTGCTTATTAGATGCATTAGGTGGAATTTTGTTTGTAGGTTTTGTTTGTCATGAGTGGAGGAAAATAAAAATACTTAGCAATTGTATTTCCAAATGCCTGCTTCAAGATTGTATATGTATTATATACAGATGTTGAAGAAAATGAAGATGTTGGTGCCACCTCTCTGCCAACTCAGCCACCTCAGCCATCATCATCTTCAACATATGACCCAAGCAACTTGGCACCAGGCAGCTACAGTGGGATACAGATTCCTCCAGGTGCACATGCTCCAGCTAATACGCCCGCAGAAGTGCCACACAGCACAGGTATGAACTCAGTACTGTGTCCTCATTTTCATAAAACCTAGAGTTCTGAAACTGGAGATAGCTCAGTGGGTAAGAGCAAGCTGCACAAACCTGAGGACCTTCGTTCAGATCTCAGCACCCCAGAAAACATTGGCCATGGCCACATACACAGCTATAGCCCAATATTAAAGAGTGGAGACAAGAGGATATCTAGGGCTTGCTACTAGCTTAGCTCCAGGTGTTTTTAAGAGACCCTACCTTAAAGGAAGGCAGAGAGGAGTAGAGCAGAGGATACCCAGTGTCCCCTGGCCTCAGCACACTCATTCGCATACACATACACATACACCACACTCCTGGACCACACATACATAGGCACCGTGCACTTGCACCACACCCTCACATGTACATATGTTCCACACACAATACACGTGCACCACACACTCAGAAATGTATATGCCCACATGCGACACACATTCATGCATGCACATACACCACACTCAGGCATACACACACAAAATGTTTTTTAGAAATAACAGCACTCATATTTGGTCCACATAATGATATTAGAGTTTGATCCTTAAATTCTGTTTACTTTTGTTTTAGTATTTATTGCAGTCTAAATTTTGGAGCAGTGACAGGTACTTATATGCATTGATTACTGTTTGCTTCTTATTTACTAATAATGTTTTCTGTACATTATAGAAATGGCTCTTTTCTTTTTGTCTTCCCTGTCTGTCCCCCGCACTATAGCTTGAGAATATGTATGACAATAGAATCACAGGTGAACATAACAAAAATATGACTTAGAAATGACAAGAAGAGATATCTACTGTCTTTGAATTCATCAGTGCATTATACGTGTTTTATAAATAAAGATGTAACAAACTTCTGTCCAGTGATGTCAGTGTTGGTAGATGAAGACTATTGCACGTAGGCACAGGCACTTTTCCATCCACTTGTATCATTGACAGAACATCTCCAAACAGAGAGCCATTTACAACTAATATTTAAGCTCTGGTATAATTTGGGTTTGTTCGTTGATTTTTTTTTTCCTAAAAATTGTTCATAAAATTTTGCTTTTATCTCAGCACCAGAATAACCTGTGGTGTTGATCTGTACAGTATCTCTCCAGTTTTAGTTACTGGAATGAGAGTCAACCCAAGAGCCCGGATTGTACTATTTCTGGGACACTGTACTGCTTACTTCATGGGCTTTTCTTTGTCAGCCTCGTTTTATCTGTACCACTTAGGTCATCTTGAATGGGTTTCATAATAGTTAAAATTTATTTTCCCCATTAAAATAGCAATTATATTTTTCTTCCTATTTTGAAACCTCATGTTTTCTGTTTAATTGCTAATACATTGACTTTATTATTGAAGAAGTTGATCACTGTATCACTGGTCTCTCTTATGTCCCTACTTGCATAGTTCACCCGGCTTTCAAGGCTTGATTGGGTGTATCATGACATAGCTCGTGCAGCCCGTGTGAATTTGTTTTGTACGTACACATGAACAAACGCTGTTTTAAATACATCATTCTAACCTAGAGTGCTTATTCAAAATCATCTACCCCAGTGTGTCCGCCATAGGTGAATGCTGGTCAGACTGTACCTGAAAGAGTAGACACAGCGTTCTTACAGAAGAAGCATGCCGTGCATTTGAAGGCATATCAATCACTATGTCTGTTTTTGCCCACTAAACCATAAACTTGAAGTAGCTCTACTGGCATCTACTTCTCTCACCCTGTGTTTTTCTTCTTTCTAAGATGAAATTAGTATCATACTTATTCCTCGTGTTTATTTTAATTATTAACGGGGGGGGGGGGAGCATACAATTGACTAATACTTATCCATAACACATAAATAAGCATTCTACAAATCAGCTTCTTTTCCTTTTCTTTTTTCATCTTCCTTCTTTCTCTATGCTAAGGAGATGGGACTCTCAATGGCAAGTTAATGGGTATTCAAAATCATTTTGTAAATCAAGACAAAAGTCATATGTCAGTGTAGGATGTACAGAAAGATTACCTGAAAAGTGCTACTGTAGAAGCAGGTCTGAGGACAGCACTGTAGTAAAGTCACTCACCCTGGGTAAAATATAGACTTGCTTTGTGTGTGAAACAACAAACCATACATTTTGTAGGAGGACTGCTTAATTGACCTATATATAATTGCCATTTTTGTACAATGAAAACATTACATTCTTGATAGCTTCATATGGTCCTACTAATAGTCAGCATTTATTGTTGGGAACATTCATGGCAATAATATTAGGAGGTGAAATGTAGGAAGTATTCTAGTGTTGTTGGTTATTTTTCACTCTTTGACTCTCTGGGGGACTCAAATAATCACACACAGAGACTTTTTCTTACTTATAAATGCCCGGCCTTAACCTGGTTTGTTTCTTGCCAGCTTTTCTTAAATTTCTTAGCAAGCGGTGTTGCCTCTGTACCCAAGCCACTGAGCAAACATCACCTGGGGACACTAATAATGTTCACTTTATCTCTCAAAAATATAAAATCTGGGCTTTTATCTTTCTGTATACCTCCCTTCACTTCTTACTCCATGGCTTTCTGTGTAGCTGGGTGGCTGACCCCTGGAGTTCTCTCTCTCCTCTGCGCCTCAGCCTCTTCCCTGATTTCTCCTCCTATTTATTCTCTTTGCCTGCCAGCCCCTCCTGTAGCAGGAATCTTAAAAGTTCTTATTAATAAAATCAAACCTGAGGCAAGTTATTGGGGTCCATGCTGGTAGATCAGAGAGACAGGACAAGCCACAGCTATCTCACCTCGCCGGATCCTCAGCTGGTCTTGTCTCCTCAGACTGGAGGCCTCTGAGTCCTCATCCGGAATGGGTCTCAGCTGAATTACTGCTCAAAAGCCTGAATGCTTAACCAGCCACATGCTTAACCAGCCAAATACTTAACCAGCCAAATGCCGCTAGTTTCTGGTCCTCACGCCTTATATATCTTCCTGTTTTCTACCACCACTCCCTGGGATTAAAGGCTGGCTTTCTGGGATTAAAGGCGTGTCACCATGCTTGGCTATTTCCAATGTGGCCTTGAACTCACAGAGATCCAGAGGGATTTCTATCTCTGGAATGCTAGGATTAAAGGTGTGAGTGCCACCATTTTCTAGCCTTTGTATCTAGTGGCTGTCTGTTCTCTGACCCCAGATAAATTTATTAGAATACACAATACCACCACACCCTCCTATCCTTTCTCTGCTTAGCTATTGGCCATTCAGCTCTTTATTAGACATCAGGTGTTTTAGATAGGCAAAGTAAGACAGCTTCACGGAGTTAAACAAATGCAACATAAAAGAATGCAACACATCCTTGCATTCTTTAACAAATGTTCCACAGAATAAACGAATGTAACACACGTTAAAATAGTATTCTACAATATTCTAATGTTCACAGTACATTTTAGTCTGGTTAACAAAGGCGTGTGGTAGTTGTGTGTTCTCGCTCCCTCTTTCCATGTACATACATACAAATGTACATAAAAAAAATAGCATTTTATATATCCTAATTACCCTTTCCCCATCCTCCTCTTTCATTCGTCAGAGAAAGAAATGAAAGTAAAACTTTGGAGAAACATACTCAGTGAAGAACGAGAATTTGAACTAAAGACTCTGGCTTCATTTAGTTAGTTGCTACCTCCTTTCTGTCCTTTGTGATCCTTGGTAGACAATGATCTAAAAGCTATTCAAATCCAAAGCTGCTTTCTCATTGATGTGCCTCTATTTAGTTATTAAGTTTAGATGCTGGATCTCCTCTTAACTCCAGGGTTTTTTCTGTGGCATTTAATTCAGTTCATAACTGTCAAATAAAAGAAAGCAATAACGTTTTTAGTTTATAAACATAACAGATGTTTCCCCTCTTGCTCACTTTAAGAGTGATTTACCTTCTCTCATGAAATGGGTCCAGGATGCACTTTTATGGAAGGGAAATCCTTCAGATAGCTGAGAAGAATAGTATGTACTCATTTACAAGTCTTAGTTCTTCCACAAGAAAGCAGTGGGTGCAAGGAGGGCAGGAATAGAGGTTGGTTAGTAAGTGGTGTTTCCTCTGTGCCCAAGCCACTGAGCAAACATCACCTGGGGACACTAATAATGTTCACTTTATCTCTCAAAACCTGTGTTTCTGCAGTCTGTGTTACAGAAGGCCTTAGCAGAAAGTCAAACTACTAAGTATGATAGATAGAATTGTATTAAGGCTGCTAACTTTTTTTTCTTTCTGAAACAGGGTCTCACTATGTAGCCCTGACTGGCCTGGAGCTCTCTATGTAGATAAGCTGGCCTCTAGCTCACATAGGTCCTCCTGCCTCTGTCTCAGGAGTAGTAGGGTTAAAGGCGTGCTCCACCACATGCAGCCAGTGCTAGCCTTGTCTCAGGAGTAGTAGGAATAAAGGTGTGCTCCACCACATGCAGCCAGTGCTAGCCTTTTTGCCTCTCACCAAATTACTGCAGACCTGAGCTCTGTCAGGAGTTGTGGAGGGAGAAGTTACGCTCTTGGGTTCTGTGATGTTTCATTTGCTTGTTGACATCCTGCCCTGTGTTTTTCTCTCAGGGCTATTTCCCCTGGTTGCATGGAGGGTCTGTTCCATCTGGTCTCCTACTTCCTTACCTTTGCTTCTCTTATTCATAGGTTAGAGCAGCAGTGTCTTCCTCCCTTTGCAGTATATTGCAAGGCTCCATTTAAATTTGAGAATCTATCTTCTTTAGCTTCCTAACCACCTCTCGTGTCTCCCTTCTCAAGAGTTTCTTTCTGTGCCATTTAGTCTATAAAACAAGTCAGTTAACTAAAAATGCTACAATATTCTTGAACATGTATGGATGCTTTCTAATATGCTGCTTAAGCATAACTTAGAAGTTACTTTCTGACATAATACTTGCATTTTATTGAGTAGCAGAAAAGAGTAAATACCCAAGCTCACTGCTTTCCTATGGGAGTAGATTTTAAAAGGATCACCTCACTCCAGCAATCTAAAAATTGCAACCATTGTGCATATTTCAAGAGGGACCTATCCAAATCCAAAACAGAAAAAAATTAGCAGACTACAGCATGCAGTGAATAAATAGTAACCTGAAAACATTACCAACCTACCAGGTATTTTTGAGTTTACGTCAATCCAGTATTTGGTGGCGGCAAAAGGGCAGACCTGCCTCTGCTTCAAGGCAGACAGGAAGAGACCTGTTCAGACAGTTGTGCCTCAGGCATGTGCAGCTGAATGACTGACCAAAAACTTAGTAAGATTCACACTGCCTTTTCAAACATTCACATGAAATAATCCTGCATAACTAAGCAGTCTCTACGAACCCTACTGTGTTCTTACTACAGCTTGTTACATACACATCATTATTTGAAAGTTATCCTAGGATGCCAGCCAGAGAGTATGGGCTTCCATGAAGGAGTTGATTGAAAGATTTAATCTGTGGAAGAGTATGAGTTGCATGGGAAGGGATGTCTTACCTGCTTAAAGGATGTGGACAGCCATTGCACTTCATCTATGACTGCTGCAAAGCACTAGACTTGACAAACAGCCTCTCAAAACTCCTAGCTTTCTGACAGTCATTGTGTCGCCCGGGCTGGCCTAGAACTCAGAGATCTGCCTGCCTCTGCCTCCTAAGTCCTGGAATTAAAGGCATGCACCACCATGTTCAGCTTCCTAACATTCTTTTTATTGTTAACTCTATATGTGCCTTTAAATATTTGTGGGAAAAAAATATGTCACATGTTATTAGCTTAATATCCTTTGTTAGCACTCACCAAAATTAAGCAAAATGTCACTGAATTGTTCACTGAAAATTTCATGTGTCTCCTGGCTTTGCAGTGATAGGTCCATCCACTGTAGTACTGTGTGTAGTAGGAAAAGTGTAAAAGCATGATTTTGTTAGTAATGAGTTGTTTTGTAAATCATGATCTATGCATTGAAAAGGAGCGTTGTAGGACCATTAAAAAGAAAGCAAGGATTGTATGTATTTATCTGGAATTACACCTGCTAAACTGTATGAACTACAAAGCACACCGAGCAGTATGCTATGCAGAACTAATTACTATTTGCAAGACACATGCTATACAGAATTGCTTTTTCAGAGATCACTTGGCTTCTGGGATTAATCAGCTTGTCTTTGTTTACTTTCCCTGCTGACTGAATCATTGTAGTCTTCTTTTGTAAAATTTCAGTGCATTCTGCTAATTTTTTAGATGAGTAATAGGCTACATCTAGTGTACAGTGCTAGTTATTCATTCATTATGACAGCGTTGACAAGCGTTATTGACAGCGTTAATAGGAAGTCAAGACAATCACTCATTTACCTATAAGAAATACCATCTTTAAAACATTAACTGGAGAATTGCAATGTTCCATTTCACACAGTTATGAACTGTACTCTTCTGCCAACTTAAAATAAATCATAATTATGTCTCACTTTGTCCTCAAGGCTACTTATCAGGCTAAGAGATTAAAAGGTGGAAAGGGAGTCTCTTCCTTTAAAGATATGTGGCAGCCGGGCGTTGGTGGCGCACGCCTTTAATCCCAGCACTCGGGAGGCAGAGCCAGGTGGATCTCTGTGAGTTCGAGGCCAGCCTGGGCTACCAAGTGAGCTCCAGGAAAGGCGCAAAGCTACACAGAGAAACCCTGTCTCGAAAAAACAAAAAAATAAAAAAAATAAAAAAATAAAGATATGTGGCAAGCTTTAATTAAGAAGCAATGTGACCACTTGGTCATATACATATAAGTAATATGATATGGGATGAGCAGGTCACTGTTCTATGTTTATGAATACATACATATATAATGTATAACAACAATTAAAGAAAATGAGGCATTGAATTTGAGAGAGAGAAGAGGGGTACATAAAACTGGTTGGAGGGAGAAAAGAGAAGGGGGGAAATGGTGTGATTATATCTTAATTTCAAAGAATAAAAAACAATTTGAAGCACTAGTCATGAAGGTCAACACTCATATTTTCCTGCATATTTTCTGTTCCAGTTTGTAAAATAAGTTCATATTAATGGCTCAGAATGAAGAAAATATTGAAATAGTGAAGTAATGCCCAACCCTTGACTTCTTTCCTAATACTTTATTAGGGGATGAAGCACTTTCTCCCTATCGCTGGTTTTGATTCACAGGTGTAACGAGTAATACAGTGCAACCTAGTCCACAGACTGTTCCAGCCATCGATCCTGACCTGTACACAGCTTCCCAAGGTGAGTTATCTGGCTTTCTGTAGGCTGCATTGTGTCTCCTTATTCGGAGTGGTGTTTGTAACTGTTCCTTGGGTGTACCGTAGAAATTTAAGTATAGAGGATATTCAAAAGAATCTCTTCACTGTCTGCTAGATTGTCAAGTGAACCAGCATCCTATAAGGTGGTCAGAGAAACAACATCCAACGATACTCTGTTTTCTTTTCTTTGCTGTTCTTTTCTCTTTGGTCTGTACTAGATATAATGACACAGATGTCTAGCCACAACTACAGTGAAAGTTTATGCTCGGTTACTTTCCTTCATTTCAAAATCACTATGTATTGTCATTTTGATTTGCCTTATCTGCACTACATTATTACATTATCCAAAAAGGAAAGAGCTAACCATGATGAAAATCAGCCATCTGCGATTCAGTGGTTCAGTATTTGATTGACTCATGATAGGTTGGTGTAATCTTCTTTACCTTTCTGACTTCTCTCTACTTTTTGCCTCTAGTTGGTTTTGAGGCATATTTTGATTTCTCACTCAGAGTTCAAGTCTTCTTATTGCTCATGGAAAAACAAAGCATGGTACTGGCATAAACCATATACCGGAGTAACAGAATGGATGTCAGGGAATGAACTTAGACCTGTGCATCTCCAGTTAACCTGTTCTTGACAAAGGGGCCAAAGACAGCCTCTTGAGTAAATGGTGATGGGAAATTGGATATCTCCATGCAGAAGGTTAATGTTATCCTCTTCTAACTCTTGAACAGAAATCAAGCAAAAATCTTTTGAAGACAAGACCTCACACTTTGAAATTACTGGAGAAAAGCAGAGATGAAATACTAGTAGATATTGATGGGCCAGTGACTTGATGTGTATATGACTCTTAAAGGACAGGAAATGAAGGCAGAAGTTGACAAATGGTATTAACCCCAAAGTAAATCAGGGAACCGTGAAGAGACAGCCCATAGGATGGGGATTATTTCCTAACTCATCAACTGACGAAAGACTAATATGTAGAATAGTTAAGTAAACTAAGAACTGTAACCAAAAATAGACTCATTTCAAAATTAGCAAATTGTAGGGCAGTGGTGGCAAATGCCTGTAATCCCAGCACTCAGGAGGCAGAGGCAGGTGAATCTCTGAGTTCAAGGCCAGCCTGGTCTACAGAATGAGTTCCAAGACAACCAGGGCTACACACACAAACCCTGTCTCAGAAAAAAAAAAAAAAAATTAAGTGATCTAAACAAACACTTGCAAGAAGTTAAAATGGCCAACAAATATATATATAAATGATTAATATCCTTACCTATCTGTGAAATGCAAATCAAAACTACATAAATAGTAATGATAGGGAGATTAAGGAACTTTTGTACACTATTATAGGAGATTAGTTAAGACAGTCATTGTGGGTTGTGAATAATAGTCCAGAGGTGACACTAGAACAGATCTAGCTTTGGATCCTGCTATCCTACTTCCAGGTTTCCCGCTATATTTTCAAAGGAAATAAATCCATAAACTAAAAAGGGAATTGTACACTGTATTCACATATTGCTATTCACAGTAGCTAAGATAGAATCATCCTGGATGGCCATCGGCAAAGTAGCGAGTAAAGAAAATCTGGTATTTGTGTCTTGGTTAGGTTTCTGTTGCTGTGATAAAACATCATAACCAAATCAAACTGGGGAGGAAAGTGTTCTTTTCTTACTACACTTATCTATTGCCCATCGCCAAGGGAAGTCAGGGAAGGGACCTAGAGGCAAGAACTGAAGCTAAAGCCCTGGAGGAATTCTGCTTACTGGACTTCTCCTCATGACTTACTGAGCTTGCTTTCTGAGAGCACCCCGGACCACTTGGCAGCCCAGAAGTAGTGCCGCTCACAGTGAGCTGGGCCCTCCCCCATCTGTCAAGAAGATGTACCCCAGGCTTGCCAATGGCCCAGTCTGGTGGGAGCAGTTTTTTAGTTGAGGTTTCTTCTTCCATAATGACACTGTTGTATCAAGTTATCATAAAACTAGCCAGCACAGTATGTAAATTGTAAGAACAAAATGTAAGCTATTGAACTATGAAGATGAGTAAAATCCTATGGTTTTCTGCCGAATAAATGGAACCAATTGAACTATAGGACATGAACCAAAAGAAGCCAGGATAGGAAGACAAGCACTGTATTATCTCATACATAAAGCTGAACATTTAAGTGGCAGGTGATGGTCTGTGCATGCTATTTGCATGTGTTCAGATAACATATGAACCCTATTAGTAGATGCACCTAGCATTTGTTAATCAAAATTTAAATTAAGTTAGGATAAAGCAGGGGTTAAGTCATTGAAATTGAAAATAAAAACTTAAAAAAAAATTTCCCAAAACAGACCACATGCCTAAAAGTAGAATACCCCTTGGTGCTTTTCCAAAGTAGAGAACCTGTCCACACAGAACACTGCATCCAAGTGTTGGTGCTATCTTTATTCATTTTTACCAAAACTGAGAAGCAACTAAGATCTCTATCCTTGATAAAGGGATAAAGTGTAGAATACACAGATGAAACAACATCATCCTGTGTTAAATGCAAATGAGTTGTCCAGCCTTTTAACTGAAGGAAAAGAAAGGAAACTTAAATGTCTACTACTAAGTGGAATATATTACTAAGTGAAAAACCAGTCCACTGGCTCACTAGTCACTTGTTTTATTAGGCTAAAAGCTCCGCGCTAGTGTACTTAGGTGAGCCCACATTGTCAGGAGCTGGGACGTGTCTTACTAAAGACAGAGCAAAGTTTAGTGAATGAGCAGATGGCCGAAATTAGAACTCCCTCTGTGGTGAAATTTGTCATTGCACCTTCTCCCTGGTGGCTTTCATATTAAATAAAATGCTTGCTTCCGGTCCTGGAGAACAAAAGAACACAATAAACACAAAAGGACTCCATACTGTGTGATCCCAACTATGACACAGAAGAGGCAGGAGAGTGGAGGCAGTGAAGAGGTCGATATTTGTCAGTCATGGAGAGGAAAACAGGCATGGATAGGATAGAGAACAAGAATCTCCCTGCTGTGACGAAGGATTCTGTTAGTAACAGGTGTTGTATACATTGGTTCAAGCTCACTGAATGCACAAAACCAAGAGGGAACCACACAGTGGCCTCAGGATGATCACAGTGTGTCAGTGAAGGTTTAATCACTTAAATCACTACTGATGCTGCAAATGGAAGAGCTTCGCATGTTTGCAGCAGGGATTATGAGAAAGTCTGCCTGCCTCTCAATTTTGCTGTGAACTTAGAACTACTCTAAAAATTGTCTATGTTCAGAAAAGCAATACAGATTTCTATACTGGCTCCTCATGCCATCACCACCATCTGTATTTCCTGTGCCCTTTCCCTGCTCTACATATCCCCTTAGTAGTGTTTAATAACTACCATGTTTCAGAAGCATACCTGTTGTGCTAATATGTAAATGCATTGATACTAATGTATATAAAATACTGTTGTAATGAATTTGTGACTGCTCCCAAGGGGGGGAAAATGGAAAGGAAAAAAGTTTCAAAGTCAAGTATTTTTTTACCCTGTATATTATTAGAATATGAATAAAAACTTACCTCTGTTGTTTGAGTCTTAACATGTTACAATATCTGAAAAATATTGAATGTTGTTATTACCTAAAACAACAAAAGTGCCAGTATGCATTATTGCTCTTGCCATAATTGGCATTTTTGAACAGTGACTTTTTATAAAAATTCAGAATTGTGCTTCTGTTTGCCTGTGTCTTGAGTGGGTCTGTTCAAATCAATGATGGAATAGGTTCCAGTGATATTAGCCAAAGCCCTCTAATTTCTAGAACAATTTACATCAGTTGGAAAGACCCATCTTGGAAATATTTCCAGTTATGCATCCTGCCCTCTGTAGTCACACTAGATAAATGAATCCTAGGGACAGAAGGATGCTTTTGTCAATGTAGTATTCAGTGATTTCGCTTTCCCTCTGAAAATGTCTTTGATGCCATGCTTGACCCACTGTCCTTACCACAGCAGCAGAGACTGGCAGCTAAGCAGCTGTCCTCTGCCCGTTCTGGCCCTGCTCTGAAGAGTGGAAGCCTCATATAAGATGGTCTTGGTCCAAAGCCGTCTTCACAGAGTCCCAGACTGCCTGAGAGAGATGCCAGGTTAGACATCACTACCTGGACCATGTGGCGCTTTCTCACCTGTGCTCCGTAGAGAAAACCGCTTTTACTTGGTTCAGTAAGACCATTTGTATGACACTGAGTATAAGATTAGGTACACCGAATTAAACTGCCTCCTTTCTTCTTTCTTCTACCTTCGCTATTGAAATTTTATGTTTTCATAGAATCCTAAGTAGGGGACAGAGTTTAATTCATAATAAAAGGTAAGTTCTTATATTTCATTATGGGTGACTTAATTATATTTCTTAAATGAAGGAAAGCCTGGTGTGTGACAAAAGTAATTATTTTGCATGGTTCAGTTAAGTTCTTTAAAGTGTTGAAAATAAGCCTAACAGCTCTATGTGTCTAGAAATTACATTTTGAATATGACTCTACATATTGATTGTTATCATTCAATTACTATCTTTTATATATGAATTATGTGTGTCCATAAGCTTTATATGTCATTTTTGGTAGTGATATTTCATTTATACTTTATTAATATTGAGATGACTTGACTCTACATATTGATTGTTATCATTCAATTACTATCTTTTATATATGAATTATGTGTGTCCATAAGCTTTATATGTCATTTTTGGTAGTGATATTTCATTTATACTTTATTAATATTGAGATGACTTCATAAAAACCTAAGATGTTTGTACTTTAAAATAGTTTCATTGTTAGTGATTAAGTTTAGTTTATGAAAATAAAACTATTTATTTATGTACTTCTCCTACTAATGAGTAAGTGATGCATCAGAAACAGAACTAACTTCAATGTAGAAAAGATGAGGTTCTGGGCATTGAAGCTTCTTTCCCAACATGTATGGTGTTTATCAGGTACTTGCCTTTGCATTAACATTGACTACAATGGAAGGAGAAAGAGACTGTCCTAGCCCAAGTGGGCAGTAGTAAGTGCACTGGGTCTACACAGCGTTCTGCTCTAAGGGTGTCTATCCAAGTGGGCAGAGCCTCGGTTATTTTGAAAAACCATTGAGAATCTAGGAGATGTTTTTAAGCAAAGCGTAATAGTGAAGTGCATGTGACAAAATTGTGAACAGAAGTGAAGTTGATGTCTTTAAGTTTGGTTGATGTGGTAAATAACAACTTACTAAACTACTAGAAGATGGTAGTCAATTATGCTTGAATATTTCGTATGCAATTGTAGTTTTACTCATTTGTTGATTTGTGTTACTTGTAAAGTAAGAGAGAAATTCAAAGAAATTAAAAAAATTTGTTAAGTGAGAATGTCTAATTACTTTAATGTGCTAGAGAGCTTCTCTCCAGGTCCCACCAAGCCCCGGCAGTCTGACAGCCCACTTATAAACACACAGATGCTTATATTGCTTACAAACTGTATGGCTGTGGCAGGCTTCTTGCTAACTGTTCTTATATCTTAAATTAACCCATTTCTATAAATCTATACCTTGCCACATTGCTCGTGGCTTACCGACATCTTTACATGTTGCTTGTCATGCGGCTGGCAGTGTCTCCCTGACTCAGCCTTCCACTTCCTAGAATTCTCCTCTCTCTTTGTCCCGCCTATACTTCCTGCCTGGCCACTGGCCAATCAGCGTTTTATTTATACAGAACGATATCCACAGCACTTTAATCTTGTACTAATTCAATGATTATTTGAAGGCTTATTCCATGTAGCACCCTGCATGTTTACTGTATGTAAATTTGTAAACACACTATCTTAAAATCTGGGACTTAATTAGTGTTTAACTGTTCGTGAACTGTATTGAGAATTCAGAAATAAAGGCACTGGCACTGAAGGTGGCCTTTGCCAACTTACTCAGTGAGCCGCTGAGCTGCACACCACTAGGAGTCTTGTACAAAATCACACTGAAATACATGTAGTGTATCAGTGCTTGCTTTGGAAGATGAGAAGATTCTTAGGATTTAGTATCAGCCTACCTACAGTTGCCACCTCTTTACAAGATACTGTCATATTTTGCTATTTCCATCAATGGCAAAAAGCAAAAATTTAAGACCACTTAAAAGGAATCTGTGTATCAGTATAGTCTTAAAAACAATTTGAGTGTGCTGCCTGCTCATTTTCCTGTGCTTCTGCCTTCTAGTCAGGCTGCCATTCTCAACATTTTCCACAGTAAAATAGTAAGTGAATAAACGCCCATTTGTTTATCTCTTTTCCAAAGACAAAACACTGTGTTTTCTTACCATAGAAATACACATATATAAAGACATTGTATCTTAGATTAAGTGAATAACGTATTTTTACCGAAATTATTTAGTTGTATTCTTGCATATTACTCATCTGTAAGTAGGAAACTGCTGGAACTAAATTTTGGAGAATTGTTTTGTAATGACTATTTTCATGTTTAGTTGTGTGTTTTAATGATAAGAATTTGGGGGGATGGCCTAAAGGTTTTTTATATGAATGAAGCAAAATGTAGAATATTTTAATGCTTAAAAAATGATAATGTTCTTCTTAGAGTATGCCATCCCACCCCCTCCTTTTATTGGAGGATGTATTTATATTCCAGCTCAAATGAGGGCTAAAGGGTTTAGTCTGTCTGTGGTCTTCCATGAAGAGAACCTCAGCAGTGTAGTCTAAACACTAAGCTGCTCTTCTTGTTTCACACAGCCAGTCTCTCTCCCCCTCACAGTTAATTTGCTAAAATACAGACTTCTGGTTTGTTATTTATTGATGGAAAATTGTATGCATGTGAATTATTTTTATTACCATTTATCTGGTTTATATAAGTAGCAAAATGAAGCTTGGCCTTTCTACATAAGCATGAATATGTTCTTCACCGTGAGTGTGAATAGGTACCTACTTAGGTAAGCACAGTGTGATGTAATCTGTGGTGTGTCTGGATGTGCTTCTTGTAGGGGATGTCCGCCTGACCCCAGAGGATTTTGCTAGAGCTCAGAAGTACTGCAAATACGCTGGCAGTGCCCTGCAGTATGAAGATGTGGGCACTGCGGTGCAGAACCTCCAGAAGGCTCTCAGGCTGCTGACCACGGGCAGGGAGTAAACCTCTGCGTGTGCAAGCATTTGCTGTCAACATCTAGAACTAACAGTCCATCGCACTTTCCTCAGCCTTCCAGGAGCATGGATTGACAGAAGACTGCAGTTCCACTGAGTAAGACAATGAATGACTCCTTTGTGCTTCCGATTCCTAGGGAAGCATTCTTCAGCTGCCTCAGCCAGTTGTCATTGTCCACTTAGTGGGTCCAGTAATCTCCGAGTATGTAAGAGCTGATGTTAGCATTGAACCCTGCTTCAAAAAATGAAAATGTCCCTGTAGAAAATCATGTCGGGTATAAGCTTTCTTAATTTATATACACTAAAGGAAGTTTTTGAAAAATCTGTAATATTTGGACAAACCATATTATGTTGCTATAATATTCTAAATTAAACTTTTAATAAAGATTACCAGAATATTCTGGATTGGAGATCCTGGCTTTTTTTACTCCCTTAGAATTTGTAAGGCAATTGTGAACATCTACAAATGGTAAATGATAACAGAGATGAAATGCAGCTTATATTCATGTTTAGCTATAATTGGGCAAAAACCAAGGTCATTGAAGTAAATACAAGGTGGAGAGGTAGAAAAATAACTTTATTACTGAAAAGTGACACTGGCTTCCTCTGACTTCCTCCTACCCAATGACACGTACAATGGATTAGTATCCTTCAGTAGCACTTGATTCATGTATTAGGAAATGAAGAAAGGAATTTTCTCCAAATGCTTGCAAACTGGACAATGCTTTAAAGATGCTCTCTGCTCTCGTGGAATTGTAGAGAAGGAGTAAAGCAGGTCAGAGGACTTGAGGGTCCTGGTTAAGTTGATATTGCACCACCTGCAGGTGCGTTCTGTGAACATTGATACAAGGGTTCTTTTCACTTTTTTCAGTGTATTGCAGAGGCAACCATGTTGTGAATTTGCACCATAGAAATATCTTTTTTATTACATGTTATTAATTAAAAGGTGAATTTGATTCACCTGAAACTTATCTAGTCCATTTCAATTTTGCTATTTGGATTAGAATTCTTTAAAGTAGGGGACATAGACTCATTTATCACAGGGGAGGGCAGGACATGGCCCATAGACTCTCTTAACAGAGGGACATCAGGACATGGCCCACAGACTCTATTAACAGAGGGACATCAGGACATGGCACATAGTATGTGTTTAACACAGGACAGCAGGTTATATAACCCTGTCATACAAGCTCTTATTTGAATAACACCATACCCATTCATTAATATTTTGTCTTGATGGCTTTCACAATTGCGAGTTATATAGCTTGTAAGTCTGAATGTTTACTGTCTAGCCCTTTAAGAAAAAAAAATGGACTGAAAATCTCTTCTAACCTGCTTGAGAGAAGAAGAATCACCAACTCGTTCTTGTTGGTGTCAGTTTTCCTCCACAGTAGTACATACTGTGCACAGTTTGTAGAATGGATAGACACAGTGACTCAACTGTCAACATCATCACAAAGAATCCACGAAATACATCTCTCATGAAGTAAACATTACCCTGGCTCAGCATTTACGTCTGGTAACCAGTGCTCTGGTATGGTTCTATTGAACATCAGAGTTAAAAAATTCTGGCATGATTGGTCTTCTCAACAGGCAAAAATATAATGTAGCAAATTTTAATGAAAACATAGACATGTTTGCACATTGGAAGTAAAACTGTCACTTCCTGTTTCACTCCCAGGTGACAGAAGGACACTGGTACAAGCCAGAGCCCCTCTCTGTAAGATTGAGCCAAGCGTCCCTGTATCAGTCCCAGATTCCAAACAGCTATCTCATGCAGCGAGCCCAGGACCTGGTACCACTGCCTAGATGCCTCCCAAGCAGATCAAGCCAATCAACTGTCTCACCTATTCAGAGGGCCTGATCCAGTTGGGGGCCCCTCAGCCTTTGGTTCATAGTTCATGTGTTTCCATTCGTTTGGCTATTTGTCCCTGTGCTTTATCCAACCTTGGTTTCAACAATTCTCGCTCATATAAACCCTCCTCTTTCTCACTAATTAGACTCCCAGTGCTCCACCCGGGGCCTAGCCGTAGATGTCTGCATCCAGATTCCTCCGTCCTTGGATGGGGTTTATGGCACAACTATTAGGGTGTTTGGCCATCCCATCACCAGAGTAGGTCAGTCCCAGCTATCTCTCGACCATTCCCAGCAGTCTTTTGTGGGGGTATCTTTGTGGATTTCTGTGGGCCTCTTTAACACTTTGTTTCTTCCTTTTCTCATGTGGTCTTCATTTACCATGGTCTCCTATTCCTTGTTCTCCCTCTCTGTTCTTGATCCAGGTGGGATCTCCCGCTCTCTTTCCCTCGACCCTCGCTGTTCATTGTTCCCACTCATGTCCAGGCTGTTCATGTAGATCTCAGCCATTTCTCCCTCATTGGGTGATCCCTGTGTCTTTCTTGGGGTCCTGTTTTACAGGTAGCCTCACTGGTGATGTGAGTAGCAGTCCAGTCATCCTTGTTCTACATCTAGTATCCTCCTATGAGTGAGTACATACCATATTTGTCTTTCTGAGTCTGGGTTACCTCACTCGGGATGATTTTTTCTAGATCCATCCATTTGCCTGCAAACCTCATGATGTCATTGTTTTTCTCTGTTGAGTAGTATTCCATTGTGTATATGTGCCACAATTTATTTATCCATTCTTCAGTTGAAGGGCATCTAGGTTGTTTCCAGGTTTTGGCTATTACAAACAATGCTGATATAAACATAGCTGACACTTGATGCTGAAGAGGATGTGGAACTCGGGGAACTCTCCTCCACTGCTGGTGGGAATGCAAGCTTGTACAACCATTTTGGAAATCAATATGGCGCTTTCTTGGAAAATTGGGAATCAATCTCCCCCAAGATCCAGCTATACCACTCTTGGGCATATACCCAAGAAATGCTCAATCATACCATTCTTTATACATGTCAATTATTCATTTGGATGCTTTAAAATGATGCAAAATACTAATGATAATTTATTTTTCAAATAATCAGGAAATGTTTGCTTGCAGGGGAGGGGTTGAACTATATTTAATGTCTTTGTATGTGTTTCTCCCTATAAGTTAGGGTGCATTTTCTGATGTAATAGGATGAGCATTTTTCACTTATTTAACATGTTTTTATTAAGCTGCTGCTTTGTGCCTGGTATTGTTCTTTCAAGAGCAGATGGCAGAATGTAAAGTATCAGTTTACATTCTAAGGGAGAGGAAATGGCCATCTTTAATAAAAGTTATCACATGTTATATTTGATTAGTGTTTCTCAAGGATGCTTGTTAGAAATGTAGTTCTCGGGTGCTTTCTCGGCTGTATCAGTCAGACACTCCATCAGTGGGACTCAACTTTCTGTGCTTTCAGAGATACTTTGTCTAGTGACCTTAAAGCTTGAGTGGGCTAGCCCTGTCCATATAAAAAAGAGTGGGAGACAAAGGTGAGATTGTCAAAGCAGTACTTCTCTAAGGTGCAGACCTGGCCCACAAAGTATCACTAACACCTGGGCACTAGTAAGCAACTTCAGTCACTGCATTTGGGGGATTCCCATGTCGGAGAGTAAATTCTATGGAGAAACTAAAGCATGGACTAGGAGACTCTGGCTGTGTGCAGGTGTGTGCATATTTGAGTTGGTCATTCAAATGGTCCTCACAGAGAATAGAGCAAAAGAGGTAGCTCGCAGCTAGAACTGATGTGTGCTTGGTCACAGAGTGTATGTGGGAAGAAGATTGGTTGGCCAGAAGGAGGCCTAGAGAATACAGGGCTACTATAAGAGACTTGACTTCGAAGAAAATGAAGAGCTGTGTAGCTGGAGAGCTTCTCTCTGCGTCCCACCAAGCCCTGGCAGTCCTTCAGCCCACTTATAAAATAAACACACAGACACTTATATTATTTAAACTGTTTGGCCTAATGACTCAGGCTTCTTGCTAGCTTTTCTTACATCTTAAATTAACCCATTTCTATTAGTCTATAAGTTGCCACGTCGCTCATGGCTTACCTATGCCTTACATCTCACTTGTCATGGCGGTGGCTGGCAGCGTCTCTCTGACTCAGTTTTCCTGTTTCCAGAATTCTCTTCTCTGCTTGTCCTGCCTATACTTCCTGCCTGGCTACTGGCCAGTTGGCATTTTATTTATACAGAGCAATATCCACAGTAGAGCTGCAGGTAGGTGTTGAACAGAAGAGTGGCTTGGTATGATAATAGCAACCTTTAGAGGGATCATATAGCTGTGCATGTGAAGAGAGGCTAGGGAAAGAAGGATTGGGAGCTAAGAGGCCATTTAAGAGTATTGCATTGATTACAGTGTAAGAGGTTGACTTAAGCCACTGTAACCTTAGAGAGTATAAGATCCAATTAAATAGATCCAAGGGATTTCTGTAACCAGGCATGAGGAAGAAGGTAAAAGTCACAAATGACCCAAGTCTCTAACTTGAAATGTAATCTCAGCTTGAAGTATTGCAGAATTTATTTTCATTGAAGCATAGTGTTCCTAAGTTCTTGTGACCATCCCAAATAAAACTGATAACACTGTTTTACCAGTGTGACAGAAAGGGATGAAAAAATAAGATAAATTTCTGTCTGCAGTGATTGTTGCAAATATCTCACCAAGCCACTGCTTAGCTGAATCTGGAGCCAAGAAAGGTTCCCATGGTCAGTCAGCCTGACCAAATAGGTTTACTGGCCTCAAGACTGCACCAAGAAAACATCCCTCCACTTCGACCTGTAGAAATTTAATATCTTGAAGTGCTAACTACTGAGTGGATGACTTGAACTTCTGGATACGTGAGGCTTCTCTGTCTTCCTTAAAGGAAGAAACAAACTGTGAAAAAGATCTTCTGAAAGAAGAGGGCTGAAGAGTTGTGTTTATCTGCATGGCTTCCTCTTCACCCATCCATCCCCCTCTTTTTTTTTTTTTAAGCAACTCATTTTGTTCAGCAAAGCAATCATGTCGAAAGTTTCTAGTTTGGGGCCCTAAGCAAAATTTCATCCATAGAAAAGATGTGTTTTGAAAGAGGTCACAGAATTCAAGAATTTTTTTAGAGGAATGTTGGGAGTATTTACTAAACACCAAACTCCACTTCTGAGTGGTTTTACATGCATTAACTCACTTCCTCTTGCCACCTGTCCTGATAGATGGACCCTGTCATCTGCTTGCAAAGTGACACGATGAAATCACTTCTAAACTGTCTATTTTAGACAAGAGGTATCCTTGGAGGCAAACCCCCAGAGCAATGTTATGAGTGAACTCCGCAGTTTGGGAGTCTGCAGACAGTTTCTATTGGGAGTGGGGAGTAAGAGCAACTAGATTTTTCTTCTGTCTTGAGCCATATTACCTGATGGACAAGGCAAGTGAAGAGAAAGGATCAAGCACGAACTTAGAAGTCCTTTTACACCTTTATATTTGGGGTACACACTGGAATTTGGCCTGAAGTCAGTGACTTCAGGAGACAGAAGTGGGGTTTAAGTAACTGGTCCAGTAGGCTAGTGTCTTGTCTTGAAGGCACACCCCCTCATAAGGGAATCCTGAGTCTCGATCTGACAGTTTTATCTGATGTTAACTAGCGTCACTGCTTCTCCTCCTTAGCCTTCAACTGTGGATCAGACTGTTGTTATTAGCTAGTCCTTCTATTAAGATCCCAACCAATAGACCAAGGCTAAGTTCAGATCCAAAGTTTGGAAGGGAAGAAAAATGAATGTGTAGTAGTATCCCATGTCTATCATTATATGGAAAATTAGTTTCATAGTTGAGTGATATTGGTAGAAGGTATAAAAAGTTTTAGTCACTTGTTGAAAAATACTTGGAATCTGCCATCAGTCTAACATGATAATGCTGCTGTAGATGTCAGGTACAGGACATAGAGATGCTACATTGGACATTAGGTGCAAGACATAGTAATGGTGTGTTAGAGATTGGGAATGGGCATGAAAATGCTGTATTGGAAGTTGTATATGGGGCATGGTAATGCCACATTGGGGATTGGATATGGGGCATGATAATGCTGCATTGAGGGTTGGGTATGGGACATGGTAATGCTGCATTGGGAATGAGGTATGGAAAACAATAATGCTGCATGGGAGGTGAGGCATGCAGCACCATCTTCTTGCCTGAGGAAGTCAGGAAAGATTTCCACAACAGGTTGATCCGAAAGCTTGCATTGAGAAACAAGGACTAGCCAAAGAGGTTATGAATAGAGGAGAAAAATGGAAAATTGATTATTTAGTGGTGTTATGCAGAGACCAGGAGCTGGATATGTTGCAGGAGTAGCAAAATGTTAGAGGTTCACTTGTATCCCTTCAGAATTGATCCTTGGAAGGCCTAACTCCCAGTATGACTATTTGGATATATGTCTTTTAGGAGACTAATTAAGGTTCCCCAAGATCAATAAGACCCTAATCCTATGGAGTTCATGTCCCCGTATAAACACCAGATCCCTCTCTGCACAAGCACTGGGAAGCTGTATGAGGAAACAGTACTGCTATTAGCCACAAGGGTTGCCTGATTGATTAGTAACCAGTAGACTTTTCTTCATGCCACAGCCTTGCCATATCCCTCAATTACATGCTGAGCCTCTTGATTTTCCAAGCTATTTACACATGTGTAACCATTCACATTACTGGTGCATAGTGAGTGTCTGAAGCATGAATGACCGAAAGAATTACAGAGAAATCACAAAATAAAAAATGAATATTCTAAAATCTATGCTCTCTAGTATGAGGTAAATTATAGTGATAATTGCATATACCTGGGTGGCAAAGCACTTGCTTAGCATGTGCAAGGGTATGACTTTGATCCCCAGCTCTGGGATTAGTGGAAATATTCTAAAAGTACACAATCATACATAAATACATACATATTCATATGTATACATATATATTCAAGCCCATTGGAGTTACGAACAAAACTGTGTGGGATTAAAAAAACAGATTATAATGAAAATTGACCACAGTTATAACATCTAAGAAAACTAGTAACACTTTTATAGATGAATGGGTAAATCATTTAAGAATGTAGTAACTACCACAGAGATTTGAAAATAAGACAATACAGAAGTCATTTGATTATTTCCCCCTAAGTGTATAATAGACTGCTGACAAGCTCAAAGCCAAGTGTTTGCAAACAAGGTGTGAAGATTATCAAGCCGTGGAGGAAAGTAATGTGATACAGGCTGAGTATCAGGAAATGTGTTTGCTTTCCCTCATTGCCTCAGTCTGTTCTGTCCTATGAAAGAAAATTTGTCTGTGACCCTCCTATGAAAGTTTTCTGTTAGCTTTCCCACATATAAAATGATCCTGCAGAGTTAGATTGATTAGCATCTCTGGAAGATCAGAAATTCAAGTCCGAATACTTGGGCTTCAGCATATGAAACTCAGATGAGGCTATGGCCCTTCATTGTAACCTGAAACATAGCATGTTTTGAAAACCCAAATTCTGGCATCAGTCCTAGTGAGTAAGTAAATAGTCTTGAATGTCTGTATGATAATGTGCCAAGAATTCAGTCAATAAATGCCTTTGAGGGAAATTGAAAGCATAAACCTGAAAGACAAAGATTTGTTATTTGGGTGGCAGGGAGGTTTCTCTGCCAAGGCCAAAACTGCTAGAAAATAAGCTTGGTGGAGATGTTAGAGGGGAAAAAATATATATTGCCAGGGATAAAGAGTTACTTCATAATGATTAAGTAGTTAATCAATCAAATTAACCAAAGGAACACAATCCCCTTGTTCTTTCCAAGAGTTTCAAAATATATAAAGCAAATACTATTCAGGTCAAACATTCCTGTTGACAGAATACCCAAAATCAAATGTTTAAGTAGGATTACCTATGTAACTCTCAATAAGTTTTGGATTTTGGAGCATTTTAGATGTGAACTTCTTATGTTAGAAATGTTCATCCAGTGAAGTCTGTAGAAGTACCCCCTCCCCAATTCTGAAAGCACATACGATCCCAAGTATCTCAGATAAGAAATGCTCAACCTGTGCTCAAGAGTTCAAGGAGGTAAATTTTCCAAACCATCTCAATGGATGCAGAACAGTTGAAAAGTATCAACCGTAAGGAGTACCCTATACTTAGGAAACTCAAACCCAGTCACCGCATTTTGTTTTTGCAGTGGGCATGTTCCCTTTTCTGCATGTGACTTTTGTGTCTGATAGTATGACAAGGTTTTTTTTTTTCTCTTGTAGATTTTATTTTTACACATGCAAAGGTTGTAAATAGCCATAAACTTGAAACCTGATGTGTCCAGTTATTTACAAACACAAACATTTACTTATTGAGCTTAAATACTTTTCAGTCCTCTTCAGTCCTCTCCAAATATTTTTATAACATTCCCTGATACGAAGTATATCTCAAAGACTATCTAGCAGCTTTGACAAAGAAATTTCTTGCAAGTCTCACTATAACAAAAGTTCCGAGACTCTTCATTGTGTTCGGATATCATTTTCTTCATTATTTTCTGATACCATTTATGAGAAAAGAATCATAGTGTTGCAGGTAGAAAATCAGAGAGCCCTGTTACTATGTTTGTGTAAGTGCAAATGTCAGTATGTGTATCAGAAAACAAATACACAGATGAGATTGCAATCCTTCGGAAAATATTTAATCAGATAGAAAAGCAAAGAGTGTGATTAATTTGCTCCCCTAGTCACATCTCTAAAATCAGAGACGCATATGTTTTGCCCCTGTCCTCCTGCCTACAGGAGTGAGTGACAAAGTCAAGGACATCTCTGGTGAGTGATGTTAGAGCTGTCACAGGTACTTAGTCAACTTCAGATCACCAAGCTTCGGGGAAGAGGTTGTAAAGTGCCAAGCACTGTGTGCACCTAAGGACACAAAATTCCAACTAGACGTTTCTGGTCATTGAAAGACTGATACACAAATAAACCTAACTATGGCCTAGTTTCAGTGCTATTGAGGTAACACTAGTGTGCTGTTGGAACAATTGCTATTTCCCAAACCTGGATAACTGCTAGAGGACATAAAAGTATTTCTAAGAAAACATGAAGAAAGTCAAAACACAAAACAACAGATACATTCCAATCTAAATCTTCCCATGGTTTTATTCCTCCTTGTGATATTGTGTTCCCCAAAGTATTGTGCACCCTAATAAACTTATCTGGGGTCGGAACAGAACAGCCACTAGATAGGCCAGAAAATGGTGGCACACACGCCTTTAATCCTATCACTTGGGAGGCAGAGATCCATCCAGATCTCTGAGTTCAAAGCCACACTGGAAACTACCAGGCATGGTGACTCATGCATTTTTTTTCTTTTTTTTTTTAATTTTATTTTATTTTACAATACCATTCAGTTCTACATAACAGCCACAGATTCCCTTGTTCTCCCCCTTCCTGCCCCCTTCCCCTCTCCCCCAGCCCACCCCCCATTCCCATCTGCTCCTTGGCAAAGCCTCCTCCGAGGACTGAGATCGACCAATCCCAGGAAGTAATGGCAGAAAACAGAAAGGTATATAAGGTGTGAAAACCAGGAACTAGAGCTGGTTAAGCTTTTAGGATTTTGAGCAGCAGTTCAGCTGAGATCCATTTGGATGAGGACTCAGATGCTTCCAGTCTGAGGAAACAGGATCATCTGAGGAATTGGCAAGGTGAGGTGGCTGTGGCTTGTTCTACTTCTCTGATCTTCCAGAATTCACCCCAATACCTGGCTCCAGGTTTGTTTTTATTAATAGACCTTTAAGATTCATGCTACACCTCCCGAATCTAAGCTGCATATTCCAATGCTGTGTACCTTATAAAGTGAGCAGTGTTATCATAGAGCAAATTTGATGACAGTTAACAATGACAGGGAAGCAGGGCGTAGTAGTGCACGCTTTTAATCCCAGCGCTCGGGAGGCAGAGCCAGGCGGATCTCTGTGAGTTCAAGGCCAGCCTGGTCTACAGAGCGAGATCCAGGAAAGGCACTAAAACTACACAGAGCAACCCTATCTGGGGGAGGGGGGGGATGACAGGGAAGTGTAAGAGGAAAATGAAATTCTAGGAAGTTATGTCAATTTACAACTGCAGCAAAGTGTTCATTTAGTCGTAGGGCAAAACTTCCTAGCAGAACAATTACAATGAATCCCACCGTTCCCAGTGAGGTAGGTTCCAATCTAATCTCAGTGTACTTGTTAGTTTATAGATCTACTCAATATATCACCAAACAACTTTCTGAAGGAAAACCCCTTACTTTTTAACATGGTTTACTTGTTTGAGTGTTAAAGTTCACCTACTGCCTTCTCATAGACTGTACCAGTTGCCACATCAGAATAATTATATGCAGTAGAAATAGCAATAGCTCTGGATACCAGGAAGTCCTAGATCAAAACAGCAGCACACTGAGTGTCTAGTAAGGGCCCATTCTCTTGCTGTGTCTTCACGTGGAAAAAGAAGTAACAAACTCCATGGGACCTGCTTGACAAAATCCCTAATCCTGAAGGTGCCAGCCTCAATACTGCTGCCCCGAGGATCCACTTAATGTGCGACTTTGAGAAATAGTTTCCCACCATAACATGCCTACAGTGCACTCTGTACCTAAATGTGAGTTCTTTGAGGATCAGGTAATGTGTCTATCTTCATAGCAATGCTCTCTATTATGTCAGTAAAAATTAATGTTGTACTTAAAAATAGATGCACAGCAAAACATTCTTAGCAAACATCAAGAAAGGCAAAAGAAAACAACAAAATAGATACATTCAGCTCTATTCCTTTCTTCCTGGAGCTGAATTGCTTATTCCAATATTGCGTAGGCTCTGGCCTCCTAGTGACCTTCACCCTGCCTGGTTTATGTCTCTCAGGCATCTTGACTGTCAAAGTGAGCACTGGGTTTCCCTAAAGGCAGGGCCTGTGAAGCAGACCTAAGAGCTGGGAGAAGGGCAAAGGTGGATGGAGGGCTGAAATACTGTACACAGGACTGTAGAAGACAAGAGTTAAGTGTGCAGTTCAATCTCCATGGTATCTAGGAAAGAAATCCCAAGGACTTTCCCAGCTAAACCAGCTTTTTACCTTTTTGGACGAAACACAGAGGTAGCATAACATTCCAGGTGAGGTTTTTGACAACAATAAATGTGTATTTTATTACTGTTGTCTACTAGATTGGTTGCTGGTGTAGTTTTTGAGATAGTCTTAATCATAGAATCTTCCTGCCTGCAACCACAGGCCTGTGCCTCCAAAGCTCAAGCAAAAGGGATGAATCTTAATAGAGGTGTGTTTGATATAGTCACAAATGACCTTCTCAGGAAATTCCTAGTTTTTAAGCACTTCCAAAATTAAATTACCCAGAGTAGTTCAGTAATCCCGGAATTTTTTATTCAGTCCTAATGAAGTGTAACAGTGATGTTTGACACTGATTCACAAATGCTTCAGGATGGAGTGACCTTAGAAATTAATTAATTAAGGACTTATTTAATAAGGAATGGAACTGACAGAATGCATGCAGTTACTTGCTCAGTACCACAGAGCTGTTGAGGAGGGAGAAGAGAAGAAGAGACAGGATTAGGAACACACCCCTGACCCATGAACCACCTTGAATGGTGGCACTAACTATCAAAACATAGAGGCAGCAGTATTAGAAGTTCAAGGCCAGCACCTCATCCATAGGTAGTTTGAGACCAACCTGGACTAGATGAGGCCCTATTTCAAAAAAAAAAAGTAAGTTTTGAAATTTGCTATTGTTGCTAATGTGCATATAAATTCAGTGGAGTTCTTTAATTGGTTGATTTTTTTAATCACTTCATGAATATTCACTCACTGTTTTAAAGTGCCCTCAACTATGGGAAAGACAAAGGGCATATCAGATATCATCACTTCTGCTTACAAATCTCCCAACCTCATTAGGAAAGGAATAATTCACAAGAATGGGTACCTCGCTTTCCCAGGCACTGTCTGGTAAAACACCAAACTAAGAGGAGAAAAAACAAAGCTTGAGGTCACCATGGTCCCTTACAAAAGCTCATGGAAGCAGCAAAAGGTCTTGAATGTAATTGGATTTTTCTGTGATTATGGAAATTCACTCACTTGCTGTTCAGGAGGACATTGCTGCAGCATCTCTTGAGGGCTCCTTGGAGCATAATAGCAGAGCTCTACAAGGAAGTCTCTGGTATTGGATGAGGACAAACATGAATCTTTAATGTTTTATATCTTTATGTGAAGCTGCATTTCCTACAATTAAAAATAAAAGCATCTAAGTGTTATTAGCCATTGCTCTGGCTGTCCTCATCAAATTATAGTCATGTAGTCAATGTAACAATCGCTAATGTGGTCTGGTTCTCCTGCTTCCACTCCTGAGTGCTGCTGGGATGCCAGCCCTGTTGGCTAATCATATGCATTCTTAAAAGAGAGACTTTTCCCAGACTTGAACAGAGCAGAGTGGGGTGTGTAGGAAGGACTGATCTGCCTTTGTAGACTTTGAAGATGGAAAAGGAGACAGAGAGCCAAGGAATATGGGTGGCCGCAGGAAGCTGGGAACCACAAGGAAACAGCGTCAATCATGCATCTTCCAAGAAGAAGAAAAGACCCAACCTTGTTGCACTTTAGTATTAGCCCCCTGAGATTTCTATCAGACGCTGGCCTCCAGAACTGTCAGATAATAAATCTGGTCTGACTAACTCACTAAATCTTTGGGACCTTGTTACAGTGGCAACAGAAAACTAGTACACTATTCATTTTATTGTAGTCTGAGAAACTTCAAAAAAAAAAAAAAAAAAAAAGCACAGGTCATTTAAAAACATAAGAATGAAAACAAAACCTGCCTAGGAGTATCTGAAGCTACAGTTAAAAGTAAATTTGTACTAGTCTGACATTAACATACAGGAATATTTAGTACTATCGAGAGAGAGAGAGAGAGAGAGAGAGAGAGAGAGAGAGGATATTCGAAATCATCCAAATGTTTTGGGTAAAGCTTCTGTAGTAAAATCACAAGTATAATTTTCATCCAAGCCTGATCGTCCACTCTACTTTCTCAGTGATTCATATTTTTTTCTGGCTTCCATCGTTTCTGCATTTGGATTACATTTATATATGCAATTCATTTATGCAGGAATTAGGGCCAAGGGAAGAATGATTGTAATCCTTTGACTCGGCATTATCACTTTATGAGCTTCCACATGAGCCCCTTGGGTTTTACAGTACCATTCTGGGTAATTGCTGTAGGAGGATGGAAACCCAATGAGAAGGCTGGGTGTCAAGGGAGGATGTATTCCGGGGGTGGCAGGGCCACTGGAGAGTTCTTGCCTGGAATTCTTGGGACCATCCTAACCCTGCTCTACTACTGTCAAAATAAACTTTTAAAATAATTTCTGTTCTTCTATGTGTTAAGTGTAAATAGTACCTTTTGAAGTATTTGACTCATTAAAATTTGCAATCGTGCCTGAGTTCTTTAAATTTCTCAGGGAATTTCTTGTATAACTTAAAAGTACATTTTTTTTCCTTCCTGAGGTTATGTTTTATTTTAAACTTTTTCGTTTCTGTTGAGATAAGTATGGTTTTTGAATATATAAATGTGTTTATCTTTCTAATGCAACAAAACACAACCCTTTTTAAAAATGAGAATATGGGACAGTGGTAGAGAGCTTGCATAGCATACATAAGGCCCTGGGTTCCATTCTCGGTGCTGAAAAAGAAAAAAAGAAAGAAAGAAAAGAAAAGGACTTAAACTGGCATTCTGCAAGGCAAGGAAAAGCTTATGACAGATATTTTAGTCATCATGGGAATCAAGTCTAGGAGTGGGTTCTTGGAATCCAAAAGAAATGTTCTTTCTCTACAAAGACCTACTACATGGTAGTCAGAAGCATCCTCCCTGTCTGCTGTAGACCCTACCCAGAGGACCTTCCCAGCACAATTGCCACCTCCTCTGCTAGATGTCTTGTAGAAAGTAGACACATGGGTCATTAGAAACAACACAGACAAAATTAAAGCTGGCAATGCAAATACTGTACATCTAAAGGCTGTTGGTCAATTTGCTTTTGAAACCTTGTGTAGGGGAATATAGTTGTTCTTTCCAAGGATTTCTAAGGGAAGGCAAACATGCTACAGATGTCTGTAGCCAGGTTAGGAATATGCAGCCCACAATAAAGTGTGATATCTGGCCCTTGCACCAAAGAGATTCCCAACAGGAATGTTGCCAGCTTCCCACCATGGAAAAAAAAAAATTCAACAGAAAAGTCTCCCTTTCACACTTGAGGAACCTAAATGTCTTAACAGGCATTCAAAACTAACATTTCTCGTTGCTTTGGACATGGTTACAATTTTTTATTAAATTGTACATGTGATACTTTCAGAATGTCTCATAGAAAGCGTTTTTTGGTTTGGTTTTGTTTTTTGAAGCAAGAGAACAGTGGTGCTTAGAATTCAGTTTGAAAATCTTCAAAATATTAGGCTGTGCTTCCTAACATTTTCAAAGACTTTTTTGCCAAAGCAGTTGCCTGTGCCAATACCTAGGGGTGGAAATCTCATGCCTTGGGTATCACCCCTCAATTAAGATGGTCTGTTTGGTTTTGCTGGATGTAGATCAGTTCAAACTCTGGCAAGTTTGCTGCCACCAGACTAGCTCCCCAGCCTTTACTGTCTTTCATTTTCACTAAAATGCTTCCTGCAAGTGTGTGGACTATAGTGATAAATAATATAAAATAATAGACCAACCACCTATTTGTTGGTGACAGAGTTTACAAAAGCAGATGAGTTTTAATTGTAGTCTAATAAAAGATATATAGTCTCATACTATTAAAGAAAATCTTCAGGAGTTCATCTTTGATAGGGTGAGTTATATTATTAGAGTATATATACATACATGCTTCAAAATGCATACCAGCACAAAGGTATTATCAGGATTTTCTGTATTTGAGGATCCAGAATGGGCATACCTGTTTAGATGGTGACTTTTCTATGAATTGCAATTGATGGAGTCACGGTTTTCTAGTTTGCAGTTCTACCACCACCTGAAGTATTTTTATTGTCTCCACATGGTTTGGAGAAGAGGAAAAAGGACTCCAAAAGGGGTCTACATCTCCTTCAAGCTTTTGTCCAGTAGCATTGACCGCTCAGATTTCATTAAAATCATCACATACTACACTTAACTGCAAAGAACATGAGAAACATCATAGCCTTATAAGCAACATATAGTTGAGTCATATTTTTTAAGTTCATTTCATCATTCAATGTCCTTCTCATGGGGGCAAGAGTATGAAACAGGACTTCACTATGTAACATTGGCTAGTCTGGAGTTCATGATCTTTTTCCTTAGCATAGGTGTATGGCCCAGAATAAAATGGATCATTTTTTGAGCAAGTTGTAACTAATATTGAAATTATTTTAGGTTGATCTTCATGGTTACAAGATATATATCTTAGAAAAATAATCCATTCTCACTGAGGAAAAAAAAAATCTATGTAACAGTAGTTCTCAACCTGTGGGTCACCACCCCTTCGGCAGTTAGCAACCTTTGTGCAGGGGTCGCCTAAGACCATCCTGCTATTTACGTTATGATTCATAGCAATATCTAAATTACAGTTACAAAGTAGCAAAATATTATGATTCATAACTGTAGTAAAATTAGAGTTATGAAGTAGCAATGAGAATAATTTTATGGCTAAAGTCACCACAACATGGGGATTTGTATTAAAGAGTCACAGCATTAGGAAGGCTGAGAAACACTGGTCTAGAGGAATGAACAAAGAAAATGAAAATTTCCTTAAAGCCCAGAGATAGTCACTGTACATATTTTGATGAAATCTCTCCTTTTATACATGTTTGTATAAAGACTTGTATAAGAGTTTATTTCATGCAATATCACTCACTGCTCATGTGGACCTACATGCTAATCATTTTTATTTCTAAAAATTTTTATGTCGCCTTTCATAGTAACACTATACTGCTGTGGGATAATGCTTTTGTACATCGGTTTAATAAAAGATGATTGGCTAATAGCCAGGCAGGAAGTATAGGTGGGACAAGCAGACAAGGAGAATTCTGGGAAGAGGAATGCTGAGTCAGGAGACATCAGTCTGCTGTCCAGGGAGCAGCATGTAATGGCACACAGGTAAAGCCACGGGAAACGTGGTGACATATAGATTAACAGAAATAGGCTGAGTTTACTGTAATAGCTAGTCAGTAGTTACCCTGAGCTAATGGCCAAGCTGTTTGAATTAATATAAGCCTCTGGGTGTTTTCTTGGGTCTGAGCTGCTGCAGGACTACGGGACTGTGGGAACCAAGTGGGACAAAAAAAAAAAAAATGCAGCTACACTATACAACTAAACAATTTTCATGAAATTCATTATTTAGTTTTATATCCATGAGTAACATACTTTAATTAATCTTTTTCCTTCATGCTGTTACTGACAATTATTTAATTAAAAAGTAGATATAGTCTGTTACATTTTGGATTAGTTTTGGGGCTTTGTTGTTTTGATTTGTTTATTGTTTGTCTTGTCATGATGGCAAAAATAGTTGAGGTCAACTTGCTGAAGGAAGAAATAGTTATTCTGGATCAAAGTGTCAGAGGTCTTGATTTATGGTTGGCTGGCTCTATTACTATGCTCATGAGCTAAGGCAGAAGGTTATGGTGGCAGGAGTGTGTGACTGCTCACCTCATGACAACCAGGAAGAAGAGAGGCAGGGGTGGGTGGGGTGAGTGGGCTGTAGGCCAAAGTATACCCTTCAAGGGTGACCTCCTACGTCTCTGTAAGCCCTGTCTCAGAATTTGTATCCTTTCCCGGCAACTCCATGAGATTTGTTTCCACTGGATGGTGGTAGGTTTTAATACCAACACTCAGCAGGCAGAGGCAGGAGGAGCTCTGTGAGTTCAAAGCCTGGTAAACAAAGCAAATTCCCGGACAGCCAGAGCTGTTACACAGAGAAACACTGTCTCTGTGCAACCTAAAGCACCAACACCCCCACCCCTACCTCTGAGCACTGCATTGGCGATTAAACTCCAACACAGGGTTGGGGATGCATTTTATACCCAAGCCACAACAGCACTTGCTGTGGGTTGTTTTGGTTGTTTTAAGTTTTCACATAATTTTTAAAGTAAAATAAATAAAAAAATTTGTACATTTTATGTTTTAAAGTATATTTTATATTTATTTCCCTGAAATGTTAAAAGTCATAGTCTTCTATTAGTTGTTGGGTTTTTTTTTTTTTTTGTAGGTGGCTTTTGTTGTTTCCACATATTAATTCTATACCTAATTTGTTCAATTTTATCATCAATAGATGTTGAATTTTATTAAGTGTCTCTTCTGCATCTATTGAGATGATCATATGGCTTGTGTTTTTCATTGTATGGATGTGACAAGGCACATTGGTTAGCTTGTATGTACTGAACTATACTTACATCCTTGAGTAACTTCTACTTGGTCATGGTAAACTATCTTTTTATTTTGTTGCTAGAATTGACTTACTTGTGTTTTGTTGGAGAGTTTTTGCCTCTTGGTTCAAGATTAGTGTGTAGTTTTCCATATTATCATTTTAATATCAGAATAATCTGGGTTTGTTAATTGGTTATGAAAGGATTGGAATTAATTCCTTAAATGTTGGATAGCAGTCAGCTGAGAAACTGGTTCCTTGCCTTTGTTTGAGAAGGGATATTATTATTATTCAGTCACGTTCCTTGTCAGTGGTCTGTCCTATTTGTTCATGATTCTGTCTCAATACATTATATATTTCCAGGATTTTGTCCATTCTCCTAGATTATTGAACTGGGTGAGGTAAAGTTGTTCAAAGTAATTCTTTATTATCTTTTGTATCTGTGTCTGTGATTCCATCTCTGATTTTATTTGAATCTTTCTTCTTCTCTCTTAGTCTGGCTACAGCTTTGCCAATTTTAGTAATCTTTTGAAGAAACAATGCTTTATATTGTTTTAAAACCTCTACTTCATTTCTGCTCTGATCATCACTATTTCCTCTACTGATTTTTATTTATTCTTATTTCTCTGCTTTCTTGAGATATACCAATAGTTGATAATATTTGAATATGATATATCTGTTGATTGCTATAAAACTCCTTCAGTACTGTTTACTTTATCCCCTAAATTTTCATTTGTTTTAAGAATTTTTATAATTTTCTTCCTGTCTTTCTCATAACCCAGTATTTTTGTACATGAATAAGTAGTTCAATTTCCATGATTTTCAGTTTTTCTTACTGATTTCTAGTTTTAGCTCATTATGGTTAGGAAAGATACTTAATGTGTTCTCAATTTTAATTTTAATTTGCTAAGGACTATTTCATGATCTATCATACAATCTATCCTAGAGAATGTTCCATGTGCTGATGAGGAGAATGTGTATCCTGCAGCCATTAGCTGAAATGTTTTGTAAATATGTGTTATGCCCATTTGTTCTAGAGCACAATTTAACTGTATTTCTTTGCTGGTTTTCCTCCAGATAGTCTTTCCATTGCTAAATGTAAGATACGAAATATCCTTAATTTTATTGTATTAAGCCGGGCGGTGGTGGCGCACGCCTTTAATCCCAGCACTCGGGAGGCAGAGCCAGGTGGATCTTTGTGAGTTCGAGGCCAGCCTGGGCTACCAAGTGAGTTCCAGGAAAGGCGCAAAGCTACACAGAGAAACCCTGTCTCGAAAAAACCAAAAAAAAAAAAAAAAAATTATTGTATTAGAGTTTATTTTCCTTTTCGTGCTCCTGAAATGTTTCATATATTAGGTATTAGGGGGGCTCTATATAAGTGCTATTTCCTCTTGTCATTCCCTTAATCATTATATAATGACTTCTGTCTTAGTTACTTTACTATCACTGTGATAAAACATCATAACCAAATAAATTTCAAACTGGCTTAAAGTTTCAAAGGGTTAGGGTTCATGATGGCTGAGAGCTGACATCTTGATTCACAACCATGGGGCAGAGAGGAGGGAAGAAGAGGAGAGGGGGGAGAGATTGCGCCAGCGAGCACTGGGAATCAGACTAGTCTTTGGAAACCTGAAAGCTTGTCCCCAGTGACATCCCTCTCCAACATCTCCTCATCCTTCCCAAACAGCTCCACCAACTGGGGACCAAGTATTCAAATACAAGAGCCTATGGGGGCCATTCTCATTCCACTGCAATGACCTTTTTTTGTCTCTTTTTGTTGCTTTTGACTTAACACCTATTTTATCTAAGAATGGCTACACTTATAGTCTTGTTGATTCCATTTTCGTGGAGCATCTTATCCCTTTATTTTTAGTTCATACATAGCCTTAGAAATGAGATAGGTTTTTTGTAAGAAGCATGGGGATGAATTATATTTTTTAAAATTAATTCAGTTTCTCTCAGCCTTTTTTGTTGGAGACAGAGGGGTTGAAACTATATAGCACACGCAGGACCATAGTTCATGATCCCTTTCTTTAGTCTTCTGTTTGATGGGATTACAAGTGTGCAGTGCTGTGCCTGGTCCATCATGTCTTTTAATTGGAGAGTGAATCCATTGGCATTCAGTGTACATATTGACAAATTAAAAATTGATTCTGTAACTTGTTTTCAGATTTATCATGATTCTTTTTTTCAGTCTCTCATAGTTAGTCTTGTGCTTACATAATTTACCCTAATAGCATTTTTTAAAGATTGTTCTTGGTGGTTACCAGGAAGTTAAGATAATGATCTTCTGAAATAATGACATTAAAATTCTCATAAAGGCAAGAAACAAAGCCAAAAAGAAAGAGGAAATGGATTCATGAGATACTCATACACACACTCCTTTTCCTTCTTGTCCCCTTTTATTTTTCTGTATTATTTACAGAAAACTACTTGTATAGTCAGCATTATTTTTATTGTTTGCATTTTTAGCCTTCATATAAAAGATATGAATGGCTTCTATAACATGTCAACAATATGACATCATTCTGAACTCATCTGCATAGCTACTCCCAGTTGTCTTCTTATTTATTAACATCTCATTATTTCAACACAGAACTCCCTTTCACAATGTTAGCATAAAACTTCTGTTGGAGAAAGTCTATGCTTTCCATAATTCAATCTTCCTCACTTAAAACCCCAGATGTTTAAATATTGTATTGCATACTTAAGTGTGTTTGGTTTAATGATAACTTGCAAATAGAAATCCTTTGGTTTTTAAACAGAGTTATCTGAACAACTGCTAAAGAGAAGATGTTTTAAGAGTATTTCAGTGTTTGTGATGTTTACCACCTCTTACAATAAAGTTAACACGGTACTATAAAAATTAAGAAGATTGACAGAGTAGTTGCTTAGCAAGGCTTTCTTTCGTAGATAAATTGATAAGGGCTGTTTTTGTCACTAGCTCTGGCAAAACAATGCAGAGCAGTGCTACCATCAGGAGGAAGTTTCAGGATTCTGTATCACATAACATATCTGACATAGAAAACCATGATTCGTGAACGAAACCTGACCTGTCTCCAATTTTCTTCAATAAAGTTTTGTTGAGACAGCCATACATTTTCACTAATGTATGGTCTGTTATCCTTTAAGGCTGCAGTGTGAGTACTTGTATAGTCATGTTAGTGACAGTGTCACCCATCAAGGAGGCTAAGAGAGATATTTCCTGCCCCTTTTCAGAAAAAGATTTCTGATTCATATCATAAAATGGCCAAGATTTTAACATAGAGAGGACAATGTTAGACAGCCCTTGCAATCCTGAGAAATCTTCAGTATGAATCCTTTCAAATATCTGCTTTTAACTGCATTCTAGTCCAATAGGCCTGTCAGAGGTTATCTGCAAAATCTACAAAACTAAGAATAGCGATTGATTTATCTGAAGGTGACTCTGAATAACAACGAAGGATTACTTTAAGCATCAGAAATAATGTGCATAAAATGCCTACCTCAGTTACAATGTTGATACTCAGTTCAATAGTTGGAACCACATTATAAGGTCTCATTTATTCATTCAGTCAGTCAGTCATGTGTTCATTTTCTTATTTTGGTAAATGAGTTGTTATAGAGACAAAGTGTAAAGTTAATAGAATAATATTCTTGACATACAGTTAATTCATGTCTGTCTGCAAAAGTAGATTCCATTGCGCACTGGCACTATTAGTCCAGAACAGTCTGCACGTTTGTTTATTATAATACAAAACAATGGGCTCTCCTTTCACTAGAATGAGTGAGCATATAGGTCTAACAGACAGTTCCTGGGCTTTCACTATGTGAAAAAAAATAGCGCATCAGATAGCAATAGAATACAAAGAGCAGGGGTAAACTGAGGCTTAAATTACAAAGGAAGTAAAACATTCTGTTCATAATTTCTTCTTCTTCTCATTCTTCTCCTTCTCTGCTCCTCCTCCTCTTTTTTTATTTACTGTTCATAATTACTGCAGCTCACTCTAAAGGGAATAAAACAGTAAGCGTGTAGAATCCCAATGTGTTTGTTAAAGAAAAACCCAATGAATGTAGCTTCTAGGAATATGCTCATACAACTTATGAATAATGCATTCACATAATGGAATGCTTGCTAGCTGCAGGAAGTGTCCTAATAAAAGTCAGCAATGTCATCTCCAAGATTACTTAGGGGACATGACAAGTAAATGTAACGTAGAACCCTATGTAGGACAGAAAAAGATGCCTGGTTAAAAAAAAGAAACTGAGTGAGCAGTCGATCTTAGCAAGTAAAGAGGTATCAACGTTGACTTGTTTCTTGTGACAAGTGTGCTTCACAAACCCAAAGGAAACTTGCTGTACTGTGTGACTTTTTCCCTCTTCCACTTAAATATTCTAAAACTAAATTTTTATTTTAAAAAAACTGAATTTTCATTTCGGCTTCCAGCATTTTCTCCTCTTACCTTCTCTGTTTTTGCTGTGTAATTACAATGGGATGTTGCCCTGATTATATTCACAAAGCAAATAGATTTTAGTAAGTTGTATTAAATTGACATTGAAATACAATATCTGAGTTTAGCATCAAGAATAAATAATCAAAGCCAGGAGCTTCTGGGACCATAAATACAAATAGGATTTGAAGCAGTCTAGGGAGATGTCAAAATGAATCCTCAATGACTCTGACTCAAAACCTGTAAATGCATTTTCCTATAACTCAGCAGACTATGTCATAAACATCAGCCCAAAGAGCCTTCCGTATTTCCACATACCACCTTAAGTCTATTATAGTCTTCCCAATTCATACCCTACACCACTTCCCTGGTTAAGAAAACTACCTTTTGAATATATGCCCAGGCCCTTTTCATCTTCTCCTTCCCACTTGTATTATTAGATGTAATTTGCTGCCTCAAGTACTTTATATGCTCAGTCTCATAGAGGGAAATTACAATATAGTCTGCCACCCTTCTCTGCCTGAGGGGCATTTGATGTGCTCCAGATGGGTCCTCTGGTCTCTAGTCCTGAGATGAGACTTGTATTGTGAGGCATAGCTGGATGTATCCTCCAGCATCCACACTTCCCATGCCGATATCCTGGCAATTCCCCACACGCAGCTCTGCATCTTGGTCTCTGGCCTTTTCCAGTTCTCTCACCCCTTCCACATCATGTCCAGGAAGGATATGCAGAATGTTCTAGATTGCTTGCACTGCATACATAAGGAGTAGAAATGAAGAATGTAATGTAGACAAATTTCTAAATGGTCTTAATAAATAAATAAATAAATAAATAAATAAATAAATAAATAAATAAAAAACAAAAACAGGGAGCCAGAAATTTGTGTTAAAGACTGAGAGAAAGATCAGAGGAATAAGACAAACCACGAGCTAAACTCACCTCACCAACTTCTCAGCTTCGAAAGAGCATGACTTCCTGTCTACCCAGGCTTATATGCCTTGCTGTTCTGCCATCTGATTTGCTCTCTGTCTAGCTACATCACTTCCTCTTCCTAGCCAGTTCTGTCACTTCCTGTCTGTACAGACCTCCAGAAATCTATGGTTGGTACAGGGATTAAAGGCGTGTGTCACCACACTTGGCTCTGTTCCCTAGTGTGGCCTTGAACACACAGAGATCTGCCTGCTAAGTGATAGGATTAAGGGCATGTGCTACCACTGCCTGACTTCTTTGTTTACTTAAAATGGCTTGCTATTTCCTCTGATCTCCAGGCAAACTTTATTTATTAAAGCACAAATAAAATATCACCACATTTCAGCACAAATAAAATATCACATTTCCCCTTTTTTGTCTAATAAAAATAAAAAGTAAAAAAGTTATAACTAATATAAGAAAAACTATATATAATAAATACAATAACTATATACAATATATACAAGCAATAAATACATCAACAATGTCTAGTCCATTTGCATTTGACAAATTCAGAGAAAATATTCCATTATCTATCCTATTTTGGTGAGTCCAAAATGTACCTAGTTCATTTTCTATCCTAACTTATATTACCAACAGGAAACTATCTTATGATGTCTTTTAAACTTATACACTTAACACCTCTTAGTGAGTTTTTTCTGAATTTCTTAACAAGGAAAACTGTAACTATAACTACTAATCTTCAACTCCCCCAGAGACCTGAGAAGGAAATAATATTACCTAATAAAACAGGAAGTGCAAACAAGTGACTTCCAAAAAAAAAATGAGTTATGACAGAAATAGCCAGCTTCCTGGACAGTCACCTGAGGTTTCTCTGCACATCACAGAGGGAAGTGACTGAGAGAATCTAGGCCTGTGGGCATAGATAATGTCCCAACATTGCAGAGGAACTTTGGATGACTGTCCAGGCAGGCAACTGTCTCTGTCTTTCTAGATTTTGGGAAGTTGCTTACAATGCTCTTCCTGTTTGCTTAGGTAATAATATATCCTTCTGGGGTCTTTGATGTAGTTGAAGACTGGATAGTTATAGTTTTCCTTAGTTACAAGAAAAGATAAGTTAGATATGAAAACTTAGACTCACAAATATAGGATAGATAGAATATTCCCTTTAATTTTATAAAATACAAATAGACTAGATATTATAACTGTAATTCTTGCTTGATAACTGTTTTGTTATATGTAATTTAATATGTTGAAGTTAAAAATCTTCCTTTTGAATACAAAAAAAAGGGAAATGATGGGGATGTCATTCTGTATGCTGTGAATATGTGTTGCTTTGGTTGGTTGATAAATAAAGCTGTTTGGCCAATGGTGAGGCAGAATAAGGGTAGGTGGGACATTCTTACTGGAGAGAGAAGAAGGAGAAGACAGAACAGAGGATGCTGCCAGCAGCCACCAAGAGAAGCAAGATATAAAGCACTGATAAGCCATGAGCCACATAGCAAAGTATAAATTTATAGAAATGGGTTAATTTAAGATATAAGAGCTAGCTAGTGAGAAGCCTGCCATGGCCATGGTTTAAAAATAATATAAGCCTCTGTGTGTTTACTTGGGTCTGAACAACTGCAGGACTGCAGGGCCCCGGACCATGAGGGACACAGGAAAACTTTCAGCTACAATGTAATTTCAGACAGCATACCTCACTCCCTTCTTAACTTTGGTAATGACTGTTAGGTTCCCTGCTGCATTCCAAGGAGCCTTTTGTTCAAGAATTACACTGAGTGAAGGCTCTCTGGAAGGGAAATCCTCAGGCTTTAGGGTTATTCTAAAGCAGTTGGGGATTTCTACCCATATGCCCACCACCTATCCCTCTCTTTTTTTCACTTTGGTGGGTGGCAATAGAGTATGGATTAGACCCACCAATTGACTCACCGTGTGTGTGCGGGGCGGGGGGGGGGAGTACACACGTGTGCACGCACGCATGCACACTGGCACTCCAGCACAGGTACTGTGTACACATTTATGGGTTGTGCTTCCCCATGATGCTCATATAGAGGCCACAGGACAACGTTGGATGTCTTCCTCAGTCACTCTTGACCTTATGTTTTGAGATGTGTCTCACTGAACCTGGAGCTTACTGACTCACTAGACTGGTTAGCCAGGACACTCCCAGAATCCTCCTGTCTCCACCTCCCCAGTGCTGGGATTACTGGTGCATGCCACCAGCACCCAGGCTTTTACATGGGTGCCAGGAATACAGAATGAGGTCTTCATACTTGCATGTAAGAATTTTACCTACTGAGTCATCTCCAGCCTGCCCCCCTCAAGATCTTTTATTTCCTTTTCCTTCCTAGTGAAAACTTCTGCTGTCACCATCCCAGCTCAACATCAAAACTTTATAATGGTAATCTGTGTATGATTCAGGACTCAAAGCTGAGATTTGCAATTTTGAGAAAGCCTTTTTATAGCTCCCATTAATCAAGCATCTTCCAAATCAAAAAAAAAAAAAAAAAAATTCAGACCAGTAACACAGCACAGACTCCAAGAATCTCTATTTTGAGATTCAAAGTAAAGCATTGATTTCTGTTGTCTAGGTGGTGTCTGTCCTCTGCTGCCCTTGGGCAATACAATTAGGCTCAGTTCTAGGCTTTGAGACAAAAGGGCTTTAGGGACAAAACTCAGTCACTCTGGGGTTGTGGGGGAATATGATAGACTGCACTTAAGACATTAACCCCAAGTATGCTTGTACTCTGCTTGGCTCAGATTCCAACAATGAAGGGCATGGCCACTAAGGATTGTAGCATTTTCCTGACTTCTTTCTCTGCCTTCCTGTCAATGAAACACCAAGTACAGCCAATTCTCTCACTGTGATATTTATACCATATGCTTCTCCTCCCAACTCCCATTCATTTACCTTCCCAACTCCCATTCATTCGCCCTCCTAACTCCCATTCATTTACCCCTACATCCTACCCATATTACTCCTGCAAACTCCTAATATTCTTCACTACCTGAAGTCTCTCCTCCCTGAGTTTCTTTTCAATACTCTTTGCTTAGACTGAGTACATGAACTTTGGAATGGTGTAAACCTGAAATTCTATTCTACTTCTTCATTGCCTACTTCTTGAATTTGAATAAGTTTCTAAATCCATTTTCTTAACCTTAAAAAGCAGTCCCACTGACAACATAAGGTGACACATACAGAGTCTTTCCATGGGATCTGCCCACTGCATCAGTTATTACTGTAATTGAAAGTCTAAAATGTTTCATATAGCCCACGGCGACATGCATATTGAAGACAGATATGATGCTTAACATTGACTGTCAACCTGCTGGGACCTACAATCATGGAGAAAACAAGTTTCTAGTTATGCTTGTGAGGGATTATTTAGATTATGTTCATCGAAGTAAGGAGACTCACTCTGAACATGGGTGCCATTCCATGGGCTGTCTAGAACTAAATGAAAAGGAGAACCCTGTCTGAGCATAAGCATCCATCACTCTCTGATTTCTGCCTACTGATGCAAGACTTCCAACCCCCTCAAACTCATTGTCATCCTTTCCCCATTAAATTGACTGTACCCTTAAATTGTGAGTTCAAATAAACTGTTTCTCTCTTAAGTTGCTGTTTCCAGGATATTTTATCATCTCAAAAAAAAAAAACAAAAAACAAAAAACAAAGCTAATGCAGTGGGTGATCATCAGAGCATGGGGCAGAGAAAAAAAAAGATCATGAGAACCTCTGTGGAGACTGAAGTACAGAGACACAAGTAATTAGAACACAGCAGTGCTTTAGCAAGATGGGGGAGAAATGTTGGAAAAATGGGTCACAGAAGGTCTATGGTGAAGAACATTTATTTCTTCCAACAATGTTCTGTATTCAAGGGAAAGTCATGGGAATTCAAATATAAAAATAGACAATTCAAAGAGCAAAATGGATGACAGTACTAAACACATCTACATTTTCTGAATGTTTCATTTTAAAGATAAGTCCTTCCTTCTAAATGAAGTTTCGTTATCATAATCTGTTAACCAAATATCCTGTTGAATTTGTATGTAGGGACTCTTCAATATTTTGATATTTTTAAAACCTTACCTTTAACTTTATAGAAAGGTTATTCTGTATTTATTCTGCACATAAAGAAAGAAATCAAGACAGAAGCCCACTGAGGTCTGAGAGAAGAATAAAAACAATGTCAATGGAATAAGATCTAGAAGAGCCCACTGGCAAACTCGAAGGCTATAGGTCACAAAAAGATACGGACCTTTAGCAAAATGTCAAAAAGCAAACTCACATACTATATTGGTCACTCTTCTCATCCCATGGCAAAGTACCAGACAGAAAGAGTCTAAGTGGGGAAAGGACATATTGGCTCAGTTTCACAGGTTCAATCTGTCACAGTAGGGAGGGTATAACATAGCACAACTCTTCACTTCCCAGCAGCCAAGAAGCAGGGGTGCCGATGAGCCTTCCCACCCTTTTCATTCTGTCAGGCCCCTAGCAGATCGGCCAGTGCCACTCAAATGCAGAGCATCTTCCTCACCCAGCTAATTAGTCCTCTCTGGAATGCCCTCCCAGACACACCCACAAGGATGTTTCACAGATTCAGAATCCAAAGATAATTCTAAATCCATTCAGGGTGACTGACAATGAATACTAACCAATACACATAAAACCTGGGACTGCCCCTCTTCCTTCCACAAAGGACCCTGAAAGAGAAGATGAAGATACTTGATGAGGCAAATAAGCTGAGTTCCTTTTATCTTCAGAAGCAAAAGGCTCCACATGGACCTATATTGAGAGACGGGTTAGGAAGAAGGGCTCAACTCACCAGTTGTTCAGTTGCCAAGCACTAAGTAGGAAGAAACTCAGCCTCATTTTTTGTATTGGCTCCTATTCATATGTAATTAGCCTTCAGTAAACTTACTCAATTGAACCAGCTCAAATACCTGTGGGTTAGAGACTATGAATTTGTGATATAATTGTACTAACTTCTCAATGACCATCACGTCTTCCCCAGGCTACATGATTTCTATCTGATATACCTAGTTGAGGCAAATTCTACAAAATTTTACATTCTAGGTATAGAAATATTATGGGCTCTCCCTACCATTATGAACCTTCTGATCCAAAAGACTTTTTTTAAAAAAATGTCAAGTATCTAATTGTTTCTATTTCCCTACCTGGATTATCAGAACTTTTACAGAATGGTCCAGTACCCCAGGTCACTGAGTTGTCTCAGAAGGACAAGAGTCATAAAGAATTCTGTTCATTGCTTTTCTTTCTTAAAAGATTTTCACTATGTTGGGCATGGTGGCATGTGCCTTTAATGCTAGCACTCCTAGGACAGAGGCAGGAGAATCTCTGAGTTCGAAGCTAGCCTAGTCCACATATTGAATTCCAGGACAGCCAGAGCTACATTGATAGCCCTTGTCTCAAGAACTAAAAAGATTATCAAGTGCTCAGAGGGGCATTCCAAATGACTAGTCAAAACACAGAGAAAGGTGAAAGGTTAAGAATGCTGGGATAGGTGGAATAATAAAAAAAAAAAAGGAAAACTAATGGAGTTTTATACCCAAACCCATGTCTTTTAAGCCTTTTATTACCCATTTCAGTATACAAGAAAGTAGGAATTTAATTTCCAGGGGAGGGATGAGCATTCTCTAAACCTTTATGCTACACTTGAATTACAGCTATTAGTAGTGAGATCACGGAAGAGTGAGTAAGACATTCCAACTCGTTAATGTTCTCCCAGATGGTAAATTCACAGCCTGAAGTTCCTGGAGTTGCTGTAACTTTCCATTAATAGTGAAGAAAAAGGTCCTTTTTAAAAAATTTCTAGGAAGTGGGGCCTTGAAATACTTTAACCCTAAGAGAGGTCAGTTCTGTTGTTACTAATTACCCTGCATGTCTGCCTCTTTTCTTCTCTGGGTCTTTAGGAAGGGAGTCAAATCCTGTCCTTTATTTCTCCACATCTCTAGTGAGTTATGCAGCTCAGTGGAGACTATTCTAGGGATTCAAAAAGCATGAAAAAATGTAGAAGTCATTATCATTTATAGTTTTTGTATTGCTGACCTCCATCTCTCCTGTTACTTTCTATTGACAGTTAGAGGCTTCACCCCATTCAAAACTTCATTCTGTCCGTGTTCACTTGTTGCACATTAGAAGAATCGTAAAAGTCCTCTTTAATTTAGCTGGAGGTAGAAACAAAATAGCAGAGAAATAGGAGGAGAGAGGGCTTGAGAGATGGCTCAGCAGGTAAAAACACTTGCTGCACCCACATGAGTACCTGATTTTGGATCCCCAGAACACACACACACACACACACACACACACACACACACACACACACACACACAGTAAAAAGTCATCTGTAACCATGTTTATCTGTAACCCCAGCGCTGGGGTACATAGGAAGTTGGAGATACGCTGACTGGAGCCTGCTAGCTTCCAGCATATCTGAAATAGTGATCTCCAGGTTCAGTGAGAGCCCCTTTCTCAAGGGAGTATGGGAGTGAAAGAGGAAGATGCCCAGCTTCCCCATCTGGCCTCTGCATACATATATAGTGGTACACACCCCTCACATGTGCACAGACATGTATACAGGTGTACCCACCCCACACACGCACACCCCACAAGAAGAAAGCAGGGAATGTCGTGCTTGAAGAGCAACCCCTGCTCCCCACACACTTCCTTTTCTTTTTTGGGGGTATCAGTGAGCTAAGGCAGGGCTTTGTTCATGCTAGACAAGTGTTCCATCACCTGGCTGTACCAAGCACCACATGCTAGATTTTTGGCTGTTCCTGTCCCAAGAAATTTCTGTTTACCTGAATTTTTATAAACCAAGTATTTCTGATTTAGAAGGCAGTCACAAACTTTCATTCGGTTTTAAATCTGGAATTGCTTTCTCAGTGGAAAGAAATGGTTTTAAAGATAATCTACATTTTTAAACTTAAAAAATTGTTAATCTGCTCTGCCCGTGAGGAATCCCTAGCTCAAACTTAAAAACAAAACAAAACAAACAAACAAAAAAAACCTGAACAAAACAAAAAAAACCAAGATATTTATTCTTCAGAGTTACATTGGCAATAGTATTGAGGTGAATGGAGACAGTGGCTGACGGGAAAGCAGAACTTCTCAATTCTACTTTTGTTCCGGCTCCTAATTAATTGGGTCACAGCACAACATGAAAGGGAGAGGCAATCAGACTGGCCACTGTGGAGGCTGAAAGAATCCCTCAAGGGAACAGAATGAAAAAGGCCAAACCCAACCTATGTGTCTTCCATACGCTAACCACTATGACTCCTAAATATGCACATATAAAGCTGCAACTGGACCACCATAAACAATCCAATCATGAAAGTTTTCCAGCGGTAAGACATAATCCATCCATTAAAAATAAACCAAAATAGGCATTTTTGATGGTGGGAACATTGCAAGCAACTTGAAAGCTGGTAAGAAATTATAAGTATATTCTAAGAACAGTAGACCAAAGTTGGAAACTACCTATAATTCATGATTTCCAAGGGAAATTTAAATTATTAGGAAAAGGCAGACAAGAGACAAAGATGGCCTGCGTCCCAGTGGGCAGGACTCCTATGTCTCTCTATTGGCTTTAGTTAAAATGGGAACTGCCCTGTAACTTAGGTAACAGCCTGTGCTTTACCGTAGCCATAGTTAGAAAATTTACAGGAGTTCCCCAAAGAGCCTCATCTTTTTTTTTTTTTTTCCTTTTTTTTTTTAATGCGGACTCTCACTGACCCAGAACTTACCAAGTAGTCTAGAGTAACTGAGTAGCAAATTCTAGGGCTCCTCTTGTATCCCTGTCCTCAGTGCTAAGATTACAAGTCCTTGCTAACCCTGCCCAGCTTTTTGTTTGTCTGTTTCATTTGTGTGACTTCAGATATTTATGCTTGCAAGAGAAGTGCTCTACTGACCAAGCAATGCTCCCAACCCAAGAGCCTTATTTATAAAGGAAAGAATTGCATATACTTCTTCCTCTTTTCCTATGTACTATAGTTCCTATTTCTACATCTTGAAAACCACAGCCACAGGGTTTACGAGTGAAGTCAGAGGGTGGCAATAAATGCCGGTTCTTTAAGAGAAACAGGCATAGAAGGAGCAAATTGATCTGATCGCATTCGAATCGTTCTGGACTTTTCTGTGCCAAACAAGAGTTTGTCCTTTCTGATCAGTGATGCTGCCTGAGGGGAGGTGGAAGACAAATATGGGGGTCACCACATACTTTGTGCAGAAAGAGGGGTGTGCTGGCTAATTCTATGTTGACTTGACACAAACTGGAGTCATTGGAGAAGAAGTCTCGGTTGAGAAAATGCCTCCATAAGACCAGGCTGTAGGCAAGTCTGTGATGTATTTTCTTAGTGACTGGTGAGGGAAGGCCCAGCCCATTGTGGATATTGACTGCTACTCCTTGACTGATGGTTCTGGGTGCTAGAAGAAAGCAAGCTGAACAAGCCATGAGGAGCAAGCCAGTGAGCAGCACTCCTCCATGGCCTTTTCTTCAGATCCTGACTCCAGATTCCTGCCTTGAGCACCTGCCCTGATTGCCTCAGATGATGATGGACTCAGATTTGACTCTGGACCTGTAAGACAAAATAAACTCTTTCATGCCCAAGTTCCTTTTGTTAATGGTGTTTTATCAAAGCAATAGAAATCCTAACTATGCCAAGAAGTGGAGAGAAAAGCTCTGTACTAGTCACTTCTTCATCGCTGTGATAAAACTCCAAAACCAAGGAAACATAGAGAAGAAAGGGTTAATTTGGGCTTCCGGTTCCAGAAGAATAGGAGCCTAGTGGCAGAGAAGCACCGCAGCAAGCAGATGCAGGACAGTGAGCAGATGCAGGGCAGCAAGCAGATGCAGGGTAGTGAGCAGATGCAGATCAGCAAGCAGATACAGGGCAGCAAGCAGATGCAGGGCAGCAAGCAGATGCACATCAGCAAGCAGATGCAGGGCAGCAAGCAGATGCACATCAGCAAGCAGATGCAGGGCAGCGAGCAGATGTAGGGCAGCGAGCAGATGCAAGGCAGTGAGCAGATGCAGGGCAGCGAGCAGATGCAGGGCAGCAAGCAGATGCACATCAGCGAGCAGATGCAGGGCAGCGAGCAGATGCAGGGCAGCGAGCAGATGCAGGGCAGCAAGCAGATGCAGGGCAGCAAGCAGATGCAGGGCAGCAAGCAGATGCAGGCCAGCAAGCAGATGCAAGGTAATGAGCAGATGCAGGCCAGCAAGCAGATACAGGGCAGCAAGCAGATGCAGGGCAGCAAGCAGATGCACATCAGCAAGCAGATGCAGGGCAGTGAGCAGATGCACATCAGCAAGCAGATGCAGGGCAGCAAGCAGATGCAGGGCAGCGAGCAGATGCAGGGGAGCGAGCAGATGCAGGGCAGCGAGCAGATGCAGGGCAGCAAGCAGATGCAGGACAGCAAGCAGATGCACATCAGCAAGCAGATGCAGGGCAGCAAGCAGATGCATAGCAGCAGCATCAGAAAGCCTTGGGCTTACATCTGGAACTATAAACTCAAAGCAGACAGGGCAAAAACTAGAAATGGCATGAGACTTTGCAACCTCAAAGCCAATCCCCCAGTGATAGACTTTCTCCAACAATGCCATGCCTTCTGGACTTCCCCAAACAGTGCCATCAACTGGGAACCAAGTGTTCAAATGCCAGAGTATAGGGGAGACATTCTCACTCAAATCACCACATGCTCCAAGAGAGAGATCATTTATACTCTGGGACATGCATGGATCTCTCACCTGAAGATTGAAAAAAGGAAAACCATATCCTATAAAAATGAAAGGATCAAATGAACCATAGTGAATGATTTCAGGGTAAGAATTCTAGGCAACCTGTTATCAATATACTTCTAAAATTAAGACTTTCCTCCTGGGGGATGTCTTTCTGTACACTGGGAATATATGTTGTTCCTATTGGTTAAAAAATAAGGTGCTTTGGCCTATGGCAAGGCAGCTTAGAGGCAGGAGTGAAATCCAAGGAGAGAGATAGGAAAGAGAAAGAAAGGTGGAGTCTAGAGAGACACCAGCCTGCTGGCCAAGGAGCAATATGCCAGGAGATGGGTAAAGCCATGGAACACATGGCAAAACATAGATTAATAGAAATGGGTTAATTTAAGATATAAGAGCTAGCTAGCAAGAGGCCTGCCATAGGCCATACAGTTTGTAAATAATATAAGCCTCTAATGATTATTTTATAAGCGGCAGGACTGGACAAACCTTCTGGCTACACTTTCCTGTACACTAAGCATTTCTACCAGCCATTTAAATATGTGAGCTGATTCCCTCAGCAACCCTATACAATGAGTACTAATACTTTTGTTTTGCAAATAAGAAAATGAGACCAGAAGATTAGTAAGGTGTACAAGGCTGCACATTACTTTTGAAACCCAGGCATCGGGCTGTGAGCAGAGGATTAATTCTGAAGCTAATGCAGCTTATATATTGGGTTCTCATTTGCATGGACCATCCCAAGCCTTGAGTAGGGCCCTAATATTATCCTCACATGTTCAAATGTTCATGTAAGATCTGCAAAACTATCTTAACCAAATGTTTAAGGCTGGTTTCCCTCCTTCGGAGGTCTCATTTTCCAACTTCATTTCCTATCACCTAACTTCAGGTCTCTCATCTTCACATTGCCATTAGAGTTAGAGTAATCTTGTCATTTCTAAAAATAGGGAAAAGAATAGGTTGAATTGATGGTGCCCTTAGGTTGGGTTTATTGAGATCCAGTCCTGCGGTTTGCAGTCAGTCTCATGCCTGGCCTAGTTATTGCTGAAGAGATTTTACAGGTTCCTGGAGGCAGAGGCTGGACCCAGACATTTGTCTGCTTATGCTACTGCATTGCTTTTCATACACTTAGCTGTCCATAAACACATCATTAATTCCTTGATTTAAGTCCTTCAAATAATAAATGATATGATTTTATTTTCACAAGTTCTTTCAGTTCACAGACACTCTGTCTCTCCCCATCGCCAGAGCTCTTTAGAAGTGTGCCTTCCTTCACTGGACCACACCCTTAGCTCACACATAGGCTCTTATTAATTACTTGCTAAACTGACACACAAGTCTGACGTGAGTTTAGGTAACAAATTTCTAATCAACCTCTGTGTATATCAATTACAAACCATTAGTGGGTTTTGGCAATTTAATGATTATTTAAAATAAATACCTAGACAATAAAACTTCAAAGGCTGGAAACCATGAAGATTATATGTTTTCAAAAGAAAACGGTGCTTCCCTGGACTTGACAAGAATACTAACAATGCATAGGAAATGACCAAAGGTCTTGAAGCTGAAGGTTTCTAAGTTGTCAATAAATAGCATTATTAGCTGGTAATTTGAGTCCACCCTGATGTGAAAAGCCTGAAATTTCTCTCCAAGCGTGGTTTTATGAAACTTACTTTATACAACAAAAAGGCCAAACCGTACATAGTAGTGAGGGTTCAGTTACCATCTGATGGGGTCTGGGAAATGAATGGATTGCAGGAGCTCTGAGTTTATGGCTCGATTACTCCATTGATGGAATTAAAATCCGAGCCAACTGTCTGGAGACGGCAGAACTGTGGACACTGGGACTTGGTTGGAAGAACTGCATCACTGGCGGTGTTCCTGAAGGACGGACGCATCTTACCTCTCTCCATGCTGCCTTTTCTTTGCTGTTTGTCTGCCGCTTGGCTGAGCAGCTTCGTCCTTCTGTGCCTTTCTTCCAGGATGTCTCTGCCTTGCCCTGGGCCTGAAAGTAATAGTTTCACCCTTCTACAGACTGGGGACCTCTGAAACGCGGACCTGGATCAACATGCCTAAAGGCTGTCTACTAAATCAACACGCCTCTGATAAGAGTCGTCACGGATAAACATTACGTTCAGGTCTCCTTCCAGGAATGTTTGCAGACCACATGGAAGCAAAAATTCTTGGAATTGCAGTGCCGGGAAAACCTGTCTTATCTGTCAGCCCCAGAAAAATTAAGGAACACTGCAGCTGATTGGCACAATTTAATTCTGGCATGGGGGAAGGTTTTACCATTGCAGATAGCATTAGTTTGAAAGTAAGCTTATTAAGTAAAGGAAAGATTGAATTAGAGAGCACTAGTCAAGTTCCCAATATAAAAAGAAGAAGAAAACATATATCCAGAATGAGATAATACATTTTTGGAGGACGTGTGGGCCAGCCTGTAGTTTTACCAAAACACAGATGAAAACAGAAAGTGTCTTCTTCAACAATCAAGAGAATTTGTGACCTAGAAAAGCACCATTATAAGGAAGCGAATAAATGGTCTCTTCTCTTGCAAGGTGTAGAGCTGGTGCCTACTGGGGATGATGACTTGACTTCAGCCACTTGTCCTTGTCCACTTGGCTTCTCCAATCCTCAGTAAAGGGGGGCAGTAAGGTACTCCTGGAAAGCGTGCCACTCGAAAACGCCACCAAGCACTGCAACTTCCCACAATCCCTGGCCTCTGGCAGCCTCTGGCTTCTGGAACAGAGGCTTCCCTGTCCCTCAGATGGATAGTCCCCTGGGTATGTCCTGGTGCCACTCTCCAGAACCAGAGTCTTTGTTCTGGCATGGTCCCAGGGTCATTGTACTGCTACTGTGCTTCTGCCTATGACTCATCCCTTCAGAGTACAACAAAAGTGGTTTGGAGAAGAAGGACCGAGGGGCATAGTTTTGTAAAGTTGTCCAGACAACGTGGAAATTCGTGTGTGTGTGTGTGTGTGTGTGTGTGTGTGTGTGTGTGTGTGTAGCTTATGTTTTTGGTTTGGATACGCTAAAGATCAAGCCCAGAACTTCATGCATGCCAGGCAACTGTTAAAATGTTGAGCCCCAACCCCAGCCCTGAATTTAAAGTTTTAATGAGAATTCAGCGTTGCATTTATGACTCATGGTTAAAATCCAACAAAATTAACTGCCACTGTTTACATGAGGAAGATGGGACAGGTCAGATAAAAGTTCAGCAGTTGCAAACTGTGGACAGTCTGTGGGCTGTGGACACCGTAACCACGAATAAACAAGAGACATTTAAAAATAAAGACTATGAAAAAGAGCACTATATTGTTAATGAGACTTTTTTAAAAACAGACAGCAGAATAATTTTATGGTTTGTCAATGTGAACCCTTTGATAAAGTAAACAATTTTCTAGAAAAACATGGGTTAATTTTATTGAGTCAATGGTATATGTCTTAATCTTATCATTTACAAGAACAATGTTATAAAGTTCCCTTGGTAAGTTATGCAAAATCTTCTGTTTTGTGACTTTCTCTGGGAAGACAAGAACAAATGTTATTGATCTTGGGTAGGGCACTAGTGGTAAACCAAATAAAGAATTCTGCTCAATTCTAGGTTGGTAAGGCAGTGAGATCTTTGGGGCTACTTCCAGGAGCATAGATGAATCAAAGGGAACTGGATCACTGAAAAGTCCATCCCAGCACCAGTAAGAACGCAAGAAAATTGGATCAGTAAAGAACCAGAAACAACCTGGAGGCAGCTCTGCCTTAATTTCTCTTACCCAACAATTGTTTACCACTTATAGAATGTTGGGAGAAGGGGGAGGGACTTTTTGATCTGATAATTTCCTTGAGTCTTCTGAGGTCTTATTTTTTTCTTCTTCCTGAATACTAGAGTGAAGGTACCAATCCAGAGAAAAGAGCTACAGAACACTCCATCCTTTCCTCTTGATTCATCCTCAATTCCTTCCTCTACTCCACTCTTCTTCCATATTTTCTGGGTTCTGGAGTAGGTGATCGAGATGTGTGATCCTTTTCTCCCATTTATGGCTGAGCATTGGGCCGGTATATCATCGCAACAGTCACTTATCCTCAGCAGAAAACTGTCTGATTATGAGTCTCCATAGTAACCACTGCCTACTGCCACAAAGAATTCTTCCACAACCCAGGCAGACAGTTGCAGTAATTGAAGAGCATAAGCACAAATGCTTTAGGAGGCAATTATTTGATAGTCACATCACATTCATTTAACAAAACGATAGCAGTGGCCTCCCCACGGATGATCCCCGAGCTGTAGGTCTTTTCCCAGTCTTATCTTACTAACATGAGTTCCCGCCTTGGGCTAATGCTTTACAACCGGTCAGAAAGCAGTTGGTTACACCCACAACAACTGTGCCGCTACTTGACTGGAACATTTGTAATGTAGCACACTTTATTCATAACTGAATGTCCTTCCATTCCAATCCAAATGCCGATTGACCTTGGAGTTAGCTGCTGAGGGGATAATTCTTTAAAACTTACTAAGGTACAAAATGGCATAAAATTATCCCATCAATTGTATTAATTTCTTCATCCAGTAGAGCAATGTTGGGTACAGCTGTCTGAGTGAGGAATACTGTGGCCATGTATCCCTCCCTAATCCATAGTCATTTTCTATGGGCCATCTGGCCTCTGCCTGCATCTGTAGCTACTGATAAAGTAGCTGCTTCATTCCCAATTAATACAACTAGGCATGGCTGAGGTCCGAAGGGGAAATGGATTGTGTTTTCACCTAAAGCATGCTCTATTTCAACCAGATCTCTGGGTCTTCTGGGTTCTGTTTTAGGGGCATGGCCACCATCTCTTCATGATCTACACCTAGCTACAGAGAAGGCTCCAAGCTGGTTGAACATCTATCTCTTGTGTATTTTCTTCCCAGGGATGTAACTGCTTACCTCCAAGACAAGCTGAATCTTTTCACCTGTGCCACTCTGCCTCCCATTCCTTTGGTTTTGTTCCTGTTGTGAGCCACCGTTTGGGTTTTAAAGCTGATAACCTCTGGGCACCTGCTAGCTTCTAGCACAGTATTTGGCTTTCTCTCAAATTTATCCCCCCGAAATCCAGATTGACTCAAACCTTGCCACATTTGCTTTTGAATGACCTGGACGGGCCCTATTATCTATTTTCTCCATTTTCATCCCTCTTAATGCTTTGGATTTTTACAAAACCAGTTTATAATCCAGTCTAAATCATTTAAATCCACTAGAGCATCTTCTAACTCATAAAGATCGCATTCCTTGTGGGTCTCAGTAAAGCCTCTAAAGCCACATACCAGTCCCCAAATATCTGCTGAATCAATATTTTCCTTTCCTCGCTTGTGAACACAGCTCTATTGGGCCTGATGAAGTGAGCACAAAACATCAACTCTTTCATTCTCAATTCTCTCTGCAATGTTCTAACTTCTTCTAGTTCCTGATATTCATGGAGACCTCCTCCAGGAATAACCAAATGTCCCTAATGGCTCCATAAAGAACAGCATTTCTCTAGTATTGCCCCAGGTTATGGAGCCTTCAAATTAAGGAGGAATGACTCACTTTCTTGGTATCACAGAAATCACACTGAACCCTGTCTGTCCCCTACCTCACAGCCTCTAAGCCAGGCTGTGGTGGAATCTTCATTTCCTATTTAAAAATCTTCTCCTGCTGGGCATGGTGGCACATGCCTTTAATCCAAGAACTTGGGAAGAAGGGGCAGGCAGATCTCTGTGAGTTCAAAGCCAGCCTGGTCTACATAGCAAGGTCCAGGACAGCCAGAGATATATAGAGACCTTCTCTCTCTAAAAAAAAAAAAAAAAAGCCATGCAGTTGTGACCACATACTCTTAGCCCTTGCATCTAATACATGTGCTACTCTCAGGGACTATAATATATTCTCTAGTTGAGCATTCATTTATGGGTCTCCATACCTACATGGCAGATCCCATATATCAAGGAAGTATGCCACCCCACACCATGTAGGAAATACACTACCTAAGGTTTCCTTCCAAGGATACATTACTTTCATACAGCTCAGCCTTGATCAACAGTCATATCCATAACAGGCAGCATGGAACAGCCACTATAGTGGTTGCATGCCATACCAAACCACATAAGGAAAGTATCTTGCCATTGTTCTATTGCTGGGAAGAGACACTGGCCGTGGCCACTTTTGAAAGGAAACCATTTATTCTGAGGCTTGCGTACAACTTCAGAGACTTAGTCTGTTATCATTATGGCAGGAAACATTCGGCGGCAGGAGGCAGGCAGGCTGACTTGGTGGCGGAGAAGTAGCTAAGAACTACATCCTTATCCAGTGGAGCGAGATGAACAGAGCAAACACTGGGCCCGGGGTGGGCTTTTGAAAGCCTCAAGGCCCATTCCTAGTGACCCACTTCCTCCAACAAGCCACAGCCCTTACCCCTGCTAATCCTCCTGGCAGTGTTCCACTCCCTGGGGACTAATCATTCAAATATTTGACCCCACGGGGACCATTCTTATTCAAACCACTATGGAAAGGTAGCCATATCTGGATTGCCCCCACAGATGTCCCACCCTCAAATGGGTTGCGTGTCTATCGCTTACAGCAGGGCACATGCAATGGCTCCTCTCAAACCCATTTTTTTTTTGTTCTATCTGTCCCCATTTAGGAGACAATTACATTTTGTGACTTGCCCTGGGAAGACACAGACAAACATGAATTCACTTCAAGCTGAGTGGCAAAAACCGACCCAATAAATGAGTCTATCCAAGCCTAGCCTGGTGAACCAATGGGATTACCAGGGTTATGTGCAGGAGCATGGATAGCTCAAAAGCAGTGTCACTGAAGGGGTTGGAACAGCGTGGGCAGCCACGCATGAAACTGGCAACACTGGTGTTCCCCATACAACTTATAGGCAACTCCAGTAAAGAATCCCCAGTTCTCAGTAATTGTTTACTGCTTTTGTGACCTCAGGGTGGGGCCATGTGGGTATAGTAACATTCTAAGCTTCCTGAGCCTTGTAAGTTTCATTAGCTTCCTAAATCTTCTGAGTTTCCCTCCCCTCTTCAGCAGTGAATGCTTCCATTTGGAGCTACACAACATCCTCAAGTAACGTGTAATATCTATATGAAAAATATTATTCCTAACACTCAAAATACACCAAAAGTTGCCAACTTATAGGCTGGACAAGGTGGAAGTAGTGGGGAATGAGTAGAAGTTAAGCATTCCACTGCTCTCATGGACACAGGAAGGAAAGTTGAAGGGAAAATGATAGTGCACTTTGATGTGCTCGTGATGTTGGGATGGAAGAAACAATTAGGGAAACAGAGTGTGTTAGACGTTAACTTGGCAGGAGACAATGGGAGTGGTGAAAGAAGTATTTTGGAAGGAGGGGACACATAAGACTCATGTGACATAAAGACTGGCGGTTAAGACGAGGTATGAGGGTCAACATGGTAACACGGGGATGGAGAAAGAGAATTAACATAAACAAATATTGTTTGAAAATGCCATTATGAAGCCTAATACGGTGTGTGCTAGCTTTTAAGTCTGAAACTAAATAAATAGAAGAAAAATGAAGTTAACCCAGAATTCAGTAGGTACTTATTTGACTTAGTTGTGAATGATTATGTAAACAAAGAAACCTAAGTCAACCACTGAAATGTAAAAGCATAGTAGAAATTCCCAAGCAGGTCTTTATAACATGAAATGAACAAAAGTTTGATCAACCTGCAGATATAATAAGGGGTGGAAAAAGAAGTTCAAATACACTTAAAAATGGAAGGCATAAATTAAGGATGGCTGCTCTCTCACTAAAAGTAAATAGACTACATTCTGCCCCTTAGTTAAAGAGGGCACATCAAGTATTGTTTCATAAGAAATCTAAAGAGTAAGGAGAAAAACACACATACTTTAACACCTACTTTACTTTCAAAAATATCTCCAATATGCCTCACAATAATTCACGTACATTTCTAGCAAAGCACCTAGATTTAAAGCATTTTAGGTTTGAGTGTGACTGTCTACATTCTGGAAATATAAGAAAATTATGTATTATTTATACTGTTTCAGAGTAACAACTGAAACCTAGAGTTCAGCACAAAATTTCACACACACACATACACACACACACACACACACACACACACACACACACACACACACAAACACATACACCTAAAAGGTAACAGCATAAAGAACAGAGATGATCTTAGCCCACACTGGAAACTCAAATGCTTGACAATTTCAAAATTGAACACTTTCATATGACAAAATATTCTAAAGCTCAGAAGGAAATGTTTGCAGTGTAGATGGTAAAGATATAATAGTTATGCCAAACAAATAGCTTTTCAAAACTTAACAGCATTTGCAACACCAGAGTGTAGAATCGTAGAAAACTTTGTCTAAATGGAAAAGAAGCATTCAGGAGAAATAATCATTTAAAAAAGTATGCCCAAAAAAGCCAAAGCTAGTATTTTGTATCCATCAGGCTAGTAAAATTTAACAATGAGCTGTAACTCTTGGACACTTGGCTGAATGAAGGGAAAGATTGCTTTCAGTATTTTCAGTGGGAATGCAAGTCTAGGATTTCTTGGAAGGCTCTCTGGCAAGATGGATTACACTTAAAAATGAACATCTAATTTCACCCAGTTTTCTTCAAAAAGTCCATCCCAGCAAGATAGAAGTGCTGTGGTGCCGAGTCAGTGTGAATAGGTTGTTGTAAATACACCTTAGGGTCAGACATTAGGGTAAGTGAAGTGCTGATGACCACAGCAAGGAGTGATTGAAATGATCACATAAAACGTTTTAAGGATACTACAGTAGTTCTATTTGGAGGCTTCTGAGCAACCTTGTAATATTTTCCATGATCATACTGTTGCATTAGCATCAGAAGTATAAAAAGGTAGCGTTTCCTTTACATCCTCCTCCATACTGTACAAGCATTTTTAATAATCATCTGAATAGGCTTGTCTCATCATGATGCATATTGCTCAGATGATTAATGATGTTGATTATTTTTATGTGCATTTTTTGTTTTAAAAACCAAGCCCAGGACCTTGACCATACTAAACATACCAGCAGCTTGCAATGTTTTCAACGGACTGTTTGTTTTCTTAAGACCAAGCTGCTGGAGTTACTTACACAGTTTGGATAGTAGCTATAAGAAGAAGAGTCATCTACAGATATTTTCTTCCATCTCATACATTTTATAGTCCATTGATCATTTCCTTGGCCACGTAGAAAACTTTAAACGTGATACAATCCTCATTTGTCTATTCTTGCTTCTATTGTCTATGCTTTTGGGATCATATATGAAATTAAGAAAAGAGGGAGTGGGGGAAGGGATTGTTCACACTGATGTCATGGTGGTTTCTCTTGTGTTTTCTTCCAGTGACCTTAAGCTTCAAGTCTCCCATTTATCACTGTGATCTGTTGGAGCTGATTTTGCCTTTTGAGAGAAGGGTCCAAATTAATACCTTTGTGTACTACACGGAGTTTTCCCAACTCCTCCGTTTTCCTGCCCTGACTGTCTGGTTTTTATTTGTTTATTCATTTTTGAGTGGTTGATTATCAATGTGTCAACTCATTTCTAGGCTCTCTAATGATGTATTCTAACACAAAGGAATAGCGTTAACCTTAAAAAAAGAAGAATTCTGCCACTGGCGTAATACGGACAAATTCAGAGGATCCTGTGGTAGACAGATCAGGGCGGGAATAGGAAGGCAAGCATGCACAATCTACAGGGAACCCCAAAATTCCAAACTCATCAAAAAAGAGAGTAAGACAGTGTGTCATCAGTCAGGAGCTAGCTAGGCGGGACTGAGATGTAGATCTAAGGATGCGCGAAGAGTAGTTCTACACCTCTAATATGCATCACAGCAATTACAGTTAAAAACAAAGTATTACACACTGTAATTTTGATTTGTGATGTAGATCCTGTTTTTTCTCAGTATCCACAGGTAAATATGTGGATTGATGGCTGTGTTAGTAATGACATTATAGAAGTTACTTTTCAGTGAATACATATATCAAAGCATCACATTACACATCGAATATATGTAGTTTTTATTTGCCATTTCATGCAGCTGGAAAACCTGCATGGAAAATGAAAACATTCAACTTAGAGAGTGTGATTGCTTTAGAAAAATGTGTCAGGGAGTGAACAGGAAGAGGGAAACTTAGTTCAGAAATCTGAGACAAATATAAGCAAAATGTTAATGCTGATTCCAGCACAGGGTACATGTGCACTAAATTATTTCCTATTCTCTTCCTTCTTCCTTATGAAACTGACTGAAAATGTGTTTATTATGAATGACATAACACGTGTGATGCACATTGCATTCCCAGCCCTGGTTTAAATTAAGGGAGAGACACTTAACAGCACAGTAGAGTCAACTCTTCTGATGAGAGGCATTCCAGAGAAGCAGAGAAATAAAATTTCAGGCTTCCTGCCCACCAGGAAGATGGAGAGGTGAGCTGACCATTTTTCTTTCAGGAGTGCAATTAAAGCATAGAGTAGACATTCAAATAACCATTGAGTTAATTATTGATTAAATTTCTTTCCCCTATCTTCATTCCAAATCTCTACTAGTAATGCACCCAGATGTTTCTCTAGAGCAGTGGTTCTCAACCTGTGGATCATGACTCCTTTGGGGTTGAACAACAATTTCACAGGGATCACATATCAGATATCCCACATGTCAGATATTTACAATTCATAATAGTAGCAAAATTACAGTTGTGAAGTAGCAACAAAAACTATTTTATGGTTGGGGGTCACCACAACATGAGGAACTGTATTAAAGGTCACAGCATTGGGAAGGTTGAGAACCACTGCTCCAGAGCCTCTGGTATTCATTCTTTGTTTTCCAACCCGCCTCTTTTGTTCAGGGAGGTCATCTTCTGGAATTCTGTTCTGCTAATTCAGACTCGAGGATATCTTTGCTGACCGCCAACCCCTTCACTTTCTCCAGCAACTTATCGCGGGATGTGACATACTGGTTCTCAGATAACAGGAGTATGTTAGTTTTAGATCTCTGAGAAGCAGACACAGACAGAGGCGTAGACATGTAAGAGAGAATGGGGCACAAATGTTTCACAGGGTAGATGAAAGGACAATGGAGAAGAAGCCCTCGGGCTATAGGGAAGGTCTGACTCTTGTGAAGGTGGCCTGTGTAGGGAAAGGCTCTGGGAAAGGCATATAGTTCTCTTCATCCTTGAGACAAAGTTACTCTTCAAGAAAATCTCAGTCCCTCTGGCTGTGGACCCTTCATTGGCGTCCAGTCATTGGAAAAGAGACTTTGAGGGAACCTTGGGATCAATGCAGAGGGATGGGGGAGGTGTAAAAAACCAAAGGCCCTCTGGCAGCAACTCTGAGAGGTACATTTTCACATCGGCCACGGGGGAAGAATTTATAAATGTTCCTTTAGTGTTCCTGTCCTTGCCTTGGTAACAAATGGACATTTTCTAGTGCTCTTTGGAAGCGAGACTCGCTCTTGTTTACCCTTGTACCTCCCAGGCCTTTCCTTGTCTTGGCACACATAAGAAATGATAATGTATCAACAGCGTTCTGCAGTAATTGGGAGGGGCTGTTAAAGACTCAGGAGCCAAGCTATGAGGAGGAATGATGAAAGCAGACCCAAGGCTCTTCCCCATTTTCAGCACTTGGTAAAGTCAGGGTCTAATGCATTTGTTACTTTATAAGCACTTTATTGGTTTGTCTATAAAGTGATTTTCATATCCAGCTGAACACTAGAATCACATGAAGAATGTCTAAATTATTGCTTCGGCCCTCAGTCAGACAATTCAAATTCTCCACAGTGGACTTTCCATATTCATACTGAGTTTTTTTTTTTTTATTAGTCGGGGCTTTCTAGATTAACAAAGCCTATGGAATTGATCTCTATTTATAGAAAGGAGATTTATTAGAATGGCTTACAGGCTGTCATCCAGCCAGTCCAACAATGGCTGCCTGTGAATGGAAGGTCCAAGAATCCAGAAGTTGTTCAGTCGTGAGGCTGTATGTCTCAGCTGGACCTCAGCTGGAATCCTAAAGAAGTGGGTTCTAGTACCACTGAACATATGGACTTGCTAGGGAGGGTGAGGGCAAGCAGGCAAAGAGAGAGAAAGAGAAAATTTCCTTCTTCCATGTCCTTTAAATAGGCTGCCAGCAGAAGGTGTATTCCAGATTAAAGGTTTATCTTCCCACCTCGAAGAAGATTCAGGTTAGAAGTAGGTCTTCTCATTTCAAATGATTTAATTAAGAAAATATCCCCCAAAGCTGTCCCCAGTCATTTGGGTTTTAGAGAATTCTAAATATAGTCAAATTGACAGCCAAGAATCGCCATCACAATTTTCATGTACGAAGTGTACAGCTCGTGTTCAGGTGTCCATTAAAACGGTGGGATAATGGGAAAGAGAACATAGATCGGTCTTTAAAACTCACAACCTTCATCTTAGTTAAAGGCAGCCCTACTTAGTTAAAGGTAGTTCATCTTAGTTAAAGGTAGCCATGCTATGATAATAATGGACATGAGGAGAATCATGGTTTTCACTATCTTTTCTTCCTATTCTCCCTTGTTTTCTAGGTTATGCATGGTAGAGTCAAGCTTGGTTCCATAATGGGACCACTGCAGCTGACTTTCACCTAATATTTCAGGAATGAATTCATGTGGAATGACATAGACCCAGAGTAGTTAACACGATACTGAGAACGTCTTGTAACACTATAAGTCTACGTTACACCATGGAAATTGTCAAACAGTGCAAACTGACTTTTAAAACCACCTAATTTAATGGCTTACCTACTCTGTCAAGTAATTTCTAAATTCCTCCTACTTACTTTTTTTTGTAGCTTTATTCAATATTTTTACTATTACGTTTACTTATTTACTAATCAATTTTGTTCTTTGATAATTTCATACATACATATAATATATTCTGGTTACTCTTGCCCCCACCTTCCTCTTAAAAACAATTTTTTTCATACCATATATTTTGAGAAGTCTCCAACCCCTCCCAGATCTTCCCTACCTTCCTACCCACCCAACTTTGTTATTCCCATCCCCCAATAATACACACACAAAAAAAAATTCCAAAACACCAAAGGTCATAACAAACAAAAACCAAATAAAGCAAGACCAAACCAAAACAAAATGAAAAAGTGAACAATAAAACATACAGTATGTTTTGTGTTGGCCAACTACCCTTGAACATGAGGCATGATCTGGAGTGTAATTGATTTACCCAGGGACTCCACTGGGGAAAAAAAATGATTTTTGCTTTCCCAGCAGGGATCAATTGCAAATAGCTTCTTGGTTAGTGGTGGGACTTAGTGTCCCACTTCCCCTTCTCTGTGCTGGAATTTTATGTGGTTTGAGTCTGTGTAGGTCTTGACCCCATCCTCTGTTATCTCCCCCCAACCCCATCATGTCTCCCTCTTCCCTCTCCACTCCTCTCCTACATTCATGTCTTTCTAACGTTTTAAAATTTGCAGTTTATTCATAGCAAATAATTTTTGGCTGTTTATAATATAACATTGTGTGGTTTTAATAGTTATTTCCCATGAGTACCACAATAAGGAGGAATTGAATTAGTGGTTCTCATTTGCTTTGTGATTTGTCAGCTCATTAAGGGTTCCTGATTCAATACTTCCTCATTGCCAAAGCTGGGGCACTTCCATAAGAAAAAAAATTCTCTTTATCTACCATGTGCTTTTTGTTTAGGGGTACTGTGTTATAGGAAAGGGAAAACGTGTGTTCAATTATGTCCTTCGTTCAACAGTTCTCAAGACAATGAGTTCTATAGCACCCACTCTATGGGACCACTCTCTGGTGTTTTAACATTACTAGAACTTGTGTTGTCAAATGTCTCCATGCAATGCAGTCATCTTTGTGGGTGTTCCATTTTCGAGTGGCAGAGGATACTGAATCCCTTTCACAGAATTCTAGTGCTTGATAGGTCCATTGCCGCCTTGTAGGATTACAGGTTCCAAGCCCAGTTTATACATGGCTCCCTTTGGAACTTTCAATCATTCTAAGATACATTCCTTTTCCTGAGAAGTATTGTTTAAGACCTATAATCTTGGCTGGGAGGTGCTGCTTTACTACTGTTTATTTCTAGGCATTTTCAGTGAATAGAGATACAAAATATAAATTAATTCTGACAAGTCCAGTACAAATTCAGAACTGTGTTTTTTCACAAGTAATCAACTACCTTTTGGTTACAGGGGTTTTCACTTTTATCTACCACCAAGAATTCTTTTCCAAGACATTGGTAATTCTAAAATATAAACATTACATAATTATTCTTCTAATTTAGTTCACTTGCCCCACAGAACACTATTACATATAATTACTGTAAACAAACCAAAATGCTTAATAGGCTCCTTTTGACTCTGTATGCTCACTGGAACTATATTAGTCACTGCATTTTAAACTTATTTCAGTGATATTGTTGTACCACCAAGTGGTACATTTTCCAAAATATTTTTGATATAAAAGCTTTGTTCACTTAAATTTTATTTTGTAATCATGTTGAACAACATACATACATAGTTCTAAAATCAAAGCCACAAGTAGATAATATATTCAAAGAAATATGTCTCCTACCTGTGTCCTGTATACAGCATGTTTTCGATCCATTTATTAATAATGACTTAAAGTAATTAAGATTCATTCTTCCATTGTCCTTTTAAAAATATTAGGTATGCCTTCATAGCCATATATTCTCCTTTCTAGAAACAATAGCATTCTAGCATATATTGTTCTACTTTGTTTTTTTGCACAGAAGTCTTGTAGATCATCCCACAGACTGTAAATACCATTTATTCATTTTTGCACTCATGAAATAATTCCATTGTGTTTCTTGGCATGGTCATTTTGATGCAACACTAAGGTGTTTCCAGTCTTCTGCTGCAAGATGACTCTGAAATAAACAGTTTTTTCTCGTACCTTTTGGCAGTGTGATGTCATAATGCTGAGTTGTGAAACTGCCAATTTAAAGGGTATATGCATAAAAGATTATGTGAAGCATTGACAAAGTCCCCAACACAGACATTATTTCACTCCCACAGGAGAACGCAAGAGTACATGTTGACGCTGCCTTTCCACCCATCCAGATTGCCAGTTCAATTTCCCAGCGTATCTCTGTAAAATTTCAGTACTCACATCTCTTTTGAAAGTAGTCTTCTTCCTCTTTTTATGTAAAAAAGAACTATATCTATTTCTTCTTATACGACCTGTCAGTTTCTCTAGCCTTGTGTTCTACAGAATCTCTCTTCCTTGTTTTTCTGTAAGTTTGATGTATCTTTAAACTTTTCTTTGTTGCATAAATGGAACAGTGTAGGTTGAAAAGATATCAGAAAATAAGATCCCAATTATACTTTGGCTAATGGTGATGAATGATGCCCAGAACATCTTTACCAATATAGTTGTAGGCCTCCATCAGACCATCTTTTCAGCTAATACACACTTATTTTACTACAGTGGCATGTACAGTTTTCTGAAGCCCTGGGGGAGGGATGTTTCTTCTCTTAAGAGATCCAAGATGCAAAATTCCTATTCATTTTCTTCTGGTTTTCAATATTACTAAAGTTACACATTTTATCTCCTGAATATAGATACCTGCTGGTGGAAAAATTACACCTTTAAGTTGCTACTTTCAAATCTTTTCCAAATCATGATGCACATAGAATATTATAACATGTATATAATATACTAACAAGATACAAGTGGTTTGGGTGCACTTATGTAGGATTGCTGATATTACCTTTATGTTGGCACAAAAACATTAGAGATAAATGTGCTTTGTGTTCAGCTCCAAAATTAAGAATTTCAAATGTGTGAAACTTAACCTTCCTTTTGTGAATGTTACTTTTTAAGGTCAGTTTGAAATAGCAACATAGAATTCCAAACCTTCAATAGAGATAACTTTATTCATTAAGTGAAGTGACTCAAATATTCAGAACTCATAACCATCTAGAAATTTCTACTTGAAATTAGGCAGACTCCAGCTTTCACCTCTTCCATTGGTAAGCGTAATATGAAATGTCCTGTAATTGGGGGGCATACTATTACAGAGGCATCACTGGTGCTGCTGCTGCAACCAATTGATCCACCCAAGCTTCCTTGGGCAGCTAACCTTGGCCTTCAGATCTGAGTGCCACCAGAGGCTGGGCACTGGCTTCTCTGAGACCAGTTGCTGAAGCCATTGTCTAGAGAGTCGATTGACAGGTTGGCTTCAGCAGCTACATCACCAAGGGGCCCTGAGTGCCAGAAAGTAATGCTCGGAGTGGCCGGGCGGTGGTGGCACACGCCTTTAATCCCAGCACTCGGGAGGCAGAGCCAGGCGGATCGCTGTGAGTTTGAGGCCAGCCTGGGCTACCAAGTGAGTTCCAGGAAAGGCGCAAAACTACACAGAGAAACCCTGTCTCGAAAAGCCAAAAAAAAAAAAAAGAAAAGAAAAGAAAAAAGAAATGCTCAGAGTGGCTCATCACCCTTTCCCTTTCAGGGAGAGGAAATGATGTCTTTGAACCCTGTGCCACTAGCTGCAACTTGAGGACCATGGTCAGAACACCTCATCAAGGCCTCATGCTATGCTGATAGCCGAAAGGCACCCACTAAGAGTTGTTATGTCCTGTGAATAAAATACATCGAGAGCAGATGCAGTAGCTCTATCTACTATCCCAGATACTCCAAAGAAGGAATATTGCTTAAGCTTAGGAGTATGAGGTCAGCTTGGACAACATAATGAGATACCATTTCAGTGTAACAGCAACCAACCAGGAAAATTAAGTTAAACACACACACACACACACACACACACACACACACCTGAAAGGAAATCCAGTTCTACATATTTCCTTACCACTCTCTGGGTGGCAGGGGAGAAACAAAAGCATTGAACAAACTGTTTTTATATGGAATGTTTGTGCAACCCAGTGCAGATTGTATCTTACTCATTTGAACGGAAGAGAGAAATATTAGGTAGAAAAAATATGCATGTGAGAGCTGTATTTCCCAGATTCCTGCACACTTTGGCAAACAGCTACATAAAAATGATCGCAGGCACATGCAGATTTCAAAACACACCATGGCCCTGCACAGCGTTCAGTTCCTTACAACTACATTGTGATGGATGCCACTAAATGAAGCAGTCATCTGCAGAGGGTAGACACCTGAAGTCACACACCTTCAAAGTGGCTTTTCCCTTATTTTCAGCTGAAACTTTATGGCGCATGCTGAACATGCTGAGAAGCACTCCTGTCCATCCACTGACATGACTTTGAATTCGGCATACATTGGAATAGACCAACTTTGGCATGTATTTGGGCTCCAGGAGTAGAACCTCCAGGCTTCTTTGGAGGAGGGCGTTGCTTTGGCAAGGACTCAGCTCTCTCCTTGCCGCTTAGATGGTAAGTCTTTCACCGCTCACTCTTTTGTCTTTGCTCTGCTGACATTGGCTCTGCACTCACCAAGTTGTGGACCCCTTGCATTCAGTCACATAAAAACTAAAGGGGAAGTACAAGGAGCATGAGATTACCACATCTGAGTTTGTCCCTTTCACAAGAGAGGTGTCCGATTGTCTAGGATGCTATAATGTCTGCAGAGGGAACTATGGAGTGTCACCCCTTAAATGTGTGTAGAAACTAGATGGCCCATAGACACAAAAACCACTGGATATTTATGGAAAACAAGAAATTTAATTTTCTGGGTCTTTAAGCAGATCTAAAAAATAATGTAATGAGACCGCCCCCATTTGGGGGGTGTGGTATATGTAGATTATGAGAGAGCTGGTAAGTAAGCCAACAGGAAGGGAAATGTAGTGAAGATGGTGTGGAATAAGAGAGAAGGAAGACTAAATCAAGTAAAAAGTGATGTAACACAAATTACTAAACAGTCTTATTAATAAAAAAAACCAAAACCTGGAGCCAGATATTGGGGTGAAAGCTGAAAGATCAGAGGAATAGAACAAGCTAGTCACAAGTTCTTACTGCTAGGAAATCCTCAGCCCAAGAGAGTTGCTTCCTTCACATCTTATACCTTTCTATGCCCTGTCATCTTACTTCCTCTCTCTGCCCAGGTACATCACTTCTTCTTTCTGCCCGGCTCTATCACTTTCTCCTCCAGACCACTATATTTAACTAGTGCTGAGATTAAAGTCATGTGCCACCATGCCTGGTTCTGTTCCCAATGTGGCCTTGAACTCACAGAGATCCAAATGAATTTCTGCCTCCCAAATGCTAGGATTAAAGGCGTGTGCTCGCACTGCCTGAACTCTATGTTTAGTATAGTGGCTGGCTTTTTCCTCTGATCTCCAGGCAAGCTTTAGTTGTTAGAGCACAAATAAAATATCACCACAAAGTGGAATTAACAGAAACATGTGGTTACAGATACAGACCATCATTACAGAAACAGAAGTAAAAGCTTATAAATTATTATTTAATTTCATAAAAATATGAAGTGCCTATTGTAGTAGGAGCTGGAATGCAGAACTAAGCAAAACTAGACAAAATTTCTCCCATTCATAGTCCATGTCCTAAAATAGTGGTTCTCAACCTGTGGGTCACGACCCTTTTGACAAACCTCTATCTCTAAAAAGTATTTACATTATGATTCATAAGAGTAGCAGAATTGCAGTTATGAAGTACCGTTGAAAAAAATTTTTTTTCAAGACAGGGTTTCTCTGTGTAGTTTTGGTGCCTGTCCTGGATCTTGCTCTGTAGACCAAGCTGGCCTCGAACTCACAGAGATCCACCTGGCTCTGCCTCCCGAGTGCTGGGATTAAAGGGGGGCAGCACCATCGCCTGGCTCATCTTTCCTTTTTATGAAGAGAGCATATAAAATCCACTCTCAGCAGATTTCGACTATATCCTATATTATTACCAATTGTAATCCAATGTTGTAGAATAAAGTCAGTGACATAGACACTTGTGTAGCTAAACCTTTATTTCCTTCAGCCTACATCTTTGCCCTCTCTGCTACTACCTCCCAGCTCTGGTAGCCACCATTGTGCTCAATGTTTCTGTAAATTCATTTTTTTATTACATGTGTAAGAGAGACCATGCAGTATTTAGATTATTAGATGTCTGGTTTATTTGACTTAGTATGTTATTCAGGTCATTCCTGCTGCCAGAAGTGACATGCTTTTTAAAGGTTGAATGTCTTCAGCTGTGTATATACATCACAACTCTTCATCCACAGTGGACACTTATGTTGACTCCATGTCTTGTAAATCATATTGTAAGCAGAGGGTTTCAGACAACTTTTCAATTTAGGCATGGCTTTTTGTGTGGCTGAGAATTGAACTCAGGGCCCCGTAGATTCTAAGTGCAAGCTTTACCACTGAACTACACACTTAGCCCCTCACATAAAGACTATGAACCCAGAAGTGGTATTACTTCATCACAGCACAGTTGTGTTTAGTGTTTTGAGGAGCCTCTGTCATGGTCAGACCAAATCACATGTCTAACAATAGTGACAAGTGTGCCTTCTTCTCCATACCCTCTGAGCATTTGCCAACTCATCATAAAGGCATCACTTCATGATGCTAACCATCCTAACAAGTGTGTGCTTTGCCTCTTGTAGTTTTAATTTGCATTTCCATGATGTTGACTGCCAGGTGTGTTGAAATTCTACTTTATTTCCAATCTTGAGAAATGTATAAAGAATGAAAGAGCATTTAATTTAAATGTCAATTTAAAAATAGGCAGTGATTTCTTTTTTCAGGCTTGAGGCTTGAACCCTAAGCCTTGCATATACAAGGCCATTACATGCTCTCCTACTGAGCTACCACTCAGCCCATGATGATGTTGAAAAGCATAGAACAGAACAAACAGCTTCATGAAAAGTCATAAAGAAAATTCATCTCTTCATTACTATTTCCCTCTGTCATTTTCAAGAGCGATTTTGTGAGTTCTGTGCTTTCAGGGAGCCCATTTTAAGATTGTCTCCAGTCCTAATATGTGGAATTCCTTCTTAAATTATAAAGCCATACACAACGGGCAGGGCAAATTTTATCCCCCACTCACTATACTTGAGGAAACTCCCCTGAGCTCTCCGAAGCCTGACTCATACCAAGTTAGGCTACACTGAAGACCATGCTCTTGTTCATTAGTAAGTGGAATAATGAGCTAGGGGGTCTTGTTGGAATAACAATAACAAAGAGCTACAGGAACCATGAAAGAAAAGTCAAAAGTTTATCCTGAAGGTCTTAAATGCAAGGTGTCTTCTTCCAGGAAGTACCAATTTCTGCCAATTCTAGATATGTGCAGAAGTAGAAAGCACCCAGGACCTCACTTTTTGTCTATTCATGTAGTTATATGGGCCTGCTTAGTTGCTCGTTAACCTAGAGGAACTAATGTGGGTTAGTGAAAGACCTGGAAACCCAATGTTTATACAAATGAACCAAGTCATACCATGAGCCTGTCCTGCTAGACACTAGGGTCATGAATAAGGGACTCCACAATTTGTATTACGGCTGCTGCTGTTGCAACTATGGTATCAGAACCTAAACAGACCCCTCTCCCACATCCCTCCATGCTACCATGGCCCACTCTCCAGATTCAGAACCTCTGTCTTCGTGTTTCATTGTAAAATGCAGTGAGGCTCAAAATGGACGCCATACAGCAGTATTGGATAACACATCACCAAGCCCATGGGAAAAGGCCGAGGCATTGCGAAGTCGTACATGCTGTCTTTCTTTCTGGGTCGTGAGCTGGCCCTTTCCTTCTTTCCTGCTTTCAAGTCAGAGTGAGACTGTAAGCTGCTGAGAGCCCTATAGTAACTCCTCAAGGGAGGAGAAGGAAATAATGGAGTAAGTGCTACATGTTAGTTTTATTTTTCTCATTAATCTTAATAACAACTGCATGTATCATTTTTTTTATATAAATAATAGTTTACAGATGAGCAAATGAAAGCTCAGAAAAATGAGTTGAATCTCATTTGCTAATACATGGGAACACAGAATCCACATCTAAATGGACCCAGGGCCAGAGAATATGTATGTTTGTATGTATGTATGTATGTATCTTTTTCAGAGGCTTTTGTTACTAAACCACTGGTTTGTGGATTAGACTATGCTTTTTGGTATTGGACAAAGTCTATGTTTAGAAGCTGGTTCCTAAGGCTGGTAAGATGGATCAGTGCATGAAGCATGTGCCAGGAAAGTGTGAGGGCCTGAGTTCAAATCTCCAGAACTCCCCCTCCACACACAAAACAAACAAAAACAACAACAAAACAGGCATGGGGACATTTATCTGTAATCCCAATGCTCCTATGGTGAAATAGTAAGGGGGAGATGAGAAGGCCCAGAAGCTTGCAGCCAACCAATCTGACTGAGCCAACCGGAAGTAGCAAACAAGTAGGAGGCAAGGTTGATATACGACTTCCACATGAACATTCTCTCTCTACACACACACACACACACACACACACACACACACACACACACACACTCCTAATGTACATACATACACACAGCTTACACACATAAACACAGAATAAAAAACTTAATATCTTATTTCATTTATTTGTGGGGTGGTAGTACAGTGTGTCATTGTGAGTCTATGAAGGCTAAAGGACGAATTTTGTGAGTGAGTCATCTTTTCATTTCACCCAGGGGGTCCCAGGCAATCTGACTCAGGTCTTCAGGCTTGGCATCAAGCACCTTTACCCAGTGAATCATTTTGTTGGCCCCTGAATTTTTTTTAAACCAGGCTCTGTCACTTTCCAGTAAGTGATTATAGAGTAAATATTCTCAACTCTACCATGGAGATAACAGGAACACCTACTCATGGGATTGCTGTTAGGATGAATAAAACACTATGCCTGTAATCAGGGCACTGGGATCACCAGAGCAGGGTGATTCTAGCTGAAACAGTGCTTGCTTGAGGGGGCAAAGCATTGCTATTTAACTTTTCATGGGCAAGGGTCCTCATCCTGATTTTTAAAATATGAGCCCATCTTACTGCTCTGAAAGGTCACAATTTCCCTATGGATAGTTCTTTCTCCTCTGAAAAAGGCAGTCTTCGTCATAAATAACAGAACTGCATAGGCTCAGTACTGTTCTAATCTTAGCCACACCAAACAATAACACAAAAATGTCCATTTGTCAAAGGTGATGACAGCTCTTGAATCTCCCTATTCCATGGTGAGTTTGTTTGATCCTTTTCTTCTACAGCCATGGCAGCCAAAACAAAAGCTCTTCGCTAGGATATTTCTGGGCTGGAGAGATGGCTTTCGGGGAGTAAAGAACACTCACTGTTCTTGGGTTCAGTATCCAGCCTCCATATCAGATGGCTCACAAACATCTGTAGCTCCACTTCTAGAATCTCTCTCTTTCTCTTTCCCTCTCATTCTTCTGGCTTCTGCACACATGTAGTGCATCTACATATACTCAGCACACAAAAACACACATAAAACAAAAGATTAAGTAAATCTTTTAAAAATTTAAACTATAGTTCTGAAAATAAAAAAAAAAACAACAAAAGAGCATTTCATTCTGAAGGCTAAGGCATGGAAAGAATTCAGTTTTAAACCTGAATAGAACTTTTGACAAATATTGAAGCAAGCTTTATCCTTTTTTTAAAGCATTTTGGTAAGCTTGAGTGGATTTGTATGTACTTTCATCTAGCAAGGACTTCCAATGGTATTTTAAAATTCACCGCCAGAGAAACTTTTCGTGAGAAACTGAGGCTCAGGCTTTGGTATTTGTATTAGATCTTCATATATATGGGGAAATGAGAAGATGTATGAGAACAACTCTGATGTGGAGATGAGATCAATTCTGAGACTCTCTTGCTGTCAAAAGCCAGAAGGGTCACCTTTAGGAAGCTTCTGTGTCTGGCATCCTGTCCTCTTAACGAGCATGTCCCTACTCACCTCCTGAAGTGAAAGGGTTGTCTATGCACCAGATGAAAGATGCTCCATTTGGTGTCCTTGTATTTCCAGCATGCTACTCAGCAAGATAGAGATTGGGAAGGGAAGATGAAGCCAAAGGTCCCCCTGTGATCTATTATCTATCTATGGGGTTGTTGAGTTGTTTTGTGGATAAAGACACTTGTCTCACAGATCTGATGTGAGATCTTCAGAACCCTCAAAAAAGGAGAAGGAATGAACCAACTCCATTATCTTGTACTCTGACCTCCACACCCATACTGTGGTGCATGCATGCCTCCTCATACACACAACACATACACTCAATGGTAATGGATAAAAATTTAAGTAAGATAATTTATTATTAATCTATTTGATTGTTTGCTCATATTTTTGATAGACTTTCTCACTAGATAGTCATTGTGTGGCCCATGCTGGTTTTGAATTCATAAGTGCTAGGATGATAGGATTGAACTACCACACTTAGGCTATGCTCTCAAGGCAGGACTGAGCAACCTTTGGACATTGTAACAAAATGTTATTTTCTAGAAAGTTCAGGCTCAAGAATCATGCACTTGAGTTTACAGAAAGAAAAATTTAAGTAACATGATTCTGTATCAGGCTATGTTCATAGCTAGCCTAGGGTACACATGGCCTGCAGCTATCACTTAGACATGACTGCTAGGGATTTTCACTCTAGTTGAATTAAAATTATTCTGGAATTGCAAGATCCATTCTTTAAAATCAACACTACTGCCTGCTACCAAGACAAATGTGTTTAGAATTTTGGATGATAAAGCATGGGCATAAGAAATTAATAAGGGGGATGGAGGTAGATCAGTGTTAAGCGAATCCACTGGAGTCTGTCAAAAGTACCAAGGTTTCTCCCTATCCTCATGATGTCTCCCTCTATATGATATCTCTTTCATTGTTTTCCCACTCCATTTGTTCCAGCTCGACCATCGCATTTCCTTATGTACTCATCCCCCATCCCCCACCCTGTATTACATCATGGGGATAGGGAGAAACCAGGTGCTAGGGAAGTTCCCAGGAATGCACAAGGATGATTCCAGCTTAGACTACTAGCAGTGATGGAGAGGGTGCCTGAACTGGATTACCCCAGTAATCAGATCGGTGGGTACCCTAACTGTCTTCATAGAGCCTTTCTCCAGTAACTGATGGAAGCAGATACAGAGATCTACAGCCAGGCACCAGGCTGAGCTCCAGTAGTCCAGTTGAAGAGAGAGAAGAGAGATTCTGTGAGCAAGGGACATCAAGATTATGATAGGGAAACCTACAAAGACAACCAAACCAAACTAGTGGGAACTCATGAACTTTAGATCAATGGCCATGGAGCCTGCATGGGACTGGACTAGGCCCTCTGCATTGTGAGACAGTTGTGTACCATGACCTGCTTGGGGGGCCCCATGGCAGTAGGATCAGAGTCCATCCCTGGTGCATGAGCAGGCCTTTTGGAGCCCCCTTCTATGATGGAACACCTCGAACAGCCTTGGGATGGGGTGGGGGGGGCCGGTGGTTGGACCTGCCTCTACTAAATATACCTCCCCATGGGAGGCCTTAACCTTCTTGTAAGAGGGAATGGAGGGTGGGTTGGGAGAGGGAGGCTGGGTGAGTGGGAGGAGGGAAGAGGGGGATCTTTGGTGTGTGAAACAAATAAAAAAATTCTTAATAAAAAAGGTATCAAGTATTTATTAAGATATAAAATGGGGGGAAATATACTCTTGGATACAGAACAAAGTAAACAGCTATTGTCTTCTTCCATTCTGCCTGGGACGTGAATGGAACCAGTCTTTGAGTCTCCGAAAACCGAGAGAGAGAGAGAGAGAGAGAGAGAGAGAGAGAGAGAGAGAGACAGAGAGAGAGACAGAGAGAGAGAGAGAGACAGAGAGAGAGAGAGAGAACATGCCCTCTCCTCAGTTTTAAGCAGTCACATACCCAGAAAAACCACACCTCTATCGCATCAGACACTCCAAGGTCATTGGCGGAGTGAATTCCCATAACGGATCAGTGAGTAAATTGCTTGCTGTGCAAACATGGGGGCTGATTGTGGACCCCCGGAACCTACAAAAAGGCTAAGCATCGCTTCTTGAGTCTTCCGTCCCTATACTAGTGAGTAGAGACAGGTAGGTCCCAGAAGCTTTATGGCTATATGGTCTAACCCAAACCATGAGCACCAGATTCAGTAAGCAATCTTATGTAAACCTAACAACAACCATAACAATACCAAATAAGTTAATAGTGTGTATTACTGCTCTTCCAAAGGACCCACATTTTGCTTCCAGGACCCACATCGGGTAACTCACAGGGACTGTAACTCCAGTTCCAGGGGTGCCAATGACTCTGGCCTCAGAGGGCACCTGTATTCACATACACATACCCACACACAGATACCCATGTGTACATAATTAAAAATGAGAAAAAAATAAATACCAAACCACAGCAAATTTAGGGAGTGATTCAAGGAAACACCAGATCTCTGGCTTCCATGTAAGCCTACATGCACAAGCATAACTTCACATACAAATGTACACATGCACACACGCCCCCACACCCCCACACTCCCACACCCCTACAGAGAGAGAGAGAAAGAGAGAGACAGAGACAGAGACTGACAGAGACAGACAGAGACATAAAGAGATATGAGTGATTTATTCATTTAGATCAGTCAAGAAACCTTAGCTTTTCATACCATTTTGCCTTTAATTTTCTAGGTTATCTTACCTAATCACTTAATTTTTTTTCTAATCTTTAACCTGTTAATTGAGCCTTGATTAAATCATCTTTTATTCTCTTCCATAAATGTGTTTCTACAATTCTGAGTGGAGATAATAAATCAAGGCAACAGAGTCCACTGGAAAGGAAGACTAAGTAAGAGCATAGACCCCATGGACAAGGGCTGGTCTTTACTGTACACTCAGGATGCATCTGTGATGACATAACAAAATGGACCAATGGTCTAACAGAGAGGAAAGAGTGGAGCTTGAAATATACCACTGATTTTACATATTTTACTTACTAAGGCACTAGAGAAAGTCAAAAGACCTCCCACAAACTCATTGCTTCTTCTTGACCTAAACTTCTATTTATTATCTCAATATACATGAGAAAATATGATAGACACTCTCTCCCAACTTCTCCTCCCATATATATCTGTGTGTATATAGTCATATATGCGTGCACATACACATATCCATATATACAACATGCATGATAGACATATTGCTTTTTAAAATACACTAACCCATGTTACAGATGACTTCAGAGAACTGCTGAATTTGTTAGGATTTTTCTGTTACAAGCGATGTAAACAGATTCTTGACCATGCATGGTGAAAGTGAGTTTGTTTGTTTGTTTTTTGTTTTTTAAGTTGCTAGTGAGGCCAGAGTTGAAGGGGAAACAGTAGACCAAGGCTAAAAAAAAGTTCAGGAAGTTGTAACTCTGGGGGTTTCTGTGGTAACAAAACGTTCCATTGACTTCATCATTGAGCCATCAGAACTCAAGGGCGTGAACTCCAACTGTCTTTTCTGACGTTAGACTCAAGATTCCAGCAGACTCGTGTGGCTTTAGCTTTGTGCTTACCTCCTGACAGGCTGAGGGAAGGCAGCTTGCTTTTCGCTCTGTCAAGAGGGAAGATGGAGGCTGTCTCAGTTACTGTTCTAGGGCTATGATAAGACACCGTGGCCAAGACATCTTACAGAAGGATTTATGGGGGTGGGAGTGCTTACAGTTTCAGAGGGTTTGTTCATGACCATCCTGGTGGCAAAAAGCATGGGTAGCAGGCAGGCAGGGATGGTGTTGGAGCTGTAGCTGAGAGCTCCTCTTGGCAGGAACCCTGTGTCGTAAGTTCCTGAGGATGGATGGCTTTTTATCCGTACCTTCCTTTTGGAATCTCAGAGGCAGGAGAATCACAACTCAGATTCCCTTTACAAATCAGAAGCCTAAAGTGGGGGTGTGGGTCATGAATTTTCAGTTTTCTAGTAGAAGTAGATTGTACCAGGTCTTTGTCTACTGTTCTGCTTCCTTCAGGAATTCGCTGTTACAACTTAGCTCGGTGGGTTCCCCCTTTCTTCAGTTGCTTTCTCCTGATGTCGTTCATAGTTCAACCAAACCTGAATGCTGCCTGGAGGCTCCATTAAAAGGCTTTCTTTTCCACGTAGAAGCACACTGCCCAACACAAGTCTTTTCATAATTTTATCTCCAGACATGCACACTGCTTTCCACAATGTTTTTTTCAAGTTGCTCTGGTTTCGATTGTAACCGCTGCATTGTCCTGACCACCCACCAGTTCCTTGTTTTTCATGCAGAATACATGTTTCAGCCAGCATTTCTGATGAAGACTCCTACCTCCTAGGGAGGAAATTGGGTATTTTTGCATTTTTTTAATTGGCCATTATGCATAGACATTTCAATGGAAGCAGAGAAGCAGGTGCTATGACGAGGTGCAGGTGCCCAAAGACAAGTTTCCTGTAAACAAGGAAAAACAGAAGAAGAAAGACACCCCAGGAAAACATCATCAATTGAGGGAGGGTTTTGGAGGGCATATCTTTTTTATCCTGAAACACAGAGGCAGCACAAAGAATTTTTAAAGGAATTCTGGGCATTTCTGCTGCCTAAACCAAGAAGCTATTTCAAGAGGAATGTCATCATGTCTTGGCAATGACGTGTGGTATAGGGTTCCCATTTTACAGTATTGAAGGTTCACAATGACTCATATATCAAGTGACTGCAATTTACACATCTAAACACCTTGAAGAACCACAGATAAGATTTTTCTCTCAGTAGCGTTTCCCCATGATCAGCTGTCCCCAGTCTTTCTAAATCTACACCCTCTTAAGAGAGAGAACTAAAAATTAAAAAGAAGAGTCAGTTTAATGCCACTTTCCTGAAGTGTTCCAGTGTGGCCCAGTAAGACTTTGCATTAACGCTATATGCTACCTTGCTTGTGGCAATTCTTTTTTAAAACAAAATTTTAGGTTTTTGTTTTATGTATAACTATCTTCTACATTTTTTCTCCTGGCATTTGTATTTTCTACTAATTCCGAAGGAGGGCTACTCAATGTGGGGGAAGCCATTTACACAGCAGTGGATTCTGGAATGAGGAGGTGAGGGGAAAGGACAAAGACAGTCTGTCCTGAAAACAAATGATGCAACCTCAGAGCACATGTGAGCCGCCTCTGGCTATAAGAAAAGCATGCTGGAAGCCAGAGAGCAGCCTTGGCTAAGCAAATAATCCATGAACAGTATACGTGTGGTTTGAATAATAACAGTAAGAGTCATGTTTGCATAGGGAAGGTCTTTATCCTCACTGCAAGCCAGGGATTCTATGTTGATGTCAGGATTTGGTTAATCTCTAGTTCAAACACACACACACACACACACACACACACACACACACCCTTTTCTTTTTTCAAATACAGACATGATTGGGGGAAACAAAAACAAACCCAAACCTTCCCTAAGGAATAGTTTTAGCGGGCTCACTACACTGCGATATAAAGAAATAGAATAGAATAAAATGCCTTCCGGGTCCCTTTGAAGAAAAGAACGCCTGCCATGTCTTCAGCAACTCACTTGGTTCAACCAGCTCCAAACCTGAGAAATATTTTATCTCCAGCTTCCACCTCAGGATCCAAGTTCCCTGGATTTTACTTAGACAGAGCCCCAAACATCATTTAGATTCAGGAACTTGAGAAGTACCAAGTAGTCAAAACAAAATAGGCATCTCATGGGTCTGCCTTCTAAGCAGCAGGCTTCATCCTTCCTGTTAGCTCTGTCACCTTTGACCTCCCATCTCAGACGGGATCGTTTTATCCCCTTACAGTCTCAGTATCGCATTGCATTTAATTTGCTCATGAACTGTTAAAACGCAAGTCATTGTGTTTAATGAGGATTATTCATCTGCAATTTGTTGCCTGTAATGTTTGCGGTTGACTGCGTGCTGATAATTGCATTGAGGTGACCTAGCTTTGTAAAGTGAGTTGGGACATGGTCTCCTCTCCTTGGTTTTCAGGTAGAATTTGTGTAGGATTAACATTGTTTTAAAGTGTTGAACAGAACATACCAATCAAGCCACATAAACCGAGGATTTTCCTTGTAGAAAGCATTTTAACTGTGGCTTCATCATTTTTAGTTGATGTCGACTGTTCAGATTTCCTGTTTCTTCAGAAATCACCTTTGCTCCTTCTCCCTTTGGCTTTTATTGTTGGTCTGTTTTGTTTTTGTTTTGTTTGGAACAGGATCTCACTATGGAGAGGTTGGCCTAGAACTTACAGAGAGCAACCTGACTCTGCTTCCCAAATTCTGGGATTAAAGGCATATGTCACCACACAGGCAACTGTTTTTTGCTTTGTTTTTGTTTTGACAAAACAAGACTTTGGTAGTTGTTTTTTGTTTTGACCTTTGATGGTTGTTGTTAAAAATTGTATCCATTTGCTCTAACAGAACAATTGCTCTTCAGTTATGTTCCCTTCTAATATCTTCATTGATATCTACTTTTTTGTATCTTCTGTTCTGTTTAGATGGTGATTAATTTTAGCTTTTTCATGCCCTAAACTAGAAGTTGACACAGTCAGTTCTAGCTTTTCCTATCTATAAAAATAAATATTGAATGGTGGCACGCACCTTTAATTCCAGCACTTGGGAAGCAGAGGCAAACACATCTCTCTGAGTTCCAGGCCAGCCTGGTCTACAAAGTGAGTTGCAAGACAGCCAAGGTTATTACACAAAGAAACCCTGCTTGGAAAAATCAAAAAGAAAAAAAAAAAAGAATTGAATACCACAAGTTTCTCATGAACTACTTAATTTCATTATACAAATTTTAATATAAAATATGCTAATTATCAATCATCTCAAAGTATTTTTAAATTACTTTGGTTTCTTTTTTGACTAATGAATACTTAAAACCATGCTGTTTAACTTCCAAATACTTGGGCAATTTCCAGATATGTTTCTGTTTTAAATTTAAGCTTCAGGGAAACACGTTTTTGTATGACTTCAATTTTCTTATATTTGTCAAGAACAGTGCTGTGGCCTGCAGTCTCTCCATAGGTGTGCCTGCTCAGGTTTGAAAAGCAAGTTCATCGTGCCATTCTGTAACATCTTCAACATGCATCAACTGATCGGTAGTGTTCAAGCTCTCCACACTTTTCAGGAGGTTATTTTCTCTAACAAATACAAAGAGGGTATATAAAAAAAATCTTGGATGGCTTCAAGTGTTATGTCTCCTTCTAATTCTGCTAATTTGAGGAGCTTTGTTATCATGTAGATATACATTTAAAATTGTTTTTGGATTGACTTATAAATGGTTTTGAAATACTTTGTATTTTTTCTATAAGATATTCAATATGTTGATAGCTTTTACATTTTTTAAAAGTTACATTCATTTTATTTGGTGTGTGTGTGTGTGTGCTATAGACACAAATATGTCTTGCCTTTGTCTGATACAATTTGACAGTCGCTGCTCTGTCGGGCTCTGAGAATTGTTACACCCTCTGCTAGGTCCAGGGGTTAAAATATTGGCACAGATGTCATTTTTTACATCTTCTTGCTCAGCATTGCCTCTTCATGTAAGTGGGTTCACATGCTTCAGGCAGGGCTGTCCAGTCAGCCCCAAGCTGGTAGTTCCAAACAGTAACACATTGGTTGCAAGGTTGAGGCGTACTGTTTACTTTGAAGAGCTCAACATCTTGCCAGTACTGCATAAGGACTCTGCATTCTCTCTTGCCGTGGTTGGGAGCATCCTGCACTCAGCACCTCTATTATGTTTCAACAGTATAAGCATTTCCATACTGCCATCAGTACGGAGGATCTTTTCAGCCCTTCCATCTTAAAATCAGACAGGAAATAAGCTGACCTTTTAAGAAAGAAATTGAGAGGAAGAATTTATGAATACATTGGAATTAGTTAACTCATTTGTTGGCAGGTACTGGTGATTATTTTAAAAATAAAAGAATATGATGAAAATCAATTCTAGTACTTTTATTAGCAGTAATAATCACTATAATTTCTTTTACACCTATCTGTGCCAGACTGTATAGTTATCAGGTGCTTTAGTTATATCAGCCCTTCCAATTATTGTTAAAAAAGGAAATTTTACTTAACTCCCCAAAAGCTGATTAGTAAATAAATAAATGTAAATAAAAGTAAATAAATAAATAAAGTGAATATTGGCTTTAAATATGAGCACACATGCAAAACCAGTATTTCATTGACAGGCTATCCTTCTGATTTAGAAGAACCACCACCAAATACCGCTTGTGAGTTCTGCATACTTTATAACTCAGGACATTTTAGTTTGCTAATAATTAAAAATCAAAATTCCCAATTTATTTGCCAATTATCTCCAAAAATTAAACACAAAAGAACACCACAAAAAAATGCTTATTTTTTTTTTACAATAATCCATTAAAAGAAAATGTCTCCTTGAAGAGACAATAGCAATTTCGAGCATATTGGAAGAACAAATTTAGTCCTTATGCAATACAGTTTTGCACGTGTCAGCATGAGGAGACTGACCTCCTCACAAGGCCTACCAGCAGTTGAACAACGGTCCCCTTGAGCTCTCCTGGGATCAGTTCCTCACTCAGCAATGGCCTAGGCCTTGGTTGTAAGAGTAAAACTTTGTTGGGTGTAGCTGATCTGGGAAAGGGAGATTCATATTCACTTAGGGAAATCATAAAAACACAACCACATGTTCACAGATATGAACTTTATTAATCCTGGCAACAGCTTTCACTTAAATCAATGACCTGATTAAAAAAAATAGAAAATATGAAAACAGTACAATTCCATAAACCGGAAAGGGTGTTTGGATTTTTACAGTCAACTTTATTAAATTTCACACCATGTGGTGTGTGGATACTAACAAAGTAAAACAAAAATTGATTTGCAGTATAAATGATCATTTCTTTGATGCTGGTCATATTTTCAGAGGGCAATGAGAAACTGATAGCAATGTTTATTAATACAGCATAATTTAATTAACAAAAATCAGTATGGACACAGTTTAATTTCACAGTAAAAGAAACCTTTTTAATGACACTCATTTCAAAAAACATTTCATTGGTTGAATCAGCATGGTTTATAGATATAGTTGCCCACATCCAAATCCTCTAGCATTTTTCCATGTAAAAAACTTTTGTTCCTGAGACTATTAGTTCTTCCCACACGAGAATCACAGGATTGTTTTTACTTTGTGTGTGTGTATGTATATGTATATTATATGTATATATAATATATAATAAGTATATACAAATATATATGTATATATATTTCGAGACAGGGTTTCTCTGTGTAGCTTTGGTTGAAACTTGCTCTGTAGACCAGGCTGGCCTTGAACTCACAGAGATTTGTCTACCTCTGCTTCCTGAGTGCTGGGGTTAAAGGCATGTGCCATTACCACCTAGCCAATTAATGATACCTTATTGCTTGAAACAGAGCTTTAGTTATGAATTTAATGGTAGGTCCCCTCTTACACTATACACCTTAAAAACATAACTGTTTGTTCTGTGGTACATTTCAGTAGACTACAAAGCAAAAGCTTTCATTAGGAATAAGGCATTGCTTGCTTTTAATTCTATAGAATTCTACTTTCTCATTTACCAGGTACTGTTACAATCACTCCAATAACGTTTTTATTTTTGCTCAAATATTTAATGAAAGCAAATGGCAATGCACAGTAAGGATCAAAGAAGGGAGTTCAAATGTTTTCCATGTTTTTTCAGAATGTGTGTGTGTGTGTGTGTGTGTGTGTGTGTGTGTGTGTAATAACTTTCAAAAGATGTATCTAATGAAACCTTTTTAAAGAGAATGAGAACCTTACAGAAGTTATAACACAGATGAAATGTGAAGACATTATACTAATGAAATAATAAGATATAAACAGCCAATTATTGTACAATTTCCTAATGTGAGTTTCAGGAACACAGAGAGGCATGGAAACAAAAAACAGAATACACATCACCAGGGGTTGGAAGAGAGAACATGGGAGGTTACCATTATATGAGTTTACAGTTTTAGTTTGGTTGTTTAATAGGTTCAGGAGATGGATAATGGTGCTGGCTGATATCAATGCGAATGTATGTAACACCACTGGACTTAAAATGGTTAAATGGTAACCTTATGTTATTTGTATTTTACTATAATAAAAAGGGAACAAAACGTCAATATATGATTTTAACTATAATTCAAAAAGCTATTTTGAAACACTTCAGTAAAAACAAGAAACGATAAAATAACTGTGCTACATAGGTAGCTAATAGACAAAGAAAACTGGAGAAATCATAAACAAGAGTTGCATTATTTGTCCTAAGATTATGAAGGCAGTTTATATAAAACTCAGAAAAAGTAGGCTCTGAAGATGGAGTTAAGCTCAGATGTACAGAACACCCACTTCACCTAGCTTGTGTGTTTGCTCTCTGAATGTGGAAGCACTCAGCCAACCAACTCGGTTGTCTCCTTAGAGATCACAGCACACATCCCAAGTCGAAGTGGTATGTCCTTACTCCAGGATGGGTCGGCCAAACCATGAAAATTTGAGATGGCAAAATCTTTTGTACCACAATTTTAGGAATGCAAGCTACCAACCATTTCTGTGCCGAGAATATCAAGACATGAAACAGAATCACAACATCTAACTCATGAATTAGTAAGTACTTTTGCCTATTTGTTCTGTTAGTGAATTTTGCTTTCTTCACTCAAAGGATCTGAGGTTCTTTTCTTTTTTTTTTCAATAGAAAACCTGATTCTCTTTGGAAATTACTAATGATCATTTCTATTATTTTTAAACTTCTGCCTTGCCAATTACTTTTCTAACACTATGAAAACACAACAATCAACAAGGCTGGGTAGCATTTATTCCAACCTATAGATACGGAGCTGGACCAAGATGGGAGAACCTGCACTTGGAGGCCACTGAGGGAGTAACACAGCTTGTGTTTACATCTCTGCTCCTGTTGCTCTCAAGTGCAACTCTCCTTATAGGGCCCTCAGTTCTACAAGACCCCCAAGTTCTTCACAGATTCCACCAGCTCTGGTTCGCAGACCCTCTCAGTTTCTTACTTTCTGAGAGCTCTATTGCATTTCATAAGCAGCTACTCTTTGTGAATCATTTCGAGCAAAATTGATTCCACGTAGCCTTTGCTAACCATTCTCATCTCTCCTTTAAGAGTCCAGTCTCATGTTTTCAATCACATTTCTTGGCCCGGGATTGTGCTTTCTGTTTCCAATTGTTCTGTCTCTGGCAGACAATTTAAACAATAAAATTAGCTTCTTCAAGACCAGCAGAGAGAAGATATGATTAAAACCATTATTAAAGAAATGAAAATGATTAAATTCTGGCCACAGCATGGCAAATAGCAAATGGATAATCAAAGATCCAGTTAGAAGTTAAACATGCATGAACTTTTAGGGGGGAAAAAGGGTGCAAAGATCTTTAACATGTAGATCTTTAAAATGTTTCTAAATTTCCATGGTGTAAATTTTTCTTTCTGAGAGAAAAAAGGAAAGAGAAGGGGGGGTGGATTTTATTTTGTTTTTCTTTTTAAATGTTTGTGTGTCTGTGTGAGTATATGATAGTGCTGATGTTAGCCAGAAGAGGGAGTCAGGCCCTCTGGAGATGGAGTTACAGGCAGTTATGGACTGCCTGATAAATTACAGGGAAATAAAAAGCGCTGCTCTGCAAGAGCAGGGGTACTCTTAACCACCGAGCCATCTCTCCAGCCCTCTGATGTGAATTTTACAGTTTTGTCATTTGTTTGCTTTTTAAATCCAACAAGGACTACGTAAAGCCAGACCTTTGGTGAGTTTTTTTCCCCTCTAAATGCTAATAGAATTTTATAAGCTGTACACATTTTTGTGATATTTGCTAGGATTTTTAGAAATACGAGCAATTTGCCGGTTTTGATTTTTATTTATTTTGCATTTTCTGACAGAAACCTTGGCATAGCGCTCGATTATTTCAGGATCATTTAGCAACATTGAAGTGAGATCTAAGAGAAGAGGGCTGTGGCGTTAGAGTCCTGTAATGCCAACTCTTGGGAGGTTGAAGGAGAAGGAGTCCAAGTTCAAAGACAGACTTGGTTAGACATTTCCTCTGTTGGGACATTTCCTCCATCCCATCTTGTTGCCCCAGAGCATTAATACTTTGCATCTTCCTTGGAAGAGCAAAACATGTCTACTACACTCCTCAAGAAAATGTTTCATTGGTTGTTTTTCTATTTTAGAGATAAATTCATTGTAAAAAATTGATTATATCAAATTGTCTATCTTCTTTCTTGTACATTGTCTTAATTGGCAAATACTAATTGCTTATATTTATAGGCTTTAATATTATTTTTTAAAAATTTTTTTCTCTTGTATATTTTTAATTAAATTTTTTAAATTAATTTTACACACCAATCAAAAATCCCCCTCGTACCTCCTACCACCTCCAGCCTCCCCCTCCAGACCCACCTTCCACTTCCCCTCACAAAAAGGCAAGGCCTCCCATGGGGAAGTCCAAGCCCTTCTCCCTGCCTCAAGGCAGCGCGAGGTGTCCCATTATAGGTAGTCGGCTCCAAAAGGCCCACTCATGTACCAGGGATGAATTCTGACCCTACTGCCAGGAGGCCCCCCAAGCAGATCAAGCTACAAAATTGTTTTGCCATGCAGAGGGCCTTATATTTTTATATACATATATATTAGAGATTGTTGCATTAAGAAATTACAAAATCCAACACCTTGTGGCCTTTTTTTTTTTCAGTAGGGGCAAACTTTACATTTTTTTTTCAATTTGTGTATTTGTGTATGTGCATGCAAGTGCTCAAGTGTGAAGGCCAGAGTTCATCCTTGGCACTGTTCCTTAGCAGACCTCCACCTAATTTTTTTGTGATGGAGTCTCTCATTGGCACCTGGAACTTGACAAATAGGCTTGTCTTGATGGCCCACAAGCCCAGAGACCCTCCTGTCTCTGCCTCCCAAGAGCTGAAATCCCAACTGTGCACCACTATGCCTGCTTTTTACACAAAACTGGACAATTAAACTAGGTCTTCTGGCTAAGATACCTTCTCAGCCATGATCTGCTTTTAAATAATTTTGAAATAAATGAACATCATTATTTCGATTGCCATGCTGTGCAACAGACCTCAAAAACATAATCTTAACATATTCCTCCCGGTTATCTGAAATTTGTGAGTGTTGGTCAATGTTTCCTAACATCCTCACATCTAGCTTCACTTAGTCTAGGGTGTAGAGTTCCATGAGTTTGATTGTTTTTAGTCTTCTTATACATGTGGGATCATGCAGTAATTTTCTAAAAGAAAAAAAAAAAGGAAATTTTAATAGCACTGAATTTGGAGGACATTGCATTAAAGGAAATTAGCCCAGCTCATTTTCTCATGCTACTTATCATGGTTTCTGGCTCCATCATTCTGCCCGTATTGCTGTTGGAATTACTAGGGAGATCTCTGTGTCAGTATCCAAGCGTCCTCCAGTCTGACCTTGCCTTGCTAACAATGCCACGTCCTTCTCTTCCTTCTTGAAATGTCTTCTACTACCCAACTCCTACTTTCCCAGGACTTCCTTCCCAGTCTCCTTTGCTACTTCATCTTTTTTAAGTACTTACGTGTTCCATGACGTGGTCTCAGTGCCTTTATCGTCTCTATCTGTGCCTATAGATAGAGTATGACTCACTCCCAGCCCATGAAATGTCACCTGTATGTTGATGATTTCCCTTAAGCTCCAGAGAGAGGTGCCAATGATCTCTGTGGTTTCTATAGACATATTCAGGCAACTAACTTACCTTCGGCACACCCTTAGTCTTCCAAATCGCTCTTCCTCCCGTGTGAACTCCCATCTTATCTATGGAACTCTTCTAGTCTATAACATGAGTGTTCTTTTTCGTCCGTCTCTTTTCTTCAGGCTCCTGAATCCAAATCATCATGAATCCAATCACCCCCACCTCTAAAATCCATCCAGAACTGGGTCATCATTATCATCCACCAAGAATAAAGCAGCACCTACCAAAGTATTCATGCTGTTTGTTAGTCAGGGTTTTCCTGAGAAATGGGACCAATAGGATAGGGAGCGAGGAGAGGGGAGGGGAGGGGGAGAACAGGAGTAAGGGGCAAGAACAAGAGAGCAAGGGGTGGATATGGAGGGGAAAGAGGGAGAGAAGAGGAGAGGAGAGGGGAGGAAGGGAGGAAGGGAGAAAGTATTTGAATTGGTTCATGTGATTTTGAAGTCTGTCTAGAAGGCTGGAGACACAGAAGAGCCAATGTTATAATTGGCCTCTGAAGGTGTCTGTTGTAAATGTAGGGAGATATGATGTTGTAGAAGCCTAAAAGAAGCCTAAATCACACACACACACACACACACACACACACTCAGTTGATCAGAGGAGAGTCACTTTTATAGAGGACAATCTACTTTAAGTCCACTGATTTAAATGCTAATCTAATAAAAATAATACCTTACCAAAAACATCCATAAAAATGTCTAGCCAAATATCTGGGTAACCTGTGTACCTATTAAACTGACAGGTAAAATTAACTGTCACATCATGTTTTTAGTTATTGCCGTTTTCTCATCTGTCCTCAATTGAGTACACAATGGTCAAGTCCTCACCTTCATACACAATGGTCAGGCCCCTGACGGAATCCCTTTGTAGCACACCACAGAACTGTAAATAAAATTCTAATCTGTACACAGACTTCCAAACTTTTCACTAATAGAAGCCTGACCTCTGCTCTCCATCCCTGTTCTCTTCAGCTATGCCTGCTTCCTTTCCACTCAATGAGCATACTGTTTTCCTTCCTTATGTATTTTCAGTAAGTAACAAGGAATGCTGCTCGACCCTAAATTGGGGCACAGAGGGTTCTGCCTTGTGCAGAAATCTAACCACCTTGCTCACTCGATTTTTTGTAGGCATGTCATTAAATTGTCACTCATCATTCTTGGAATGTTTTTTTTTTTCTGTTATTCTAAACACTGGCTGCTTAGTTTAGTCTTGCTAATTCTGAGGGTTCCTAATACATTCTTTTAAAAAAAAGGAATATAGAATGTGCCACGATATCTCTACATCTAAAGTTGGCTTGTTCACTTCCATAAATACACTTTTGAGCTGCATAGTTCTAAAAGAAATGGCATGAAGTTCTTTGCATTGAAGACCGTGCCTATTCTTTTAAAATGTATTCATTTCTCTAGGTGGGGAAAAGTCTCTCTGGTGTTAAATTCTCCACCAGGAAGTCTCATACAGAAGACTTTTGTATTGGTCTCACAGTGTTAGCGTCAACTCTAATTTTGCCTGCTCCTGTAGGAAATTTGATCTCTCCTTCCTCCTTCTTATTGCCGTTCTCTCCTACCCACCAGACACATGCTTCCTATTTCCTGGGTCTCTAGAGGACTACTTCATTTCAATTTTAAGAAGAAAACTTGCATAAAATCAAATCAACAAAGCAAATATAATACAAACTAGTATTCATGCCCATGCTTGTCCTTCATGGGTCAGTCTTATGACTGTAATCATATTTCAGTGGAATATCTGCTGCTCAATACCTTGGAAATAATAAAAATACAGTTTTTCACATAAAATAAATAATTTAAATTGTATATGTAACCAACCGTCTTATTAAATAAGAAACACAGAACCAATGCAAAGAAGAAAGTTAAGAGGTCAGAGCTAAGAGCTAAAACCTTACCCTTCCTCCTGCGGTGGTCCTACCTCTCCAAAAGAGAGCTACTTCCTGTGTTAAAGTCTTTATAAAGACTTTCAGTTCTGCCTTCTCATTGGTTGTAAACCCAACCACATGACTGCCTCATCACTGTCTGTCTTTAAAGACCTCCAGGTCTTCTATGGTTGGTATTGAGATTAAAGGCATGTGTCTCCAATGCTGACTGTATCCCTGAACACACAGAGATCTACCTAGCTCTGCCTACCAAGTGCTGAGATTAAAAGCGTGCACCACCACTGCCCAGCTTTCCTATGGCTTGCTAATAGCTCTGACCCCTGGGCAACTTTATTTATTAACATACAAATAACATTTTAGTACAAAATAAAATATCACCATATTAAGTGTTTTGAATATTTTTGATAACCTATTACATGTTGCTTTATTTATTCTTTTTTTTTTTACATTTTAGCTTATTTATTCTTGACATAATAGTTCTTGCATTAGTTAAAAGCAGTTTAATCATATTCTGATAACAGGCAAGCCCAAATCTTATTAGCAAATAGCATCAAATCATATGTGTAACTTGTACAGTTTTCCCTAACAGTTGGCTAGAGTACCTGCTACATACACTCTCTGCTCTGGAATCCAGGCTGACAGTATCTTGCCATATTCTAGGACAGAAGCAAGACAAGAGAATGAAGTGCACTCTTATAAACTCTAGCCTACAATGATGTGTGTTAATCACATTCTTTTTACTAAGGCAACTCATTATCATGTCTAAGCAGTCAAAGAAGGAAAAAAAAGACAAATTCTGCCATTTGAAGAGAAGGGAAAATAACCCCCCACCCCCTGGGAAAAAGTCCTTACGACTCTCATAGTTATAGCATTTGGAAAGGTTTGTGTGTGATTCCAGAAACTGATAAGAATTTGCTAACCCTACCTTGTCTACGTGATGTCAGGCATAAAAGGTTCACATACTTGTCCTACAGGGATAGGCGAGACAAAAACCATGACTCCTCGAGCTTACCTTTCCTCTTCATACATCTCTGACCTCATCGTTGGTGATAAGTAATCTTCACTGTCAACTTGACTGGATTTAGAGTTCCCATGGATACACAATCTGGCTGCGTCAATGACGCTGTTTCCAGAAAGCTTTAACCAAGGAGGGAAGCCCCACCCTGACTATGGGCATCGAGTGGGCTAGAGCCCTTGAATGAAAAAGGAGCAAGGCAAGCTGTACATCAGCATTCATTGTTCTTTGCTTCCTGCTAGCTGATGTAATGTGACCAACTGCCTAATGCTCCTGTAATGTACTGTACCCCTTCTTACATAACATATTAAAAACACCCTTCTTTCCTTATGTCACTGTTTGTCAGGTACTTGGTCACAGCAACAGGAACACTAACAGCCATTTCCAATGGCATCATGTTATTTTTTTATCCTACTCATGTTGCACGGCAGCTGCTTATCCCCTTCTCTTGCAAAGGTCTTCTCTAACACCATCCCTCCTGATGAACCCCTGTAACATTTCTTGACTATGTGGCTCCCTCAAGCTAAAAAAAAAAAAAAAAAAAAAAAAAAAAAAAAAAAAAAAAAAAAACAGCCTAGATGCAAATGTTTGAACATAAATTTGGCTGGTTCAATAGATCTCACAGCATTCAGGCAAACTCCTATCTTTAGCCTAAGAAACTTCTAATACCAGTCAGCCCTTTATCTCCCCATCAACCTCTAAATTCCCTGACTGCAGCTAGAGTATTTGCTAAGTTTCTGGAAAAATGTTTTCCTATTTTTCATTTTCTCCTACACAATGGCTAAAATTGTTCCAGTGTTCTTAATTTTTACTGTCGATCTAAAAGTCCCAATTCACTATGGAAATTCATTCTGTAAACAACCATTCAGGAACTGGACATTGATTTCAGATAAACCCTCAGAATGAAATGCTTGTTCAGTTAACAGTTACTTCATTCAAACATTTAGTAAGTTCTAGGTAGCGTATAGTTGCATATGATAGATGGAGAGAGATCTCGGACTTAAAGTGTTTAATTTGAACTTTTGTATTTTCTCTCTAAACCCATTCCTCACTAAATACTCCAGATTCGCCTAGTTGTATGGGTCTAAACCACAAATTGTATTCCTTTCTTTTATACTTGATATGCAATTTTTAGAAATGCCTCCCAAATTCAATTATTTTCATTTCTACCTCCCTAGTTAGAACCATCCATTGTTGTCTCTTGTCTGGATTGTGCAATGGCCAGCTAAGAAGTCTCCCTGCTCCCACTTTTTGAACTACTTTGTGTCTATCTCCCGTAAATGCAATCTTGTTCTTGTCCATTCAAAATCACCCAATGACTTCTACAGGTGAGGAAATAAAACCTTCCATCCCCCTTACTAAATTCTGTGACTCAGTTCCCTGAATTAGACCTTAATAATAAAAGTTAATAACAACAACAACAAAATGTGCCTCAGGACGTACCTATTCATACAGAGGAATAATTCAAAGGTTAGAATTTGGGACTTATATCTTGCAAAGGGTGATACATTTGTTCAGAGTTGACAAGCAAGGGGAAAGATGTTTGAATTCCTAGAGACAGTGAATTGTGGGAAGGCAAATGTCTGCAGGGAAACGGATGGAAAATAGAGCTATTGCAGTAAACTTGGTGCAGGCATATCAAGATGCTTATTCTCTATCCAGTGGAAAGAGCTGTTTTGCCCCTCCCGATATAGAGGAAGAAGGGAAGAGGGGGGGAGTGTGTGTAAAAAATTATGATCTGCTATTGGGTAAACAGGTGGAGGACAAAGAGTTATTTTTGTGTTTGCTGCTTCCTAATTGTAATCTTTATATCAAAGTAATCTTTATGCAGAGTTGGCATTCGGGGGCATCCCATTCTCAGCCTCTTTGCTAACTTCTTGTGCAGTAAACCTGCTGACTGATCTATTGGCCACAAAGCTGTTCCCTGGCTCTTCACACTCTTAGATCTAATTTGCTCTTCCCCCTCAAGCCAGACTTCCACTTTATTCTCCTTGCCTGAAACACTCTTGCTCTACATAACTGTGTCGACTTCCTACTAATTCAGGTTTCTTAGTGAATGACATCAACTGGAGACATCCCCCCCTCCCCGCCCAAACATTTAAAAGAAAATTTCAGCTGTCATTCTTATTTTTTTTCCAGCCTACATTTCTCACCTAATTATAAGGACTAGACTTGCACCACCTAGTATGACAACCCTAACCTAATATAGAAGCTGTTCTTTTCTTTTTAATAGGAAAGAAGAATCCTGGAAAGAGAACCAAAAAACAATGCTGTCTTTGGAGTATTTGAAGATTGAGGAATGAGTGAGAATCAGCAGGTGTGCACAAAGAACAGTAAACAACCCCTGACCCAAGTTCATATTCTGGGTGGATAAATAAAGATTTACAATAATTTATGTATAGGATATAAAATCCATATTGTTGTTGGCTGTTTTCTTACTCTTTGTCTCTTTGGGGGCCTGCCACCTGGCTCCCAAATAAATCACACATGGTTGCTTATTCTTAATTATGTATGTCCAGCCTTAGCTTGGCTTGTTTCTAGCCAGCTTTTCTTAACTTTAAATTATCCCTTCCTCCTTTTGCCTCTGGGATTTTCCTTTTCTGTTCCTGTATACCTTTCTTTGGTTATTACTCCAAGGCTGCTCCCACTTTTTTAACTACTTTGTGTCTATCTCCCGTAAATGTGTAGCTGGGTGGCTGGCCCCTGGAGTCCTCCTCCTTCTCTGGCTACTTCTCTCCTTTCCTCCCATATTTCTCCTTCTATATATTCTTTCTGCCTGCCAGCCCCATCTATCCCTTTTCCTGCCTTGCTATTGGCCACTCAGCTCTTTGTTAGACCATCAGATGTTTTAGACAGGCACAGTAACACAGCTTCACAGAGTTATAAAAAAAAAATGCAACAGAAACAAAAGTAACACACCTTAAAATAGTATTTCCCAACATCATATGAACTGTTTGGTTTATGTAATTGCCTATGATAATTTGGAGTTTCATTTGTGAAGTTGTAAGAAGAGATAGGTTAGCAAGCAACTGAAGATGAGAGGCCACTAACATTAATTAGCTGTAGATCAGCAGCATCATTTAGAAGGCAGATAGCTTCTCTAGGTATCTCAATGGATCAACACTGCTATTTGACCAAAATGTAAGAAATAGCACTGTTAGATTTCCACGTGACAAAGTAAGTGCAACATATTGTTATGGTTGATGGCAAAATCAATTTTCAAACCTAATTCTCCAAACTGATAGATTAGATCAAATGAAACAAAATAAAACAGGTTGGGTTCCCTGTATAGGGATTCATACAATTTACACAGTTACCTGAGATTTCTGACAGTTACATCAGAACACTTGGGCCTACAGTGATGGACAGACACAAGGTTACGACATTATTAAAGCCATTCAGCATTCAGCCTACTGTTCCTTCTGTGATTCTACTAACTAGTTTAAAATGTGAACTTGTTACAACTTAGAATCATCTGAGAGCCTGGTTTGAGGAAATGCCTATAACCAGTTCGTCTATGGAAATTATCTTGATTATTAATTGATATAAGAGGGCCCAGCCCATTGTGGGTAACACCATTCCTCATATAGGTGATCCTGAACTATATCAAAAAGCCAAATGAGAATAAACCTTATGGCCATGCAGAAAGCAGGATATTTCACTCATCTGCAGTAAATTTGGTGCAGGCATATCAAGATGCTTATTCTCTATCCAGTTGAAAGAGCTGTTTTGCCCCTCCCGATATAGGGGAAGAAAGGAAGGAGGGGAGAAATGTGTGTAAAAAATTATGATCTGCTATTGGGTAAACAGGAGGATGAGCAGAGCTTCACTCATCCTCCAGTCTGTGATTCTTTAGCTATGAAGTAAGTTCCTCACACAGGCGTAATGCTGTTTGTAATAGCAAGCAGCCTTCAAATTCCTGCCTTGAGTTCCTTTACTGATGGACTATGACCTGGAATTTTAAGTCATTTCCTCTCCTAAGTTACTCTTGGCCAGAGTGTTTTACAACAGAAATGAAGCTATAAAAGGTATATAGATCCATTTTAAATTTCAGTTTCCTATTTTCAAAGTGGGAATACTAATTATTTATATAAAAAAACCCTTGATTTTGTGAATTCACAATATTTCTGAGAGATTAATTCCATCCACATTTATTTTCCCTTCTTGTTTTTCCTTGATCAATCTTATAGCTGATGCATACAAAAAAAAGTAGGAAGGAAGGAAGGAAGGAAGGAAGGGAGGGAGGGAGGGAGGGAGGGAGGAGGGGGAGGGAGGGAGGAAGGAGTGGCTCCTGAGAGTTTTGAACCTGTTCTCCTGCCTCAGAGAGAGATCCATTGATTGGTTTTGGAGGGGTCAGGCTGATAAAGAAAGACATGGGCCATCAGGGAATGGATAGATTACCTGAAGACCCTCACTGGCCATACTGTACCAATTACTAGTGATATCCATACATACAGGCAAGTCAATTATTAGCTTTCTTTTCTCTTCCTTGCTGGAGAAAGAAATAAACTTGGTGAAAAGGGAGGAGATAAATTGATTATCGAAGAATAGAAGATCTAGAAATTTCCAGTTGGGTTTGAATATTTATAAGTTATGATACATGTCTTGAAAAGTCACACTTATGAAAAAAGTTTATATATATATATATATATATATATATATATATATTATGGCTATTTCTGCTGCATTTTTATACTTCTTCTCAAAAAGCCAACAAGAGCTGAGAATTATATGTAAGAGTTATACCCAGTACAGGGAATGTAAGAATCCCATAGTTATGGTGTGTAAACCACTCTGCATACTTATCACTGATGTTGGTTTACTTGGAGACAGGGAAGGGAAAAGCCAGACATACAGCGAAAAGCTGGGCATTAAATGGTTAAAATAAAAACTAGAGCTGTGAACGCTGAGTCCAGGAAGACTGGACATGGAAATGATCACTGCCTTCAGACATCTGAAAGACTCATTGTGAAAGGCAGAATGTCCCTGCTATGAATGGATGTTAAAGACAGGAATGTTTAAGTCAATCAATAGAAAAAGGAAGTTTCTCACAGCCAAGTGTTCATCAGCATTAAGGATTTGAACAGATGTCCAAAATTCCTTTTGTCTGGAATGCCATCATAGGATTCCTGAACGCAGAGGAATGTGGTCCTAGCAATTTCAGTTTGAGGATGATAGGGTATGCGGAGCAGACAGTGTAAGTGATACCACCAAATTCTGGAAATCACAGAGTGTTCTATGTCCTTAGCTTACTGAATCTGACTGAAACATAGTTACCCTTATTTTATAAATTGGGATAAACTGCAGAAGTCCACAGTGATAACATACTGTTTTAACACGGGCTTATTGCATTAAAAGACTGCACTTTGCATCATACACTGTTTCCCTCACATGCTCTTCCAATGATAAAGAACAAATCCTTTTTGTAAGAAGAGATTTCAAAATTACAGACAATCCTAATATACTGGCCAGTGGCCAGAACACTGGAATGTCTTAGCGGTGATTCACATTTCTCTGTAGAAACCTCAATGTGTGAATTATGCAGTAGCACATAATAGCTTCTTCTCTACTTGCTAGAATAATGTCACCTGGTTTTGTTTAATGTGGGGATTAATTTTACCTGTTAACTTTGTTTGGTCAGGCACTCAGATATTTGTCACATATCATTTTGAATGTGCCTCAGAGGTTGGTCTGAGGATGAGATTAACATTTAAATCAGTTTTCTTTGCATGACATCTTCTAGATTCATTGGTGTTCAAAGTGGAAAATTGTCCTCATTTTACCCATTGTGTGTGTGTGTGTGTGTGTGTGTGTGTGTGTGTGTGTGTACTACATTTTTTTTATTGTGGTGGTCTGAGTGAAAATGGCTCCCATAGGTACACAGGGAGTGACCCTTTTGGGAGATGTGGCCTCCTTGGAGTAGGTGTAGCCTTGTTGGCGGAAGTGTGTCACTGGAGGTAGGCTTTGGGGTTTCAGAACCTCAAGCCAAGCCCAGTGTCTCTCTCTCTTCCTGCTGCCTGTGGATCAGAATGTAGAATTCTCAGCTCCTCCAGCACCATGTCTGCCTGCACACTGCCATGCTTCCTGCCATGATGATGATGGACTAAACTTCTGAACATGTAAGTAAGCCCCAAGGAAATGATTTCATTTATAAGAGTTGCCATGGTCATGTTGTTTCTTCACAGCAAAAGAAACCCTAACAAGACAATTATCTATTTATCTTTTGAAGGACAAAGACAATTGGCATGTGGTTTCCCAATATGGAGAATATAATGCCGACACTCTAAGAAGTTGGGAGTAGGATGATGGTTGCCAAAGGTTAAGGATCAGTGGAAAAGGAGCTGTCAATCAAAGGGAACATTTCAGTTAGTAGAAATTCCTCCCCCCTCTTCCACATTGTTCTTTGAGTCTTAGAGGTGATAATATATATACTTTGTTCAGGGCTGAGCACTCACCTGCAACTTATTCTCAGCACCTTACACAGCCACAAGTCTCTGCATTCACCACCATTCTGTTCTGCAAAATTCATCTATGGAAAAAAAAAAAAAGGGTTCTCTAATAAAGGTTGAGAGTGGCATTTGTCTATGGATATTAACATAAATATTTACAACGCAGTTTGATGTTATGCCAATTTAGCTAAATAACAGTATTAAGTTCCCCCTAGGGTCTGTGACCTCCCAGTCATGGATTTGTGACCAGGTTTACAGAACCAAGCATGGATTCCTTCTATAGAGCATGCCACAGATCCCATCAGAGTGTTGTTACCCCCATAGCAAGAATGCCACTATTGCGTAAGTCAGCACATCCTGTCTGGAAGGTTGATCTCCTATCAATAGACATACATGGATGGAGGGGGAACTCAGGAGGCACTACCACTAATTTAGGAGGCACTGCCTCTAACTGCTGAATTATTTGATACTGATCAATTCAAGGAGTGCGGAGTCATTGCTTTTAATTGTGAGCCCACAGTCTCCAATGAATGGTTTGAATCCAACAGTCACACAGAGGGCAGTGGGTAAACTAAAGGGGTCACAAAACTAAGTCAAAAGACGTGGATCTGGGGACATAAAAAGGACTGGGGTTGATAGGGATGAGAGGGAGATAAAAGAAGATGAGGGAAGAGAATAATCACTGTCAAAGAATAAGCAAAATAGAGTTCTGTGAATGGAACAACAACCGGGAAGAGCTTCCAGCCGACTCTTCCCCTGCCACGCTTTCAGGAGACAACACAGCTTTTTCCCCCATATATATATATATATATATATATATATATATATATATATATATTCATTTTACATACCAACCACAGATCCCCCTCTCATCCCCCTCTCCCATCCCATCCTCCAACAACATGTAAGTTCTCCCATGGAGAGCACAGCTAAGCCTGGTACATTCCATTGAGGACCAAGCCCCTCCTCGCTGCATCAAGGGTGAGCAAGGCGTCTGGCCATAGGCGATGGGATCCAGAAAGCCGGCTCATGCACCAGGGATAGATCCTGATCACATTGCCAGGGGTCCCTCAAACAGACCCAGGCAACACAGCTTTCATTCCTGTTTTGATTACAGTCTTATTGGACCTAAGCGGCAGCACCCAGTTTCTAGACCCACCAAACTGTGAAATTATGTTGTTTTGAAAAGTTCTGGATGGAACATGTAATATATCCTTGGGATGATCTGGTGTCACAGAAGTGGACTTGAACTGAGAGCCTGTGGGGCTGAGTCTCAAGTCCTGGTCTTTTCTGAATAGTTTGTGCAGACTAGGCCTCATTTCCCCACCTGAAATACTAAAAGGATCTCAGGTTTTTTTCAAGTCTCTATTAATTCTACTGCTTCCCCCCCCCATTAAAATAAATACTGATAAAAATCACAAGAACACACACTGGCCCCAAAGTGGTCTGGATTGCTGGCGGCCTTCCAGCTTCCTCTTTCTTTGCCTGTAACTGTCTTCAAATGCTGTTTCACCGCTTTGCCCCTCTACCCCAACCCTGCTCTACCACTAGCCAATCAAGGTAAATCTGCTTTTGCGGCATTTGTATGTGTTCCCACACCACTACCACACAAGCAAGCAAGCAAGCAGGATTGTTCTCCTCTGAATGTGTCTCCGAGTCTGGAAAGGCCACCTCTAGCATTCAGTGAATTTACTTTGGCAAGGCACAGTGTGAAGGGACCCTCTGCCCGAGTGCTTCCCCCTCTTTTAGCAAGTGGGTGTGCCAGGTCCCTTGCAAAGCAGCTTCCCTGCAAAAGCATTGGCTAGCTGTCGTCATCCAACTTAACTTTCCCTAGTGAGTAGTTGAATTTGCACTGGTAAATTAATTCCGCTCAAAAAGAAAAGAAAAAGTAAAAAGTAAAAAAAAAAAAAAAAAAAAAAAAAAAGTAAAGCAAGCATATTGCCCCAAACCTCCTAAGCCCTCCGCCCCATTAATATTTTAATATTTTCCCCCTTTCTTTTCCTCTTTTCTTCTTCTTTCTCTTTCTTTCCTTCCTTCTTTCCTTCCTTCCTTCCTTCCTTCCTTCCTTCCTTCCTTCCTTCCTTCCTTCTTTCTTTCTTTCTTTCTTTCTTTCTTTCTTTCTTTCTTTCTTTCTTTCTTTCTTTCTTTCTTTCTTTCAGAAGGGGGAAGGAGGAAGAGGAGAGCTAAGAAGAGAAAAGTAAGAGGCGGCCTGGGTGCTTGGCTGCAGGCAGAGCAGATGCCCACTTGTGCGTCTGCATTCCGAGCTCCTCTCCTTCACCCAGGCTCTGCGGGGTTCGGCGGGCGCTCGCGGCAGGCGGGTGAACTCGGGGTCAGCGGGGTCCTCTCCCCGGAGCTGCGCCTGGCCTTGTGCCAGTCTCCCAACCCCGCCGCCCGCGCCGGTCCCGCCCCGCGTGGCGACTTCTCTCTTTCCCTCTGCCCTCGGGTGGCCGGCCCTGGGTGGGGCAGCTTGAGCCTTCAGGACTGTCCTCTGCCTCGGACCGCCTAGAGCAGAGGCCACCTCGGGCGGAGTAGAGGGAGGCAGTTGCGCGGAGCCGCACCTGAGCCCCAGGGGGGAAACTGAGGCCGGCGCCGCGCCGCAGGCTCTGGACCTTGCAGGTCGCACCGGTCCAGCCCGGCAGGCTTGGATTGCCCGCCTCCTGGCTCGGCTCGGCGGAGCACTTCGCCCCAACTATTGGGAAAGTTCTGCGCCGGGCGGAACCTGCCGCCGTCGGCCGCGCCCCTGCGCGCGGGACCCGCTCTTGAACTCCGCGGCGCGCGCCCGGGGTCCACCTTGCGCCCGCCCCGCGCGCAGCCGAGGAGCAGCTGCCGGGAAACCCTATGAACTCTCCAGAAAGGGCGTGACGAAGGGTCCTGCGGGGCGCGGTCCCGGCCGCCCGGGTCCCCCTTCCGTAGAGCTCACGGGCGGCAGAGCAGAGGAGCGGTGGAGGATGAGCGAGCAGCCTCTGGGGACCTCCGCGCGGTAATGCCAGCATGTAAGTCCCCTCCCAGCTCCGAGTCCTTCTCGCACCTCCATCTCTGTGTGTGTCCCCTTCTCCCCTTATAGCTCAGCGTTTCCCTGAAAGGTACCAACTGCGGTAACAGGAGCTTCAACGTGCTCCTCGGGGCACCGGGGACTGGTCATTGCCAAAGGGAGCTGGGGTGTGTGTGTGTGTGTGTGTGTGTGTGTGTGTGTGTGTGTGTGTGTGTGTGTGTCTTGCTTTCTCCCTTTCTCCCCCTACAGAGAGGTAAACTTCACTGGGAGTCCGTGTAAGGCAGAGTAAGAAGGGCTGGGCTTCAAGTATGGGGAGAACGTGGTTTTGATTCAAATTAAACAAGGACTAACCGGCCGCGCAGCTGTTCGCAGGGCTCTGGCGCTGCCAAGCCAGCGCTCCCTGGATCAACACCTGGGGCCTGGGAAGGGACTGCTGAGCGGGGGAGATGTTGGCTCTGCGCTGTCACCTTTGCCTGTGGAAGTCGTTGTTCTTAGATCTCTGAGATATTTAAATGACTTTCCCCCCCATTGAAACCTCTCCAGCCCTGCGCCTTTTTCTTTGAAGAGCCCAGGAAAATGTTCCCAGTGTACTATGTAGATTAAAAAGTAATTAAGGAACGAGATAGGGGCTTCGGGTAGAATTACAAGTAGGAGGCACGGAGGAGAGGGTGAGAGGGTCAGAAAAAGCTACAAGGTTGTGCTTGGATGGAATTGCCGTCTAAACTGTGAGGTGCTCTGAAGGACCCGATGAAAGGGCAGCCATGCGCACTGCCTGGCCTTCCAAACTGGACAGTGGTTCTCCGAAGGGCCACACTTATCTTTGCGGCCAAATTAGCAGTTTTTGTTTGATTGTTTGTTTGTTTGTTTGTCGTAGTGTGTTATTTTTCCCTCTGCCGTTTTATTTACTCTTGGGCAGACACCTGACAGACTTTTTACCCACTTCCACTAACTTGTTCAGGAGCTACAGAAATTGATAACTTCCCTCACTCCACGACTCCATCCTTACTTATTTCCGCTTCTGTTTCCCCTTTCCAAGTTAGCACCCAGGGTCTTGAGTCCCGTCCCCCCCCTCCCCCGCGGCAGGTCCCCCCCCCATCCCGCCATCTTCGCTGCTCTGTTCTCCTCTGCAACCCCAAACACATCTTTAAAGTAGAGGATGGAACAGAGCACGCCAGCTTCACCCTCCCCTCTGCAGCTTTGATCTCGGCTTTATGCCGTGTACTAAATACCACTTATTTTTATTAAAACTCTATGTGAAGTATTGACGCACCTGAGAGTTTTACATTTTGCTGATGGCAGAGGAATGGGTGGATGGATCACTTGTGAGCATTTGTTTGGGGACACAGTCAGCCACCTAATATTAAGACTCGTTCCCTTATGCAAGCAACAGGTTTGGAACGACTGGTAAGTTTGTTTCCAACTTCAGTTTTCCTGAAAACATATCCCAGCTTTTCAAAGGAGATAATTAGCAGCTTTCTTTCCGCCTCCCTGGATGTCTAGTGCTCATTGGATCAAAAGCAACACACACACACACACACACACACACACACACACACACACACACACACTCACGTGTGTGAATACCTTTTTTAAAAGTAAAGGATGTAAAACTGATCAACAGGTAATGTAAATTTTTCTTGATAATGCAATTAAATTATTTAATCCACTTGAATTTGGCATGATTAAGTTTATGCCTTCTTGGATGGAATCATGAATAAACAGTCATCTAAGGCTTTTAATTTTGATTTAAATTTCTTTACTGAATTCTTTTGATGGAATTTTTTTCTGTGTCTTTCAAGATTATTATGCATATTTTTTGTGCAATGGTTTGAGATGTTTTGACCCTTTTTAACTGATGGGCAAGTTAGAATACATGGAGATAGTGATAATCTGCCCAAGGTAAATATTCCTATTATTTCGTTGAAATGGTAAACAATAACTACACTTTAAAAATTTTAATTGAGTAAATAAAAATACACAGGCTACTTAAATGTCTTGGTTGTCTCTTCCTTGTGGAGAACAAACTTGTTTATTGTTACAGTCACATTTTGAACTTATAGACTTTATAAATATACTTAGGAGTTGCAACAGCTGCATGTTTTGAATGCTCCGAGAATTTCAGAAGATTTAGGGAGGATGGCTTTTGTTGATCTCACAGTGCATGAAGCTACTGTTCTACTTATGGCTTATATAAGTTACAGGACATTGTGCCTGTCCAGTGTGAATGGTGAATGAGGCTATTGTCTGTTTGCTTATGGGAAATATTAGAAGCTCATAGCAGTTACTGCCTGACTGAAGGGTTACTATGATTTCTGGAAATAATGAATTGAGAGACATTTCATTTCTATATTAAAAATAAACTGATGATAATGTCTTTGGACGCAGTCTTATTTCTAACTGTCCACATGTCATATAGAATTTACATGTCTGATGAAAGGAATGGAAGTTTCTAGAGACATCTAGTACTTAGACTAAATAGAAAGTGTGTGTAGTATTTGTGATAAGATGTATATTTCCATGTTTATTCCTAGTTGGATGACATCATTACCTTATCCATGCTAGATGATATTATAATGCACACTTCTTGGTGGAAATGCTAACATTTAAAGGATTTACCAACTCCAACTAAGAAGTCCAGGATAACGAGTGTGGCTACCTGGAATCATCTTACCTCCCTTTTATGCAGAGTGGAATTCTTTGGAATGCCTTTCAAGATTATTTACAAGATGGCTGATATAGTGAAAGCTTACATGTTTATGATAAAATTGGTTAAAAAACACAATCAGAAAGAAAAATATTTATACTGTAATAGAAAAGTATGTATATGACTTGGTCCTGCCAATCCAAATAAAGGAAATCCAAGAGAGACACTTCTGTCAGCTGACAGAGATCAAAGCAGTGCCACTCACAGTGTGGGTGGCAGCATTGGCATCCCCCCCCCCCCGTGGATATTGTGAGTGCATTTAAGTTTTTTTTTTAAATAATTGTAAACCTACAAAGAAGTTTCAAAGGATAAAAAAGAAAAATACAAAAGGGGCTTGGAGAGATGGACCAGCACTGAGGAGCCTTACTGCTCTTGAAGAGGTCAGGAGTTCAGTTCCCAGCCCTCAGTTAGATAGATGGGCAGCTCATAATCACCTGTACCTGCAGCTCTACAGGGTCCAACACCCTCTTCTGGTCTCCAAGGGCACCTACACACAAGTGCTCATACACACACATAGACACACACACACACACACACACACACACACACACACACACACAAAGTAAATAGTAAAAAATACAAAGAACAACTGAGTATCCTATTTCCAAGAGTTGTATATTGTAAACAACAGCCTCATTGGTTGGATCTTTCCCTATGCCCTGCTCTCCTACAATTTCATCTTTTTCAGAATCTTCTGAAATTTAGTTGCCCATATCAAGGCTTAACAGTTTACTTTCTCATTGAAGAGTTTTAAGATAATTGTAGGTCCAATTATAGTTGTAAAAAATATGACACTATCCCATATATATTCTTTGGCTAATTTTTCACTGAGAACATTTTACAGAACTACAGAGCAAACTAAAAATACAACGTTGATAAATTACAGCTCTCTCTCTTTCCCAGGTTTATTCAATGCCTATATGTGCCTGCACTCATGTGTTTGTGCCTGTATGTACAGCTCCCCTGCCCTGTGTGTGTGTGTGTGTGTGTGTGTGTGTGTGTGCATTTGTATAAGTTCTCAAGTTGAATTTATGGTATGAGTCAGTCATGCATATTCGTGTTCAAATAAGGCAAGCTTTGTGAAGACCTGAACAGTAAGTGAGATTTTTGTCGTGGAGGTAAGCCAGCCTAATGAAAGGGTCTGAGTTCAGTAACAGGATAGCACACTCTCTCTTTTACACATTGCTGAGTTTCAGGAACATGACCTTTCACTGAAAGAAGAAATGCTGTTCTAAGAGGTTCGAATACGTTGAATTACTGTTCGTTTTCATTCCTGTAAACTCTCAGGGTCTTCTCTGCCACTTCCAAACCCTTTTAGGAAAAGATTTGTCATAGAAACACAGTAGGAATATGGTCAAGGACGTGAATTCTGACTGTTTCTATTAGTAGGACTAATATCCTGTTAACCTCTCTATTAATTTCCAAATGTCTTGACTAACTTCACTTGAAATTGTGACGTTGGGTGAACCACTAGAAATGATAGGAAATGGTAGGCTTTGAAAATGTTTTGTTCAGTTTAAAGTCACGTCCACCAGTTCTTACATCCCTAGCTCAACCAATTCCTGGGAAATGTATTTGTTCTCCAAAGCTTTCTGAAATGGGGCTCAAGCATATTGTATTTTGTAGCCTATTGTTTTGATATAGGGTTGCAGTAGAGGTAAACCAGTCCTCACAAAGGACAGCTGGAATGGAAACCCAGGGACACAAAGTGTTTGGGTCCGACTGCTGATTCTGAAAGCCGGGCAAGTAGGTTAATCTCTTATTTTCTCATCTGTGAGATAGTAGGTTTATCCACAGAATGAAAATGATTCTTTTCAAATTATACAAGGCTATGACTCCACTTTCCTTTAAAATATGTTTCTTGGAGGCTGGAGAGATGACTCAGTGGTTAAGAGCACTTGCTGTTCCTCCAGATGACCAGATCCCCATTTCATTATCCACATCAGGTGGCTCAAACCACTTGTGACCCCAATTCTAAAGCATCCAACACACACCCTCTTCTGAGCTCCATAGGTACCCACATGCACCTGGCATATACACACAAAGACAGAGACGCATAAATAAAAAGCAAAGTAAATCTTGAAAAACTGTTTCTGTTCTCCTTGGTTGAGCTATGAGACCGTGATCAAGCCTGTACCGAGTTGAAGTCCCTGTTTAGAACCTTAGTAACCCTGTTTGGGATTTTCCATTCTTCTGAGAAAGTTGTTTAAATTTCAGGGATGTATCTTTGCTAAGTGATCCCCTGAGAAGACCCACAGTGCTTTCTTTTCCCTGTTCTAAATTTATTTGTTTCTGTTCTTCAGTAAACAGAAAAGTAGATGAAAGTTGGCATGTCACATGGTTTATGTTATGTTCTAAGTGCTTACTCTGTTCTTGCTCTCTTTGTGTCTAAAGTGATGGAGTCTTGAGTCCTGGAATGTGTCAAGCCCTGGTCTTCCTTTGCAGCTATGGCCTCATAGGATTGCAGGCAGCTTTGGTAAAACAACTCAAGGATCAGTTGTAGAGTCCCTAAATGTGAGAACCTTTTATATTCAAGAAGTTGCATGGAAAATAAACGGTGTTTGGTATCCAGGCTAAGGAGTGTGCTTCTGTCTGAGAGCATGTGTGAATTTAAGAGAGGGGACATTGCTCACATGTTGATGGAGGGGAATCTCCTTATGACACAGGGTAAGAAGCTGGGAGGGTGACATGCAGCTCTTAGAAAGGCTGGCAGCCAGCTCTGTTTGTTCTTTTTGATTCTGTTGGACCTCAATTTCTTCTTCTGTGAAAATCATGAGCTAGACATCATCTTTTGGATTTGCAGCTCTCTAAACTTCTTTGAATGTGTAATTGTTCTTTTGTTTTAGAAGCACAGCTGATTCATCCCCATTATGAATGGGGAACACTTCATTCATACAACGTCAATAGGAAACAGGCCCATTCTTCCAAAGAAGTGACTTTTCTCTGTGACAGACCATATAGTTGCTTCTTGTGAAAGCCCCTGCTGACTGAGCTAGAGGCAGCAGTTCTTTCTGGGTGGTAGTGGCCCATTTGCACAAAAGTGACAAGGCTGACAGTTTACAAGTCCCCCAAAGTGCCCATCCCCCAAACCATACAATCAACAGAGGAGCAAGACATAAGCCTTGGCCATTCCAGAGTCCGTACCCATTAATATTATTGCTTACTCAAATATGTTCTTCTGAATTGGTAAGTGCTTTTAACTTCGAATATATTGGATGAAAATACCTGGGAACATGATTTCCATACCAAAAAATCCTCTTCTGGTCTTAATCTTGTCTTAGTTTAGAAATTCCCAATGGACAGCTACCTATAGCTGGAACTTGTAGAATGTGGAGTGCACAACTGTGACGTGAACTTCAGGCACTACATAAAATGTATCCACTCATAGCAGGCATGAATAAGTTTATCTTGCTCCCAGGTGATCCCTGAAGTGGCCCCAGAGTCACTCGATGGATGTTGGCATAAAAGATTAAGCCTATCATCTGTTATTGTTTAAGTGTCTTCCTTTTATTATACAGTGGGTAGAATAGACACTCACATGCGGGGCATGACAGTAATTATGATCACAGCTGTTATTTATGGAATGCTTGTGAGGTATCAGGTACTGGCTTTTGAAGACATCGTCTTATTTTGAAGATACCAGTCAGTGGCTCTATGGGCTAGGTGCACTGCTGTTCTTTTCAGGTGACACACAGATACAACAGGTCAAATAAAATTTTGGGACTGCACCAGCCCTAGGTAGCAAACCCAGACCTGTTTTACTATAATCCATGTTTTCTTTGATATAACATTGTCTCCAACATAAAAAAAAAGGAGATTCAAAATGTATTCTTAAGGCAAGTACAGGAATCCTTCCATGTATGTTGTCTCATCTGAGTGTCTTCTTGACTTCTCATTTAGTGTTACACACTTTACCCATGTAAACAGACTTTAGGGTTTAAGAAAGTATCTTGCTGTCATTCTCGAAATAAAATTACTTTCCGGTTGTAATTGCGACTTTACTGTCTCTTCGGGGATTTTAAGACCTGGTGATTTCTTCCCATAGTTTCAATGCTTGCCTGCTTGCCCCTGCCTCCCCTCAGTACCAGTCCTTTTATGGTCCCTTTGAACAAATGGCTTTTATGCTTATTGCATCCTTCACAGGCTTTCCTCTTTTAACGATGCTGCCTCAACGAAATCTGTTGTGAGCCATGGTAACATTGACTCCTTTCTTTAGGAAATACATCTTTCAATGGAGATATGACACTACTGGTCCAGCAAGACGGGTTACCAACCGGGTAAAGGCATTTGACACTAAGTCTCATGACCCAAGTGTTTGATCCCTGGGACCCACATGATGAAAGGGGAAAACTAGCACCCAGAAGTTGTCCTCTGACCGCTACTTGCCTGTGTGTGCAGACATACACAAACACACAATAAATAAATGTCACTTTAAAATGGAAAATGATAACACAATTTGCTATACACAAATATTGAAGGTTTTCACCTGCATCTAACATTACTTAGTAGTTTTTGAACTACTTGGTGATTACTAACCATTTAAAAAAAACAGAAAGGTATTGTTATATATAGTGGGTTCATTTTTTTCTTTGGCATGTTAATGCTTTAGTTGCTTCATTTTAGAGAAGAAGAGAAATTTTATTTTATTTTAAATGTTACCCTCTGACAAGAAATGTTATAACATGAAAACATTTTCTTAAGATCTAAAACAATAACTCCCACAAAAAAGATCTAAAACAATACAGAGGAGAACAATATAATTATCTATTAGATGTACATACATGACTGCTTATGCTGCAGAGGGCAAAGTTGAAATAGGTTCATTTCTTAAAGAGCTGTGCTTTATTCATAGAATTATTTGAATATTTACCCATCTTCATTAAGAAAACACCAACCATATGTATTCTTGTAAGGAAGGTACAAACAAGTGTGTGGTGATGCTGTATTTTGAAAATACCTCTTTCATTCCAGAACACTGGAACTTCAGCTGGACCTCATAGCCAGAGTTAATGACAGACCTTGGGGTCACTTAATACTTAGGGCTGCTATCCTACTGTATGCTCAGCCTGTTTGTTTAACCTGCTTTTAAGAGAACAATGTAAAACACCAACCTTACTTGCCTTGGATTTCCTTTGTAATTGACTTTCACAACCCAAGCTAATGCAGCGCTGAAGTCTTAACTTACGGATTCCTCCATGCCCGGGCCCAGAACAATACACATGTATCATTTGCTGAAAACAGCAAATACCACAAGTTGGAAGCAACTTCCTAAAATCTATCATCAAAGCTGAAAGCCACCATGTATGGATATTGGTTGATAATGGTTTTCATTGTCTGGGTCACTTGGGGTCAGCTGGAGCCTATGACTTAATCCCTTTTAAAACTTTGTTAAAGATTTCTGTAAAGTATCCCATTCCTTCCCCATGTGATGCTTCCCCTGCTGTTCAGTAGGGCCAGATGCTGCTCGTACTCAGACACATCAGACACACAGACTTCACACACACACACACACACACACACACACTAGTCAGACACAGACATAGGCAGACTCAGGGACAGAAGCAGTCACAAGAACAATCAGATTCACAAGACAGCCTCAGATTCTGACTCATACAAGAGACAGACAGGAGACAGAAGGCCCCAGGGATTGTTAAATAGAGAATTCAAATTTGGACCTGTACTAAGTGTATAGGTAATAAATAAAATAAAATGGATGAATTTGTGTGTGTGTGTGTGTGTGTGTGTGTGTGTGTGTGTGTGTGTGTAGGGGGTATGTGTGTTCATGTTTGTACATGTGTGTGCAAATGCCTGTGGAAGCCAGGGGTCAGCATCCTGTGTCATCCTTAATCACTATCCATGTCATTTTTTAAATCTGCCACTGACCTTGAAGCTCCCTCACTGGGCCAGTCTTGCAGGTCAAGGTCTTCCTGTCTCCATCTCCTCAGCACTGGGACTCCAGGCACTGCCTGGCTTGTTACAGGGGTGCTGGAGATCTGAACTCAGGTCTCTAGGCTTGCCCACCAAGCACTTTACTAACCACCTAGTCCCTGGATTTCTTTCTCTCTTGCTTGAAGGGGATGATTTGGTCCTTAGCTATCTTTGAAGACTCTCCTGTGGACATGGCTGAGGCCACCTGCTTCATGCTCCTGGGTTCTATCCCTTATATGTTAAGTTCTTTATTTGAAAATAAGACTAGCTGGGCAGTGGTGGCACACGTCTTTAATCCCAGCACTCGGGAAGCAGAGGCAGGCGGATCTCTGTGAGTTCGAGGCCAGCCTGGTCTACAGAGTGAGTTCCAGGAAAGGTGCCAAAGCTACACAGAGAAACCCTGTCTCGAAAAACAAAACAAAACAAAAAAAGAAAGAAAGAGAAAACAAGAATAATTTTTTTCTATATTCAGTCCCTGCTGGGAATCACACTTTGCATTATTTGTTGTAATGCCTTACTGAAGAATCCCTGTCCTTGACCTGACTGTGACTTTCTGTCATTAATTGTAGGATGGTTGGTGCACGGGGGATGAGGTGCTGCCATTGGAGATGGAAGCCCAGTGCCCTTCTGCTCCTGTGTGCTGTGTGGAGTGTTTGTATTCCTCGCTCAGGTAGGAATCTCTTCAAAGCCGGATTGGTAATGATTTCACTCCCTTCTTTGGAAGTGTGCATCTTCGTAAAACATTGTTTATCAGTTACATTCCCCTCTCCCTTATGGCCATTCTTCTGGTTTTTTTCTTTGGTCTCTGGTCTCCGTCTTCTCCCCATCCTGTGTGAATTCTATCACAGCCATCATTGTTTTGTTTCCGAATGAGTTTGTTTATTTATTTTTTAATCTTTGCTGTTTTCCTTCTCATTTTATTTGTTGATTTAGCCCATAGTGAGTGACGAGATAACCACATAACAGACAGGGAAGAAACACTGGTTGTTTCCTCTGTTGATAAATAGACTGCACCTACTTCTCCTTGCAAGTTTTCATGTCAACATTTACAGAAAATGCAAACTTAGCCATTTTCTTTGATCCTGATTTGACTAACTTTTTGTAATTTGGATTTTATAATTTTCATTGAGGGAATCTGAAATGATGCCTTTTAGCTCACAGTTTATTTAGACTATTTGGTAAGAAAAAGTTCATTTTATTTACAGTTTTTTTTTAAAAAAAATAATTAGAACACTTATTTTCTTGTAATTGAAGTTTTTCCTAATCTTTGAAATAGGATTCTCTGGATGTTGAAAATTAAATTTTCTATAAATAGTTACACAAGTAAACCACCTAGACTGTGACATATGGACGTTTTAAAGGAAATTGCCACCTTGTTTGATTTTCTATTAAGTTCACTGTGTTTAACTCTTTATTTTCTCTTGATAAATTCACTTTGTTATATTTTTCCATTAAAATGAGCCAAATTGTCAATTAAGAAAGTAACTATTTAATTTTCATGTGATCATGACTTAAGATTTAATCGGGAGTTATCAGTTCCATATTACTGTGTCTGTTATAAATGATACGTTCAAAGAATCTTTGAAGTAGCTTATTCACCAAAATTGCTTACTCATGAATCAAGATACACAACTTGTTTTCAGTATACAAAGGCTGTTTTCCAAGTCGCCAAGTGTTTAAAGCATTTTCAGCTACTTGCTTGGAAAATTCCTGGCATTTTTTTTTTTTTTTTTAAGTTTTCAAAAAACAAAGCTGATTTCTGGGTGCATTCTTGTGCATGTTCTCTAGAATATCTGTGTAAAGTCAGTCTTTCTGTTCCTTAGTCATTGCCAAAAGAAAGTGCTTTAAAGAGATCTGAAAGTAAGACGTAGATGGAATTTCTGTGATGTATAGTGCTGAACTATTTCTTAACCTTCAAAGTGGTTTTTCAAGAACCAGTTGGATGATGTAAGATAAATTATGAGGTGAAAATTAGTTGAGGTCTGTTTACTTTCGTTTCTGTGAGCTCATGCATTTGTAAACTTTGAACATTTCTGCAAACCAGCATACCTCAAATTGGGCTTTTGTATTTTACATGTCATCGTTTTAATTGACGGATGCACATTCCTGAATTTTTGTCTTTTGAATAAGTGAAATGAAACATATACTTTGAAATAAATTAAAGTAAGCCAACCAGGCCGGCTGCGCTGGGCTAAGGCTAGAGAAACCTAGAGGGTGCAGGCCGTTAGGAGGCATCCACATCTGGGACAAGGCAATCAGTTACTCTCTAACCTCAAGTGTCCATTCTTTTAATAAACATCTATATTGACTTGCCCACAGAGTGCATCAAATACAATTTCTCAGTTCTGAGGGGTTTGTATTTGCTTTTCTCTACCCTTCTCTTACTTAATGCGCCACAGATTCACACACAAATGCCTGAACTCCCCACGCTAGAGGTTATTAGGGACATTTGGATATGAAATTTCTGCCTTTTGTATTAACTCGTCAGTGGTGTTCCTTAAAAGAAACTCACTTTTAAAATGATTCAGATTACACCTTAGAGAACGTAACTTTCAGTCTTGCCATTTGCAGAAGTCAGCTTGACACTGTATTTGAAGAGAACATTTAGTGCATAACTCTGTTTCTTATGTGCACATTCCAACCTTTTCTGCCTTTGGATATGACTAGACCATCTCAGGTTGGGGGTGGGTGGGCTTTTAATGGCATGTTGATGCTAATGTCTCCTAAGTCCTCATCTTCACTCTTGGATTGTAGAGTCACTCTTCCAGTTGCTGATGACTTCTCCTTGGGTTTAGAATACTTCTCAAATTCCACATGTGTAAACAGTAATCTCCATCCCCCGCGCAAAGTTCCATGTCTGTTTTCTTGTCAGCCTCTACAACCCACCACACTACCCTAACTTCTCTCAACCCTCCCTGTTCCTTAGACACACATCTCTCTATTCTTGAACTTTACCCTCTCTTTCCTGGATCCCCATGTTCTCTCTGAGAACAGACTTGCTTCTTTTCATGCTCCTGCCTGTGTGATTGTTCCTCTAGCACAGTGGTTCTCACCCTTCCTAAGGCTGTGAGCCTTTATTATAGTTCCTCATGTTGTGGCGACCCCCAACCATAAAGTTATTTCCATTGCCACTTCATAACTGCAATTTTGCTGCTGTTATGAATTGTAATGTAAATATCTGGGTTTTCCAGTGGTCTTAGGTGATCCCTGTGAAAGGGTCGTTGCACTCATCAAAGGGATTGCAATCCACAGGTTGGGAGCTTCTGCTCTATGAGATGATGTCTTGCTAACTCCAAATTCAGAGGGTCTCCACTCTCATTATTTCCTATTACCCTTAATGGTAATCTATACCTATTAGAATCTTTTAATTGCAAATGTTTTGCTAGTTTGATTGTAATAGTTAGGATGGATGATTGACAGATCTCTTTAGACTGTTACAAGTGACAGTTCAGGTGATTAAAGTTAAACTCTTATAGTTTAATTCTAATAACATCCATACTTTATGTAACAGAAAGGCAATGTCAAGAGTTCTAGTAGGTAGATTAACAATGTGTTTTCATGGAAAAAGCAATTATTGAAAGTAGTATATGAAAAGCAACTCATTGTCTCTTGACTAGTGATGAATGTAATTTTAATAAGAACTACAACATAACTGGTCCCACATAATTAAAAATTCAAACAACAAATGAACCTTGTTTACATACTATCTTACCAAAGTTTGAATATTTGACAACTTCCAGCAAAACTGAAGGTGTTGGGAAAACAACTTTCATCAAAGTGACTGGAAAATATGTTATAAAACTAAAGAATGTGTATGCTGTCTTTGGATACCACTTCTACATGTAGTTGTCTGTCCTATAAAAATTTTGAAGTGCATGTGTGGATATGTGTGTTAGTGTATTAATGTAATAACATGAAATTGGAAAATGCTAATCATCAACAAGGTAATGGTTATATGAATTATTTTACATTCACACCATGAAATACTGCACAGCTCTTTAAAACAATGAGGTTAAAACCATGCATATTGGTTTACTATAATGACTTGTCTGAGATAATAATGTGTAATTAGAAATCAGATTATAGAGGAATATGAAATTATCCCACATTCCAATGGGTACTATTACAGAATTGGGGCATTTTATATTGGTATGTTTGTATTACTTCATAAACATAATTAAACATGAAGCAAACTACATCAAGCTTTCAAAATGAGTACTCTCTCAGGGAAGGGAGATGACAATGTTTATAAACTTGTGGAATAAAAAAATAATTAAATTTTTTTGTACATGGTAGAAGAAAGACATGTGGAGATCAAAGGCTACTTTGTGAGAATCTGTTCTCTTCTTCCACTGTGTGGGTCTTGGAGGTCAAACTCATGTTACCAGGCATGACCAACTGTCATTTTTCTCTGAGACATCTCACTGCCTCAAATGCTTTGTCTTTACAGTGACCATGGATTCATTCATCAATTGGAAAAAAGCTTAATGAATTTTGTTGTTTTCTTTTTTTTTAAGAGCCACCCCAAAACTGGACAAAATGACTGTTTAAGCACATGACTAATTTTCTGAGTCACCTAACTGTTACTCTTTCTTCACTTGAAGATTCTTAGAAATGTTTCAGATAATAACTTCTTTTTATGCATGACGCTCTATGACTCTGAAGATAAATAGTGATATAAAAGTAGGCAGAAATTATGGCTTCAAGTAGAGTACGGAACAAACAGCCATGAGCCAAGGAATTCCTAAGCAACCAAAAGCCAGACTTAGTCATGAGCACTGAGGAAGGCGCCTCCCTTCTCCCCTGAAAATCAGTGGTATCAGCAGGTTGGAGTTCTGACATCCATGAGACATCAACTACAGAAGGGAGAAGTAATTATGAAAGTAAATTTGGCCCCAAATGCTGGGTACTTTCTGCACCAGTGGACAACATAAGCTCTAGAAGTAAGCTGATTGGACAGATGACAAACTGTATGCTTTCTGTTGTTACCTGAGTGTTAATGTTTTCATGATCACAGAATGAGCAACCACAATCTACTATCTATTGCACTGAAGTCTGCATTGATAGTAAACCGATAGCATACATATTTCAAGATTAAATAAAAAATATCCAGGGAAATAATCATTTTATAAAACTGCAAAAATTTAAGCCATTTTAGTCTTAGTGTATACATTGAGTGATTAAATGCTTTTGCAGACACTGATACATATGTTGAAGTGTATGCATGTTTTGGTCACTGGCACGATGGTCTGACTCTCTTTTAGACGTTTTCCACAAAAGGACTGGGAGGACCATTTTCCTATCCAAGGCCTCAGTGAAAAGAGCCAGTGTGATTGAATAAATAAAGCCTAGAAAGTGAACTCTGATGACGTCAAAGAGGAAATCCTACAGGAGAGGTTTCAAAGTCAGCTACTTAAACATGCAATGGGAGTGACTTATTTCTTACTGTAGTGACAGTCCCTAGTGGATAACTAGTAGGATGGAGTCTCCAGAGAGACCAACACGACATAGCTGGTGTTATGGAGAAAGGGATACTGGCATAGAATCCTCCTTTCCCTGCTCAGGCCATGCCTGGCACATCACATATATAGAACTCTATCTAGACCAGAGGAGTCAGGGCATGGGTAAGTCTCCAGCCATCCAAGAAATATTCCAGGGCTCTCTCTGCCTATAGTAAGCTCTGTACCATATCTTGTGTGTGTGTGTGTGTGTGTGTGTGTGTGTGTGTGTGTGTGTGTGTGTGTGAAGGGGGGTACACCGGCAAGTGTGGATGCCTTTCCTATCAGGAACAAAATATTTGCTTTTGTGTATCAATTTTGACTCATTTTTTTTATAGAGAAATATTTATTTTGTCCTTCTTTAGTTTAAGTAAAATTTAACATTGTACAATTACATGGAGAGACTTATATATACTATGAAACCATACTCAACACCTTCTGTTCTTCTAAGACGCGCATTTTATTTCCTCTTAAAGCATGACACGGTGCTTCCAGCTTGCTGCTTCATGATTGATACACCCCAGCTCTGTGTGCAGACTCTGCTCACAGTGAAAACTGAGCTCCTAGAAACTCTAAGCTGCCTAAAATGAAGAGTGACTGAGAGCTTGGTTCAAGGGCAGGAGTGAGGAGATGTACCTCATTAACTTGGAGCAGGGGCTTCTTCAGAGGCCAGAACCCTAACCATGGCAGGGAACTTTCCCCTCTCAGCCAAGCTGAGGAGACTCTCTGAGAAAACTATGGCTAGAAGCTTTTCTGCAGCCTAAGTGTGAAGCTACACAGTGCAAGTGAAGTAGTCAAGAAGGGGCATGATGTGAGAACAGCTGAAGTTGTGGGATGTGCAGAAAGCATGTCCCTGCAAGGTGAGCATCGCTTCCCTATGGGATAACAAGATCATTTCCAGCATCGGTTGGTTCATAATTTCCCCAGGACCCAAAGGACAAAAGCAGTGAATGAATCACAAGCCACATCTAATGAATTAGAAAAATACCAGACACTGCATGGCTGTCATTTTGTTCAAGTCGAGCTTTGGGAGGGACTCTAAACAGCAGTGGAGGGCTATGCCTCCCACTGTTCTACAGTCGCCTGGAAAAGTTTGCATAGTACACTACAAAGATCATTGGCTTTTATTGGCAGTATGTAAAGTATATGAAAAATATCAGTCCCTTCCTAACCTCTTGACCTGCTTCCACTGACAGATTAATTAAATAGGCACCAAAACAGGCAATCACATAAAGTCTACCTATTTCACTGATGGCTGGTGTTTCAATGTTTCAAGTACAGAGAACTATTAAAAGAAGGAAATGATTACTGAAGTGCCTACTCAGTTTCTGGATTTTCCCATAAAGAAAAAGCAAATCTGAAACCTCAATTTTGACTCATTTTTAAACAAAAAGCTTATTGACATTAAAGGAAATGAAGCCTAAGGAGATGACTTGTGGTAAGGTGTTTGCTGCAAAGTCAGGAAGACTTGAATTTGGATTCCCAGCACTCAGAGAAAAGCTGAATATGGAGGTGCCTGTTTGTAATTCCAATGCTTGGGAGGCAGAGGCAGGAGGATTTTCTGGGACTTTCTGGTCAGTAAGTCTAGCCAAACCCGTGAGCTCCAGGTTTAGTGGGTGACACTTTGTCAAAAAGTAAGGTAGGCCATAGTTGAGGAAGACAGCAGACATCAACCTCTGGCTTCTACCCGCACGCGCGCGCGCGCACACACACACACACACAACTGAAATGATGCTCTGGAATAGTAAAATTAATAGGAATAAGAAGGTGATCTAGATATTGTAAAGTGGCCATTTTGAGAAGATTGGTGTGTTCAGGGTTGTATATATGGCTGTAGATGAAAAGTAGTCATTTGGAAGACATTTATCCTAAAGAGCAAATCTCAACCCAGATAGATGCTGCTGAAAGTTCCATACAACTCTCTTAACAATTGGTTACCAAGAAAATAAAATCAGCTGCTGTTCCCATTCCCTATCATCGGGTGGCACAGGAGGGAAACTCCCATTGGAAGGAGCTAGTGCTAGGAGCCTTGAGCACGGCTTTGGCCCACTCACCAGCTATTAAGTGTGTGAGTTATGCAGATGGTGTTTTCTGTATGAAGACACATATTTGTTTTATTTCAGAACTTTCTCTGAAGTGTCATTTTGTTCAGTTTTATTGTATCATTTTGTCCAACGAACTAGTGCTAGAGATGGACAGACAGGTAACTTTCTTGCACAAAATAAGCTTGGCAAACTCTCGACTTTGCTTTTGACACTGTCCTCATTGAAGCTGTAATATCATGGCTTACAGGAAGTAAAGAATGTGGAAAAGAGTAAGTGGAAAGGAACCAAAGAGAGAAAAACACAGTCCAGGTTTTAAAAAGCAAACACAGTTTAAAGGAAGAACATTGGTGGTTTAAATGAGAAAATATACTCAATCCATGATGGGTGATGAAGTCACATAAATACCCTTTGCCCACCATTGAGCTACAACAGTTTAATGCCTGGAAAAAAAACAAGGCTTTTGGTTTCTACATGGATTTTCCTGTCATCAGCTTAGACCAGCTTTAACCTTCTTCTAAAGCACACAATCCAGGAGCAATGAATTAGTGCAATAGGAGCTATGTAATATACTGACTTTGTAGTTGAAGCTCATTTTCTTGCTTTAAGGAAAAAAAGAATCCCAAAGCTATTTTCAATCATTTGTAAGATTTTGTTAAGAAGATTGTTCAACTTATTATGTATTTATGTCAAAATATCTTGACTTGTAATCATTTCCAAATCAATTTCACCCAAGCTTGTTGCTTAGAAATGATCTGCTTTAGAAATAAGTACAATTTTTTCTTCAAAAATTAAACTACTGTGAATCCAAGGTGATGCACCCTCTCACACATTCTACTTCAAGCCTGGTGCCTCTAGTTTAGAAAAACAGAGTCCATTTGCTCTGGAAGCTAATGAAGAGCATGAGTCAACCCATTTAAATAATCAGGTACTTTTCATTAACCATGTGATTATACTAGATGTTATTCTTAGTTTTAGACAAGCCGAAGAATAGACAAATGCTCGTCATATACTCAACTGCCCCTTTAGAAGATCCTTTCCCTGACTAAAACTTTAAAGACTATCATGAAACTAAAAGACAGATCCAGAAAAAGGGAAAGAACTTCAATCAGGACTCCACGTTATTCCCTGCTTTTGTGTGTGTCCTTAGATTCTTCTGTCCTTCCCTCTCATTTGCTTATCCATCAACTGTATGCACAGACATTGTGTATATCATGCACCATTGATACTGGCCTCTGCTGAGAGTGATGAGTTGTGGCCTTACTGAACAAAATTAAAGATGGGAAATGAGGTTTCTCTGATCAAGGGGGTACCACTGGCTATAGTAATAGTGCTAGAAGAAGAAAGCTAGGCCTTTAAAGATAATCTACCCTTGTGTTATACCTCCATCTCCTTGAATTCTCCTAGTCAAATTGTGTGTGCCTGTTGCTTTCTGGCTGGCTCTACAGAAGTATTAGCTTTCTATTTAGACTCCAATCTCATCTCTTGAGAATGGTGACTTGAAAAATCTGTTGTTTGGGAGAAAGTCATGACCACAAAGTTTCTGTTTCAGTACCAGTGAAGCCTCAACATTTCAACCAAAACTAGGCCATGGGGTTTTTCTCTAGTAGGCTATGTTAAGATGATGCAGTACCTTTGATTTTCATTTTTTATAGGGCCTGGTGTCATAGCTGGTGTGTGGTTTGATGCTTGTTACTTCTCCTTTCCCAACTCATGTTTGCGTGTATTATACTGGCATATTAGACAGGCCTGCCTCTTCTGGAGCCTTGTCAGAAGAAAGGATTCAATGGATGTTAAGTCATTTCTTCTATTCTAAGGTGGTGTCCATATGCAAATGTAATGCTATGTAGATGGTTCCACCACTGGGGATATGTCCAGTAAACCTGCTCCAAAGGAACTGGGTTACTTTCCAAGCTGCTATATTGAGATTTTGTATTTCTCCTAGCAAGATGAAACTTAGTTTATCTAAAAGTTAGGTGTACTTAATCAAAGTCTCCCCCTTCCCCCACTCTTATTGAAGTTTCAGAGTTAATATTGACAATCATAAATTTTAAAAGCTAGAGGCTTTATCATAATATCATCGTCTTTGAGATCCATCTTCCTTTCCTTCCTCTCTCCTGTCTTTCCCGTTTTCTCCCCTCTCTCCCTTCCTTCTTTTCATGCTTCTTTTCCTAGCTCTGCAGAGTTAAATCCTAACCTAATAGGGAGACTGACAGGAGACATAAGAGCAGGAGCTAGGCTGACATGTGCTTTATTACTAGAGTGTGATTTACATGACATCAATTGATGACAAAATATCTCAGAAAAGTTTGCACAGAAGGATAATATAAAATGGCCTTCCAGTAAGGGCTATGGATGAAACATTTAAAATTCTTATGCCTGCATCATTGAGCATTCTAATGATTTTTTTTTTTCAATTGAATTGACTGACTGTAAAACTGCTGCCATGGGAGTGGATTGTATCCACCAAGTGTCAACTTGACCTTCACTGGTAACAGAAAGTGAGAAGCACAAGACTGGATGTGACATTGGAGAAGGGTGAATCCAGGTGGGGGAATGGGCTAGTGCAAATGTAGATGCATTGAAAAAGATTTTCTAGACATAGGAGGAAGAGCTGCAGAAATAAGGCTTCATAGGTAAGCATAACTGATGATGTTGAGAGGCTAAAGCAGGAAAATACTAGGTCTAGGTCAGTTTGGACCAAAGTATACTCCTGCCTAAATATTTTTTTAAATGCTTCCATTCCATTTTATTCAGTAAATAAATATGACATGCCTCTATTTGAAATTCTCTAGTAAGTTGAGAAAGGATTCTGTGAGTTGATTTGCTGTGTTATACTCTAATCTTTTAAAAATAATTAAAAAATTTGAGGTTATAATATAATTACATCATTTCTTCTTTTCCTTTCCTCCATATAAACCCTTCTATGTACCAACCCATTTGCTCTTTTTCAAATTCATGACCTCTTTTTCTTTAATTGTTTATGTATATAAAACAGCCTTCTCAATCTGTTAATTGTATGTATATGTTTACAGAGATGACCATTTGGTATCAGATAACTAATTGGTGTGCTCTACTCTGGGGAAGACTATTTCTCCTGCTCTCAGTCTCCCTTAGTTGATTTTAGTATTTTGTGTAGGGGTGAGCCTTCTTCCATTCATGTTAGCTGTCTGTTGGTGTTCAGGTAATGTTTAGACAGCCATGCTGGTGAGACTTCATGGCTGTATCTTCTGGAATACTATTTAGTTGTTAATAAAAATTAGATCATGAAATTTGCAGGTAAATAGGAAGAACTAGAAAAGATCAGATTGAATGAGATAACTCAGACCTAGAAAGACAAGATTGCATGTTCTCTCTCATCTGAGGCTCCTAGCTCTGAATCTTCAGATGTGAGTGCATAGCCTGGAATAACTACAGGAACCAAGAAAGAAAAATGGAATTATTGTGGGAGCAGGGTGCATTAAAGAGGGAAATAGCAGAGTACAAGTGATCTGAGGGGAAGATGGGGAACTAGAAAGGCCTGTAATTAGGGAGGAGAAGGGATACATACTGAATAAATGAAGGAGGGTAAAATAACAGTAAGAGTGTCTGAAAAAGTTATAAGGAATCAAACTGTCAGCTATGTACCTAAAATACCTATAACGCATGTATGTTTGTGTATAAATATTCATTTATGTTTTAAATGAAAATTTCCCAGAAGCCATAGACGATCTAACAAAAAAACCCAACACCAGACCAAGAATTCTTTTTTTAAGTTGATGGTCAGAGCTGTCCAAGAGACTACCAAAGCTTTATAGGTTATCACTGCTGCACTTGGTTGCCCCCCAGTAGTGGAAGGTAAATCCCTTTTGCTGAAGACACCATGAACTTTGCACACAGGGTCCAGAGGAGGCCCATCAGCTGGATATTTTAATTTTTCTGTAAATATATATTAGTATCATATCACATTTTCAAACACTAATAAATTCCATAATATCTTTCAAGCTTCTTGAAAGTATTTAGAAGTAAGCTGCTAAGAATAACACAGCATATGGATTGTCATTAAAAAAAACTGGTTGTAATAGTTTCCCATTGAGAAAATTTAAGTATCCAAAAGAAAGGTTTTAATAATTATATTTCATATACATTTTCAAAGATACAAATATCCCTATCCTTATCAACCATAATGGGAGAAAAAAGTGACATAAAACTATGAATTGCGTTATTTTTAAAACAACAGCCTAAGTTATAAATAATTGAATAAAATAAGAATTGAAGCAAGATAGCAATCTATGTTTTTATCATTCAGCAATTTCTTCCTTTTTTTACAGAACAATGTTTTTAATAGCAAATATCAATTTCATAAAAATGTAAAATCAGTGCATATTTTCTGTTCTTATGAATATGTATACAATGTATATTTATATTGCTTAGCTAAGCTAATTCTAGCAATTAACATTTTTGGATAAGAAAATTGGTTTAAATAATGATAATCTTGTCTTAAAAGCTGGAAGTACTAATGTATTTTTACAAGATTGGCTATGATTAAAAATACCAAAAGTTACTCTTTTTCATGAAGATGTGGGCTGACTGTAACTTTGATGAACTACATATTCAAATGTGAAAGAGTATGCTCAAAAGACAATAGTGGAGTGGGGTGGTTTCTGCTAAGTCACACACACACACACACACACACACACACACACACACATATACACACATACACTATGGTATCACTGAGTACTTAGCTAAATGAAACAAAAACCCTGTTGACAAAAGACCTGCTTTACAAGGATTTCATAACACCGTGTTTCAAATTATAATCCCAAGCTGAAAACTATTTAAATTCCCACCAACTTATAAATGGATAAACAGATTTTATTATTCCCATAAAATACAGAGTTACTCAGCACAAGTGGAGTGACCTATGGAGACCTGAGGACATGTGAGCTGTGAATCTTTCAGGCGTGTTGAACAAAGGAAGGGACATAGAGTACAAACTCTGTGATTCTGTTTCACAGAGTGCAATGATAAAATCAGAAAATCATTGCCTTTACCGAGCAACTGACTGCAAGGGAACTTAGTAAGATAGGCTGGGTGGATGGAATGCTCCAAATGGTAGTTACTGCCTTAACAATACAAGAAAATATATTTAATTATCAAACAGTACACTTAAAATTTATAATTTCATCATATATAATGTATGTATTCATATATATATATATATATATATATATGACTATTGTACTTCAGCTTAAGAAATCTCATTAAGTAGATGAGAAAAATGTATTTGGAACTGGTTTAGTGTATTGGAATTCCATTATCCTCAAAATTATCTGTATTTTACTGGCTCAGACAGGAAATAAAGGAAGTAAATTATAATGGCTTTCTAAAATCCAGCTTCTTTGCTGTTTGCTGGAGTGTTTTCCTTTGGCCAGCAGGAAAGGGACATGTGGCATTATTGTATTTGTGTGGATGAGACTCATTCACATATTCAAAGGGGGCATGAATAGTTATAGGGGTGAGGACCAACGACGTCTGCAAAGGCTAGTGACTAGCTCTGTGGAAGTCCAAGTGATCACATGACTGTTTGGAGACCCCCTTCTTTCACAGCTTCTTTCTTGTATTTAGCAAAATAATGTAATAATCATCATATCTCTTATATTTAGTTATCATTTCACATTTATGTGGTAGATTTTTGCCTTTTAGTTGGCCTTACATGAGGTTGAGAGGTATTTGCAGTTTGTCAAGTTTAATTAAAATGAAAAACTACAAGGGAATGCCCCAAGAACACTCCCTATTGCGGTATACAATTTTTGTCTTTCTTTTGACCTGTTTTTTTTCTGTATTAAGTAGTTTTTCATTTGTTTACTATAAAGTCATTAATCTTTATTTTTGAAAAGCCATGATCTTTGTGAAAACTCCACAAATCTCATTGTAAAGTAGATTAATTACTCAACAAATATAAGGGATGAACCAGAATGGAAAGTCCAGTCAAACACTTGAGATTTCTGAGTCTAGCGTTGACTCAGCACCTGGTGAGTGGCTACTGAGGGATTGTTTGTTCTTCCATGGTTACTGGCTGGAGCCATTTCGTGCTAAGTAGAGAGTTGAAAGGATCAATCAAGACAGTCTATTTTCCGAAGAACACCTGCTAAGAGCATCTCATTGCTAAAGGTCATTATTTTCATTATGATGACATAATGAAAACAGAGCTATTGATGGAAGCCAAACAATAAGAACTTATAATCATCAGCTCCTAATATCTATGTCCCAGATTGTTAAAAAGGAACAAAACCAAAACATGTGAACTTGGAAGACCTTATATGAGTGGTGCAAGGATGGATTGTGTCTAAAGCAAGAAATCCCCCAAATGAAAGTGGTATAATTTTGAACTTTGATAAATGTTATGAAAAGATGGAGCTCAACTTTTATATCTTATCATTTGACCATCTTTGTGAATTTCATACATGCTTAAAATTAAGCGTATGCAGCAGATATCTTGCTATTAGGATCTGTGACAATAGCTTAGTGTCGTTGACTGTATCTCCTGAGTAGGAAAATGATTTCTTCTCCTTGAACTATATGCATGTTATGAGGTATGAAAGATACAGTTGTATCTTGGGATCTAATCTATGTGATGAGAGAACAGGGAAATGGGTGTATCTTTCATGATTCAAAATGACTGTTCTTTATTTGTATTTTAACAGAGTCTTGGCAGAAAGTTGGAGAAGACAGGGTGCTTAGCCCATGGACTTATTTTCTCTCAAGAATCAGTCTTATTTGGCTTTTCCACAACTGAAAACAGTTAAAGATATTTTACTTACTTTTATTGTTGCTTGTGATACAAGGGAAAAGACAATATTTATTACTTAACTGTAGCTGAAACCAGGAGTGTTTGAACCCAAAATGCAAGGTTGCGTTCATTTTGAATCATTTGTAGAGGCAGGTCATTTTTTGCTGTGGGTAGATATAGTCATTAGACCTCAGGGTTTTCTGTTGTGTCTAAATCATATCCCTGACTCATCATTGGTCATTTTTAAATTTCAACTCCATTTATGAAAAAGAGGGACTGTAAAAACCATTATTTTATGAGTCTTACCATCAATTATTAAGGGTCATATTACCAACATTTAAGTTAAATCTTTATCAATAAATTTCACCCATATAATTTTCTTAGCCATTAAAGTAATATTTCAAAGAATTATATATTTCTTTACTCTCATATTTCATGGCTCATATATAGATGATAAGCTTTATCACCATAATATGAAGTACAATTAGCAAAAGTTTGAAAACAGATAAAAATCTATCCATTGCCAGACCCATATCCAGTACATTTTACAGAGGAAGCTGTGAGAGGATGTCAATCAATCAACTGTAGATGGTTACGAGTTACTGGTAGACCTCTGTAGCAATTTAAGCTCTTCAAGTTAAACTTCCTCCTGACCTCAAATGTTATTCATAGCAGAGTCATTTTCTTGTCATACAGAATCAACATTTCAAAGATTATCTCTGACACCTTCTTGGCAGTGACTGTGTGAAATCTAGCCTGCTGCTGATGTGGTGCCTACCATCTTTTGTTTATCTTCTCTTTTTTTGCTTTTAAGGTGCACTTCATTGTAGTGCAGGCCCTTGGTACTTCTTGTCTTGCCTTTCATGATGGTAGAGAGGGATGGCACTGGTAATCTAGCAAGAACTTGCATTCTAGCAAGAAACCACATTCATACAATAGTTTCTTAAAGTGTGATTTGCCTAGGAACTTTGACATTTTTAATTTCTGAATTAAGTAGGGCCCTTACTGACTATTACTTGAGGTTCTTCTCTATCATTATTTATCAACTAATATTTTCGAAAGCATTTTTATTGCTTATATATATATATATATGGTCTAGGGCATGAACAGATTGGGAAACATTTTTTCCTTCCTGGCATTCCACATGCATTCCTGTTTCCATATTATGCTTTTTTTTTTCACTCTTTTCTGCTTCTTTGTAACCCAATAAAACCTTCTTCATTTTAAGACATTTTTCAAACACTTCCTTATGCAGGCAATATGTAAAACAAGGCTAGACAGATAAGTAGGGGCTTTCTTCGTAATTTCTACCCAGCTACCCATGCTATAGAATTTTAAAATTAGAAACAGAGAAGTCAAGTATTTTTATAGATCTCTATTTCCCTCCATAACTTCTTTGGAATGTCACAGTAATTTGTACTTATTGAATGTTTATTGACATACTATACTTTATGATTATTAATATATTTATATTTTCTTCTATATTTGTTACTGGGCCTAAAGTTACAGGGTGTGTCTTTATTTTTATGCTCTGCATAAAAGATGGAGAGTCCATCTTTTGTGCTAAGGATGAATGAAAGCACAGAATGTAAATTAAGGGCTAGCCCACCTATCCATAGACTTGATGTGAGTAAACTCAGCAAGATACAACCTGCATTTTGGTTATACTGGGAGCAGAACTGCTTGACTTATTCAGCGGGCTGTTAATTTTGTTGGCTTATCGTGTGTTTCATTAATTTCATCTTTCTATCTAAGCAGTTGTCATTTACTATCCACATGGAATTGATTTCAGGATCCCAGTGAATATCAATCTATAAATGCTCCACTCTGTTATATAAAATGATATAGTACTTGCATAAAACTCAAAAACTCCCCACATCCTTTAGAGCATATCTAGGTTACTTATGTGATGTTAATACTATATAAGTAGTTACAGTATCTTATTTGGGGAATAATGACCAGAAAAATGATCTGCACACATTCAGTACAGAATAGTTTTGCATATTGAATATTTTTGCTCTATGATTATTAAGGGACAGCTACACCTAAACTTATATTAACCTTATGGGAGATTTCTCAAGCAGTTGATCATATCAGAATCCTAGACTTGGAGACAACATGTCTACAAATGGTCATGAAGTTTGCTTCCTGTATTTTCCTGGCTGAGCCCTCCCTGAGGCACTGTTACTTGCCCCTGGCTCTAAGGCACCTCTCTCCCCTTTTCCTTGGAGATCAGAAGTACTAAAGCCTTTACCCAGCCCCACCTTTTACCTCCCAATGGGCTGAAAGTTCAGCAGAATCTTAACTTGAAGCTCCATAGGAGTATGTGGAGTTGGAACTTAGGGCTGTTATTAATTTTTTAGCTATGTTATGAGTTGGCCTGGGGTTATAACTGAATTTTATATTATCTCCATGGGGAAAATAATTTTAAAATCCAAATAACGAACTTGAACCACATTTTTTGAAACATGATGAATTAATATATGTTAGCTGAGTTTTAAACTTATCAAAGACAAGATATATGGAAACTCCTTGCCTCATTCTTTAAATTAAGACTAAAATATAATTTTCTTTATTTATGTCATAATTTAGACACATGATAATGTTTCAAATTTTTTGGTCAGATCTCTTTCCACATACATCTTTTAAAATTTGAAATACAACTTATCTATCCTATAATTAATTAACATTTTAGTTTTTAATAACTAGAACTTCATAGACTGTTCATATAGAAAGATGTTATTATATCTTTGGATTAGTTACTGGAAGGTATGCATAAAAATAATAAAAACCAAGGCTTTATATATGAATGGTGTTCATAATACTTTAATGCTGTGTACAGATGGAAAACAAAATAACAGCTAAATTCCATTAATATAGAATAACTTTACAAACAATGGCACACTAACGACAGTTGTGTACTGGGTGGCTTTGTGTGTCAACTTGACACAAGCTAGAGTCATCAGAGAGGTAGGTACCTCAGTTGGGGAAATGCCTCCATGAGATCTAGCTGTAAGGCACTTTCTCATTTCCTGATCAATGGGAGTGGTACCATCCCTGGGCTGCTGGTCCTGGGTTCTATTAGAAGGCAGGCTGATCAAGACATGGGAAGCAAGCCAGTAAGCAGCTCCCCTCCATGGCCTCTGCATCAGCTCCTGCCTCCAGGATCCTGCCCTGCTTGAATTCCTCTCCTGACTTCCTTCAACGATGAACTGCACTGTGGAAGTGTAAGCCAAGTAAACCCTTTCCACCCCAAATTGCCTTTTGGTCATGGCCTTTTGTTGCAGCAATAGAAACCCTAACTAAGACAAATTGTAAGGTAGAAACGCACAGGTTTGCAATAAGATGTCAATACTAAGCACTGGGTAGGTCATGTTTGCAAAGTAGACATGTATCTAGGTGAAGGGAACATGGAATGCAGGCATTAAAATAGAGGCAAGGGAATTAACAATACTAGCTCTGCTAACTGTTCGAAAACGTTCCTTCAAAGCAGTTCTACTTGACTTTTCCACAAGTACCTTCTGGAGCACTAAGGTGGGGTGGTTTGCAGCAGGGCCTCAGGATGTGGCAGGAGAGGAGAGACTGAAGTGAAAAATCTGTGTCATCCTTACAGCATGAGAGAAGGAAGCCCACCCCTACCCAGGCTTCATGTGTGGAACAGAGCACGAGAGAGAAAAGCCCAGGATCTACAAACATGGCAGAGGAGATGATCCTCCGTATGTGGTCACCCATTCTTTGTCCTTATCCCTCCCCACACACACCCTGCCATTCAACTCAACTGGTAACCCAGGTATAACTCCAACTCACAAGATCATGAGTTTCTTTTATCTCCATCTCCCTCCCAGAAACTGCCAGGTTTTACAGCCTTGCCAGCCCGTGGTCTCTCAAGCTCCAATAAAAGTCATCTTGCTTCTTTCCGAACCGCCTTTAAATTCCATTATAAAGAATACCAAGAACCCACAAAAGGGAATCCCAATACCCAGTCACAAGGACAAACTAAAAACATATTTCTTTTCCTCTGCATCCTGCCCAGTAAAAAATGTTATTCTTACCAAGTAACTCCTAATTGTTGGGTTTCCCTTTCTCATCCTCGTTACAAGTTGTAGATTTTCAAAGCTGCATACAAAGACAGATGGGCATTAAAATATGGTGAGAATTTTAGAAAGACAATCAGCATATCTCATTGTGCCTAATTATTTACAGTATCATGATTTCTCAGGCTTTTGGACTGTTTTTGCCTTTGAATATGGTTCAAGATGGGTGTCACACTGAAAGCGCCTGCGCTTTCTGCACACAGAACAAAGTTGTTTTGTTCTTGTGTGCCCCCTGACTGTTCACTGAGCTTTTAAATTAATGGTGCAAGAACAAATTCATTCTATGAGACTGAGGTCATCTGTTATCAGAACTGTTATTAGGTGGAGACAGACCTCATGTCTGAAGTGATCACATCTGCAGAGGGGGCCATACAGTGGAGCTGGGAGGGGAGAGCTCAGTTTGTGCGCACAGATGCAAGGAAGCGTGGCTTCGTTGGCTGGGGACCCTTTGTAAACTTCCGGGTCTGCATGTATATTCACACACTTTTGATTTGTACGTTTTTCACGTCAAGAATCTTCTGAAGACAAATTGACATAGATCATTGTTTCAGAAACTGATAACATCCAGAAAAATCCTAGTCTATCATTTAATGATTCAGTACCAAATCCTGGGTGTTGTGAAAGTATTATTTCTCAGCTTGGTCTGATTATGAAAGACAAGGATCCTATCTTTAATATTTTTTTGGGGGGTATTAACTTTGTTGTTTGCAGATGTAACGCATCTGTCAGTGGGGACATTATGACTTTTCTCAAAATATTTTATTGTTTAAAGCCTCATAAAAATCCAAGACAAAGCAAACGGAGCATAATTTCATGACAGGAAAAGATGAAAAAGAGGAATTCTTTTAAAGTAATGTTTTGAGCTCCAGAAGGAACTAGAAAAATGACAGCAGAAATTTTTTTGTAAACCAAAAAATCCCCAGATTCAAATTTAGCCAAAGGAGCTCACTTTCCATGGTAGGAAGTGTTGTTTCTGAGCTCAGTATGGAAATCTGAAAAAAAAAAAAAAAAAACAACAGATTTCACTTTTTGTCGCCAACGCGTTAAACTTCTGCAGCTGAGTTCTGTCACTCAGTTCAGCTTGAACATAAATTATTAGACACTTAAAGGGAATGGCATGAATTTCTCTGTAATGGGTTCCTGCAAGCTAGTTTGGTAATAAATGCAGATTTCCTTATATCCCCTCCTTTATTTCTCTGTAAAAGATTAAATAACCATGAGTTCAAAAGTCTGTTATTTCTGTAAAAAATAAGATTTGAAAATTACTTTCTCACTATCCCTTCTGTTTCTTCCTCTGATCTTTTAAGGGAATATTTGACTTTAAATATCTCATTGGAATGATCACTAAATAAACCAATAGAGAACTTAATGTTCTTCAAAGGAAAGAGTTCTGTATTTTAAGGTAGAATCAAACTTGATCAGTACTAACAATACTACTTTGTCTTGCATATTATTTTTGGGTGGGCAGACACAGGTTTTATTTCACCAACTGCTCAGATTATTACAAACACACCACTATCACCACCACAAAAAGAAGGGAATTCATTTCCTTCCTTCTTTCCTTCCTTTCTTCCTTCCTTCCTTCTTTCCTTCCTTCCTTCCTTCCTTCCTTCCTTCCTTCCTTCTTTCCTTCCTTCCTTCCTTCCCTCCCTCCCTCTTCTCTCTCTCTCTCTCTCTCTCTCTCTCTCTCTCTCTCTCTCTCTCTCTCTATTTTTGATAAATGAGGATAGATTGAATTTAGGAACAGGTGAGTGACAGACAGTTTTGTGTAGTAATACCAGAAAGCAGATCTTCAGATTTCTAGTCCTCTATCATCATTCCTTCATTTCCTTTAGACCCAAATTCCCAAAGAACCTGCCAATATCAAACCAAGGCTGTGAAATACTACCCAACCACATATGATTATTATTTATTTCATCTGGATAACTAAAATGAGGGATGTGATTTTTTTAAACTTAATTTTAACCCGGTAATTGTGCTCAATGCAATTTCTCAGCCACGGTTTACTTATAAGGAGTTTCAAAGAAATACTCTATACCAGTGGTTTCTTCCCCCCTTTAATTGTTATTGTTGTTGTTGTTGTTGTGTGTGTACATGTGCTTTTACCCACTGAGCCATGTCCCCAGCCCATATAACAGTGGTTCTTACAGTGTGATCTGGTCTTGAGTCTAACAGGACAATAGCATGGGTGAACTTGGTGAAAATGTACATTCGGAACACCATCCTAGACCTACTGAACAGAAATTCAGGGGTGGACCCCATAGGTCTGCTTTTACCAGCCCTCTATGCAACATAAAGGTCAGAGGGCTACGGTTTTAAAATCTTAGTCACTGCAAATTAGAATTTAGGCCAACATGGCTTAATTCCCACCCTCCCTCCCCTGAGTACCTAAGGAGTTAACCCAGCATTTTTCGGTTATTTATGGCTGCACTCCCTCCTTGACTACCTGAAATGGTATGGTACATTGCTCAGGATGTGAGCTCTGAAGACCACCTGTGAGTTGGAACAGTGGTTTTATTACTTGTAAGTTGCATGCATGTAGGAAAGTTACTACTCTGAAATGGGGCTCTGAGAGTTCCAAACTCTTTGGATCACGGAGAAATAAGTGAATCTACCTAACATTTTCAGTGGAGTCTGACTCCATAGGAAGTACCTATGATACATCATGACTTTTATTGTCAGTCAGTGCAATGATTAGCATAGTGAATAAGTGTATATTATTTTGGAAAATGTTGTAAGTTTTAGTCAAGGACTTTGTAAACAATATTCTGGGGGAAAACAACCCATTTAGAAGACTTTGCAATTGCAGCATGTAATGTCCATGTCCCATTAGCAGGCTCCTTTCATTCAAAATGTTTATTTTGTGTTAATAAAATTATTTGTTAATAATAAAGGCAAGCATGAAGAGTATGTTGTTCTAGGTAATTTATTTGAAAATACTATTCACTTTTTCTCCAAAACTTTCACATTTAAAAGTGAAAAAAAAAAAACAGGTTATTTATTTTCTGGTCAATCTACTGGCATATCACTATCCTTCCTGAAAAAAAAAAAAGAAGAAAAAAAGCAATTCAGCAAGTGAGTTTAATATACATCATCTAGCAATGCATTCTATCCTTGTTAAAAAAAAAAAAAAAAAGCCTTCATCATTTGCCTGTGAGCAACCCAAAGTGGCACGTGGATCGCCAATAGGCTTCTTTTTGCGCTGAGTTCTTTTCTCATCTAAGCACAGGAGGCCGGTGTTTAACATTAGGCATTCCCAGCTACTCCTTAAGAGTGCAGGCTCCTCATGAGTTGGTCTGAGTGCTGTGCAGTGCAGCAAGCGTGGATGCCCCCTGATGTAGGAGCTTCCTTCTGTCCACAGCCCAGAGCCCACAGAAGCATGCTCCTTTCAGTCTTCCCCAGGCTCGGGCTAGGGAAAAGTGTCCTTCTGGGAGAATCTTTCTATTTTCCACTGCGATAAAGCAGAACAATAAGGGGTTACAGATGAAGCGGTGAAAACATTTCTTTCCCCATGATGGCATTCTTAGCCAAAAGGGCTTATGCAAGCTGAAAAGGGGTGGGAGTGAAGACAGCCGAGTCTTCCCTTATTCATGAAAACCATATTAATGAAAGGGCTTTCCCTAACCTTCCGAGTAGTGCACCAGGCCACCAGATCCTTTCTGTCTGCTGCTCAGCCATGAAACAGATGATGTGTTCAAGTGTTGCCTGGCCTTTCCCTCCAGGAAAAGAAATAAAATATCGATATGAAGAAGTCAGTTTTGATTTATCAAAAACTCATAGTGGTGAGTGCATTTAGGGCCGTGCACATTGACAGTGTTTTATATGCCTTTCGGTTGTGCATTTGATATACTGAGAAGGAGGAATTCATAATATACTCTTTTCTTTTCTCAATCTGCAACTTTAAAGCAGATTTCTGGCTTGAAAAGTCTTTTTCAATTTATTACACATTGGAGGAACTAGACCATAGTCCAACAATTTTATTAGGGTGTAAAACCCTTGCCCCTGTAAAGGATGTTCAAATTTTGTTTTAAAAATGCTTCTTAAAGTTATATTTACATAAGTAGGCTTGTTCAGTGATTTTGCTGTGTGAGTTCAAAAGCAGAACTTGTCTTTGCTTGGAATTTGGAGTAAGGGGCAGATATGGCTGTGAGTAACATGTTCTATTGAACATAGCAGACTATTCAATAGAAAAGGGTAGTAAAAACGAAACTATCAAACTAGTGTTTCCAATTGTCTTGGCCTCCCCATCTAAGGTCTAACCTTTGCCATCCCTCTGCATCAAGGTAGAAGCGACAGATAGACTTGCTCTGCGTTTTCTGCCCTTCTGCCCCTCCCCCTCCTCCCTTGAATCTTAGGACTCCTTTAAAGCATGCGGTTCAAAGACCAGCCCCAGTGAAAAGCACTGTGTCTTTTTAGGCTCAGTGAAACATGTCCTGCAGCCCATGGGCATTGTGGGAAGCTTTCTGTGACCTCATCTCGCAGAGTCAGAAATGAAAAGGGACCTTTCTGTTCTGTGTTTGGCTGCGTTGTGCCCTCAGCACCCTGTGTGAGGAAAAAGGCAGTTGGCCTCCAGCAATGATAGGGCCCTCGGAAAAGATGCAAAAAAAAAGTCTTTCGAGAAATGCTGTCAACTTGTCCTCTTGTTATATCCTTGGAGGAAAATAAAACCTGAAATGCAGTCTCTTATTCCCTGCATATGGTTTAAAAAATTTGAAAGCAACAATATTGACTGTTTGTTACCAACAGAGCTAATGGAGCAGAATAATAGATGAAAGCAATTGCCCCCCTTCCATTGGGTAAACTGCTTTTTTTATTTTTAGTATACTTGTGACTAAGTAGAAAAATATGTATTACCACCTCTTTCCCTCCCCCTATTAACTAATCATCTTTATTCACAGCTTGTGGAATTTGGCAAGTTTTCTGGTTAACTTTTTTTTTCTGTCTAATTGTTGCATCATATTTTTAATGAGATGTGAAAATAAAAAGGCTCCCTCCAAATAGCTAACTGCATTTTGATAAATCAGTAGGACTGTGGTATTCTGTTGTGTTAAGAACCCCGTGAGGAGATAATTAAATATAAATCTCTAGAATAACATGACAGATCTAAAATATAAATCATAGATTTTTTTTTTTTAAAACGAAGAGGCAGGAATGAATATGGGCAGTAACATACAATTCTTCTGAAAACAAATAGACTAGAATTAGGTATCACAATATGAATGATTGTCCATTAATGATTATGAAAATAACTCTATATATAGCATATTTAAGTGTTGTGAAAGGTCAAACATTACTTCTACGGCAGAGGCCATTGTTGTCAGCATAGTCATGAGAAAGGACTAGAATATTAGTGATATTTCTTCTAATTAAATTCAAAGATATTTAATTATATATAATTATTACATGGGCACTGGTATTCATTTATTTTTAATAACAGGAAATTTTGCAAACTATTGACTTGATGACCTTAATCGGCTCTCTGTTCTCCACTAAACCAGAATGTTTTTGACCAGGATGTGTTTTTGTGTCTTTTTGTGAAGGAAGCTTGGGTTAGGCAGAGTTGACATTCTGCTGGCTCACATAATGAACCACCTTGTTGTAAGACATTTTCTCTAGGAAACGATTTCCTCTCCTTATAAATCTTGCTGTGGTCCTTGGATGCTGTATAGACAGAAAACATTATCATTTTTAGCAAGGTATTGATAAAATCATTGTTAGCAATAATTGCTTTTGCAAAAGGCAGAAGATGATATTTGGGTTATGTTCATTGGTTCTTATCTTTGGGGCTGTACACGAGTGGGAATATCCTCGAGCCTCTATTCCCTGAGAGAAACAAGGGGAGGGGCTGAAGCATCGTGGCAGGGATAGTGGTCCAGAAGAGACTATGAACCTCCTGGAGGATGATTTTGGTCCTGGCGCTTAGAGAGGTAAGTGTGTGGCAGTGTCAGGGTGCTATGGAAGTATTTTTGAAGTCTTGCTACACTAGGCAACTGAGTATAAATGTAGTGTGGCATTTAGTTACTGACTGAGAGCACTTCTGTGTCACAAGCTGTACAGCACAGATTTTCACCAGTATTCCACCATCCATGTGGAAGAACATGATCCTGTCACGTACTCTCAAATTTCAGAGTGAAGAAAATACCTGATACAAGATGTTGTGGAATAGAATATCACTTTAACTATGTAAAAGCTGTGTTACATTTGTTTATGCTGCATTTGTTTAATTGCATAAGGATGTGCTGCTGTTTTTACCTTGCCCGCCTAAGGCACCTGATTGGTCTAATAAAAAGCTGAATGGCCAGTAGTGAGGCAGAGGAAGGATTGGCAGGGCTGGTAGGCAGAAAGAAAAATAGGAGGAGGAATCTAGGCTTGAGAGAGGAGAGAGAGAATGAGGGAGAGAGGGAGATGTCTGGGGCCAGACAGAGACAGACGTATAGAATGAAAGAAAGATGAAAAGGCCGGCAGCAAAAAAATGTAAATGAAGAAAAACCAGTTAATTGAAGTTAGAAAAGCTAGCCAGAAACAAGCCTAAACTAAGGTCGAGCATTCATAGTTAATAATAAGTCGCCTTGTCTCTATTTGGGAGTTGATTGGTGGCCTGAAAGAAAGCCTGAAGCAGCAAGACTTGACAAAGATCATGGTAAACTATTTTCCTTCTTGAATGCGTAAATTGGTCAGTGTTTCATTGAGCAGACTCCTCACCCTGAGAACAAATTTGGGTAGAATGGAAGACCCAGATGAGTATAGAAAGGGCCCTGTGCTGGCTCGTTGGCTTCAGTTCCTCACCAAGTGCGTGTGTGTGTGTGCCTTGTCAGAGCGCCATGCTCCCAAATTAACTTGACTGTTCCCTAGTTGTTTGTATTGTCAAACAATGAGGTCTGGCTGACCTCGACTGTCAGCTAAGGTGCCTCCCCACCCTGTGTGCATCAGACTGAAGAGGGTGTTCTAGTCAGACCCATCTGTCGGCTCACCTCTCCCACTGTCCTGCTACAGCTTCTGGGAACTGAGAAATATTAGTTAATGGCCTCTTTCTTTTTATTTCTGAGAATGGAGCCCATAATGCATCTGTTATACCACAGAATGTAGGACACAATGCACTATAATGTTTAGGGACATTATAGTTTGTCATTGTTGAGAGATGAGGAAATTGCCAGGTTGCCTGGGATGGGGAAATTGAACTCAGTGTCAGAGAGGAACTTCAATGGAAGCTTTCTGTCCTGGTTCTGTGTCCACCTGTCCTCTCTGTCATTCCTCTGAGTTCAGATATACCTGGTGATTTTTAAATGGATAAAACAATGGCATTTATTGAAAGTGAACAGGTATAAGTGGTTTGTCATTGTTGATGGGGGATAAGTGTTTCTAATAACTGGTTTCAATGAGTTTGTCAGATTTTTCTGTACAAGTTTCAGTCTGATGCCAGGTGAACGTAAGACATAACAGTGGAACATGAAATTCTAAAAATAACATGGTCTAAGAGAAAAATATAACATCCCTAGACACAAATGAAATAAAGAATTTTAGGGAAAGTGTGAGAAAAAGTGAGAATATTTTATGTTAAAAGCATAAAAATCAAAGCAGAGCATTTAGTGATAGGGACAAGATGATCAAGAAAGAAAACAGAGTAGAAAGCCAAACTATTATTCAGCATCACCCGATATGGTGGCTAGACTGTCTAGATCACCGAGTCTATAGCATTCTGTGCATGGAGCAGTAACATGGGTCTGAATCTTGACAAGCAGGAGAAGCCCAGGTATTTGTGGACCTGGGGCTGGGGACACAAGGCAAGTTTACCAGGAAGTATGTCCTGGTCCAAAGTAAAGCAAAGCTGTCAGCAGTAGATTGTTCTCCTCATTGTCCCTCCCTGATCACAGCGTCAGGTAGTCACAAGAAAGTCTTGTAGCTGGAGTGTCACTGAGGGGCTCTAGCATGAGGTCACAGTGTGAATCAGAAGAATCTGCAGGTTCCTTGCCAAGATTCATGATTCTATGATTGTTTTGGTTACACCTTATTTATCTTTCATATTCAAAGTCCTACTGATTTTCATAAATATCCCTCAATACACACTGGGGAAGATTTGAGGTTACAAAATAAGATTAGCCATGACAATCTTTTGAAGAAGTAATGAGATGAAATTCAAGTGATCTATTTTAGAAGGAAAAATAAAGTATGAGATTCTTCAGAAAGTGTTGTTGTGTGTAAAGCCATGGGAATCATAAACCTCAGAAGAATGAATTAAAAATTGGCAACGGACACAAACACATGTAGGAATCTATCTGTCACAAATTGCATGATCTTAGCACGTGAAAAAGTTTATGCAGAATGCAGTAATAAGAAAACAAAAGGCATGAATAAAGAACTCCAAAAGGCTAGGTCCATGACTTTGTGGATAAAGTACTTACCCCATAAATGCTACAACTAAAGTTCAGATCCACAGAACCCACATTAAAAAATGCTAGTGGGCTTGGCAGCCTTCCTGTAATCCCACAAAAGGCAAACTTAATAATGGGGAAGAAAGTTAGATAAGAGAAAGATTGGAAGGGATGAGAATAAACAGCTAGATGAGAAAAAATAAAGTCTACATCATAAGTGCTGAGAATCAGGCTGTATAGGAGGAGCCATAAGAAAAGCGTTAGAATTAGGAAGAGGAAGATTGAACACCTGAGAAGATAGGGTGGGCTTCCAGGAAATGAGAAACAGAAGGAAAGAGAGTGTTGGAGACTTAAGTTGCAAGGAGGCCTGTCTTGATTATTAGTGACTCCCAGTGCAGAATTAGTAAATGAGCCAGATATCAGGCATCTGAGGCACAGATTCAGGAATTTTGTGGCAAATGGAACTGAAGTCATGAAAATTGTTGAACCTGCAAAGGCAAAGAGTATAGAGAAAAAGAGAAGAGACTTCTGACCTATACTGTGCGCAGTAGGAGAATATAGGGGTAAAGGAGGAAGAGGTCATCAGAGGAGGTGAGAAAAGACTGTGATGAGTAAAGGAGAAACCAAGAGTAAATGAATACAGGAGAAACCAGGAGTGAATGAACACAGGAGAAACCAAGGGTGAATGAATACAGGAGAAACCAAGGGTGAATTAACACAGGAGAAACCAAGGGTGAATGAATACAGGAGAAATCAGGAGGTGGTGTTTCTTAGAAGCCAACAGGTGAGAATGAGAAACCGAACAGTTGAAGTTAAGAAATCCCCAAGATGGTCATTTCTAAGGAGGGTAGTAACCCAAGAGCTTCAAACATAGGTGAAAATACTGTCTTATAAACATAGAAGAACAAACCATAGCAAGATAAGGAATTAGAAAAAGTTTGCTGTTCCAAGGAACTTGATATGATTCTTCAGTTTTCCCTTCTAGACGATTGAGGGATTTCTCTCTGCCCAGTTGTACACTATTCCTATGTACATGGCAGTTCATGCTTCTGTCAAGGATAGACTTTAACTAGGAGTGATTATATTGTCTTGGACCAAGCTTCATTAAAGGGCCGAGAAGTGGATGATGGGCTGTACATGGACGAAGCATTCAGTGTACATATTCGGTCCTTATTGTTTGCTGTCTGGGGATTGTGAAAGTAACTGCAGTACGTTGATTCAGATAGTTCATTTTTAGAACAGTAATAACTATGTATATGCTTCTCCACGCACACAAAGTGAGGACCTTCCCAACTGAGCCATCTCCCCTGCTCTGCTATTACAAGAATTTCATACTCTGTCTTTTGAAGGATGTAATGAAAACAACCAATCATTTATTTGATTTTAACCTCAGAGGAATTGTGTGAGTGAATGTTGTAGTTTAACTCAAGCAAGAAGACCAAAACAAATTAGGTAAATGGCAATGGGGAGCACTAGGGGAGCTAATAGCTTTATGCTGATAGCAAGTCCTGTGAAGGGAGCTCTTTTGGTCCTGGGGGATGGGGAAAGAGCAGTGGATGCTTGAATGAAAAGGCCTTTGTAAAAATTACAACCTGGCTGTCCTCCTCTAAGGGAGCATCTGTCCACCAAGGGAGGGAGATTATACATTCCAAGGCATTCTAGTGCATAATAGGGCATTCTAGTGCATTCCAGTAATATTTCTTCAGACCTGTTCCTGACACCTTCGTATGAATTGTTGCTGTCAGAACTTTGTGGGGCCTGGTTGTGGGCTAAGGACTAGGCCCTGCTCTGTGAGGAATCATAATGTTGTTGTAACTCTGTTCTTACTTTAAATTTCTCTTTCTGTCTGAAGATTAGGAAAGAAGAGTAGGTCCTGAAAGGGACCCTTACAGAGAGACAAACAGATATACAGACAGACAGTGAATAATTCCTCTAATCAGGTCATATATAAATATGATCCTAGTAGCCAGGTGTGGTGGCGCACGCCCTTAATCCCAGCATATGGGAGGCAAAGGCAGGCAGATCTCTATGAGTTCGAGGCTATCCTGGTCTACAAAGTGAATTCCAGGACAGCCAGCACTACACAGAGAAACGCTGTCTCGAACAACAACAAAATCTAATCCTGAATTTATGTGTATTTATGTTGAAAATTAACAAATATCTGGACAAAATATTTCATATTTATTAATCATGTAGAGATAAAAATACAAATTTGAGTTTAATAATTTAAGGTTGTTTCAGATTATTTTTGTTTATAGTTCAAATTTGTCTTTTTAAATTATGGCTCTAAATGAGAGGATTCATTATATTCCATAAATTTGGCCACTTAAATCAAATACTTCATGATTAAATAGTATCTAATGGTCTGACATTATATAGAATCAAATTTACTTTACTTTTTTTAAAAAAATGTGTATATATATGTGCCTGTGTGTTGTATGTATATGGCACATGCCCACATGTGTGTGCAGGTATATATTTGTACAGAGGTCAGAGGAAGACATCAGGTGTCCTGCTCTATAATTGTGTGCCTTCTTGCCTCAAGACAGGGTCTCTCTCTCACCGGGAGCTCGGCTTGTAGGCTGCAGTTCATAGGAATCTTCTTGTCTCTGTGTTGGAGACAGTGTTGGAGATACAGGCATTCATAACTGTACTATTTTTCATATAGATTCTGGGGATTTGAACATAGGTCCTCATTCTTGTGATGTTTGTGTCTTAGTCACTGAGATATCTCCTCAGTATCAAATTCATTTAGATATAAAATTTTATATATTATTGTGTGGTATTTTTGTTTGTGTTTTGACAAATAAAGCTTGCTTAGAGCCAGAGGAAAGAACTAGCCACTAGGTAACCATAGAGGTTTGGAAGACTGTGGAGAGAAGGGCAGGAAGTAGTAAGGCAGGGCTGAGACAGGATCTGGGTCCTTTTGATTGGAAGAACAGAAGAGGCAGGAAGTCACCGGTGACTGCTCCCCTGCTTCTCTGATCTCTCAAGTTTTTAACCTTGATATCTGACTCCTGGTTTTTATTGATGAGATTAATTAGACCTACGCATCAATATAAGCCCAAATTTATTTTGTCTAGTTTTTATATACAATATGATCAACAAAATTTTACTGAATTAGAACTTTATAAGTAGTTATTAAGTAGTTTTATTAATTACTTTTTCTTGACGTAATTAGCATTGGATAAGTAGTTATAGAGTAGTTACTATTTTGTTCTTGTGTCCAAATACCTCACATGCAACTTAAGGAAGGAGAATTTTATTTTAGTTGGCAATTTGAAGAGATACTCTCCACCATGATAGGTAGTTAGGACAATAGGAGGCCCAGTGGTAGCATGAGTATGTGGGAACTACTTGATCTCTGAATAAATGAGGGAGTAGAGACAGGACAGAAAGGGCAAGCCATAAATGTTATAGCCCCCAGCTGGGCCTTACACCCCTGAAGTTTCACAAATTCCCAAGACAGCACCTGCAGCTGGAGACCAGGCATTCAGACATCTGAGCCTGTGGGAGATACTTTACATGCAAACTGTAGCAGTAGTTAGCATTGTTCCATTCATAATTTTGTAATCCTCCAAAAGAAATAGAGTACAGTGTGATTTTTAAATCATTTCCCCCATATAATTGAGTAATTTGAAGTTATTTTCTCTCCAGAAACACATACTCATCCATCCATCTATCTTATTTGTTTTCTACCAGTTCCCAACCCCCACATGTAAACTTGAAAATAATTAAAACATAAATCTTGTTTTCTTTTGAAAATTAACAAATTGTTCTTATACTTACCGTATCTCTTCCTATCTCCTTATAAATGTGTTCCACACCTTGCAAGGTATAATTTATACTATACTAATATTCTAAATGAATGGAAGAATTTTCTATCTTTACATCCCTAAATCATCCCATCAGGATAGTCATTAATTCTTAACCTGTCTTATCCATCCACAGTGCAAGTACACATCTCAGTATATATGGTGTGTGTGTGTGTGTGTATACACATATGAATGTCTGTTTGTTGAGACTGGGTCTTGCTATGTTGTCCAGGCTGTCCTTAAACTAATAACTACCGTCCTGTCTCAACCTTGCCCATTCTGGGATTAAAAGTATGCCCAGTTTCAGATACTAATTTTATTTACTATTTATATGAATTTTAGGATTTTGTGGTTGGTGGGGGGAAGAATATACTCAGTTGGTAGAATGTTCTTGCAAACACGAGTGCTGCCAATTAATGATATTCTTCACATTTTTAAATTAGGTTTGCTTTTAAGAACCCAACATCCAGCTGAGTAGTGGTGGTGCACTCCTTTAATCCCAGCACTTGGGAGGCAGAGCCAGGAGGATCTCTGTGAGTTCAAGGCCAGCCTGGTCTACAGAGTGAGATCAAGGACAGGCACCAAAACTATACAGAGAAACCCTGTCTCAAATAAATAAATAAATAGATAGATAAATAAATAAATAAATAAACAAACAAACAAAATAAAAAGAACCCAACATCCTCCTATGCACAAGTTCTTCTGATCACTTGCCTTAGCATAATAGACCCTTCGAGCAGTTAGATACAAGACATGGTCAGGGAGACTCCCACCTAAATTACAGACTGCCCATTAGCTTTAGGAGCATGCCAGAATTGAAAATGCCTCCCAAAAAGCTGGAGACCTGAAGACAGTAAGAAATTGGCATGATGCACACTGAAATGAGGATTTTGCTTAGGAATTGCCAAGCGTCCTTCAATCAGGGCTGACTTTTTAGATTTCCAGAAACCGCACAAAAAATGAAAAGCCCTCCTCTTCTTCCCATTGCCAAGAATGAGAGCTGATATGAATCTGGCCATTTCTTGCTCTCTGCTGCTCTGTCTGAGCAACCAGATTTCTCCTGTGGATTGTTGCTGACAATCCATGCTCTTCACCATGATCCTTTTACGGTAACAAGGGAGACACACACACACACACACACACACACACACACACACACACACACACAAACACAGTGCTCTTATGCTTGGCAGTGATGGTACTTCCAGATTATCCTCATTTCTAGAATGTTTTCACTTCAAGGATTATTTTGTGTTCAGAAGAAAATCTACAATGAAATGGACTGCACCAGCTTTCCATTGCAACTTTCTACATTTAATACCAGGTAGCTGTGTCTGGATGACATTTCATCATGAAAACTGTAGAAACCCGGTGATTTTTTCCCCCTTCTATTCTTGTGTATTGCTTTTCAGCATAGTAGACTGAGTATTCCCTTCTACATTTGCTTGCTGCACATCTGTATTGCAGGTGTCGTTGACATTGGGGATTCAGGCTTCTGCTCCAAAGACACAAATGTCTTCAAATATGAGATGTAGATGGGTGGTTTCTTATTTTTACCTTGCTAATAAAAAGTACTGAATATTCACCAGCACTTTTGCACATAATGGGACCAGGCTGTCTCCCCTGGAAGTCACTCCACATCTGTGGAATGAAGAACATTAGAAGTGGGAGGTAGGTTAACAAGGGGTGGTGTGCTGACGCACCAACAACCATAAAGCAACATGAAATACAGATGTATTCACAGGAAGAAGTTCATTCACAGCAATTTATATGTTGCCAAATGCTTACTAAATATTAAGTATAAATCTTTCTGCTCATTAATAACTTGTATTTATTTAAGCACCAGTATTTGCATTTAATTTAACATAGGGGTGATTATAGTGAGAAAGTGAGAAGGAATTCATGTAGATATTGATATATATAATTTCAGAACATATAATTGTATATGTATCTACTGTGTAAATTCATCATGAGTGCATCCTTATTCCATAATTAAGATGAAATGTAAAGAGAGATTTCCATTCTTTTTATTCTGAAGCCCTTTAAGTGGTATCTTTTTTGTTTTGTTTTTATTTATTGTTTCTCTTATTTTTGAGATTATAATTACATCATTTTCCTCTTTTCTTCCTTCTAACTTCTCCTTTTACTCCTCATTGCTCTCTTTCAAATATTCAGCCCTTTTCATTATTTACTACATGCATGTATGTATATACATATAGATTCCTAAAAAGAGCATGCTCAATCTGCATAATGCTACTGGTATGCATGTTTTCAGAGCTGACCATTTGGTGTTGGATAACCAACTGGTTTACAGAAAGGAAGAAACTTTGTCTTTTCCACTTTACTTTAAGTATAATCAGAGAAATCTTTAACTCATAATTGGTGAATCTATAGAACTTCAGCAAGTGGTAACTTTGGTTAACATAGAGAACATGCCTAGCTAGCTCTGCAGATCTGTGATTCTGTTATTAGCCAAAGTCTTTAAGGAGAGCTTCATGATGAATTAAAATACTAATTGCTACATCATTTCCTCTGGTTACCTTGGGCTTTAAGACACTGTAGGATTGCTTGAAATATGACATTTTAATATGTATGGAGAATGATAGTCTCAGTATCTGTAGGAACATGCCAGGAAGGTGAATCTTTAAAAATTAAAAAGGACCTGGGTGTGGTTGCTGATTCCTTTAACCCCACCACTCAGGAAGCAAAGGCTGGTAGACCTCTGTTAGTCTGAGGCCAGCCTGGTCTATGGAAAAAGTTCCAGGACAGCCAGAGCTACCTAAAAGAGACTCTTTGTCTCAAAAAATAAAATTAAAAAGAGAGCTGATGTAAAGAACAGTGTTTGCTACAGAAATCTGAGGACCTGAACTTGATCCTCAGGACACCTGTGAAGAAGAAGGAGACAATTAACTTTACAATGTTGTCTTATGCTTCCATGTGGATGAAATGTGTATGCATGTGTGTACATATGTGTGTGTGTGCGCGTGCGCACGCATGCACACACACACACACACACACACACACACACACACACACACACACACACTAAAATGAGCTTCAAAAATTAAAAGGAAATGTAATAAAATAGTACCCTTCTTGTTATAGGCCATTGAGGATAAAACATCTTTCCAGCAGGTGAATTTCACAGTCTTGAGTTGGCCTCTGTTTTCTAAGCATGTCACAATGGTGTTTCTGTAGGGATGGGGAAGCAACACTGTTTTCTAAGTATGTCATAGTGATGTTTCTGTAGGGATGTGGATGCGGCACTGTGTAAGAGAGTCTTGCTAGAGTGAGACTCAGGAAATCAGAATCCTTGTTTCACATCTTCTAAAGTATGACTTGGAAATTCCTTAATTTTCCATGCTTTTGATTTATTAATTCTAATAGGGTTGTTTAATATATACTTTCATGGGAAATCATAGTGTTGGTTTGTGGCTTGTTTAGAAATATTTTCCTCACTATTTCTGAATTGAGTAGGATCCTCACTGTACTTATGCTACTGAGTGATCATGTAACCTTGGACTGGTTGCACCTCCCTCTCCATTTCCTGCTAAATTAAACATGAAGATGGCTGTCTATATGCTTTCTAATTCTATTCCAATGAGAACTCTGTAACTCTATGAGCATTTTACCAAATGAATAATAAATTATAGAAAGTGACCACTTGAAAACTTGACCCACTGAAATTGCCACCCACAAACACACACTTTATTTTGTAAATAGAAAAAGTAGAATCTGGGATCCTTTTCCTAATGTCCCAAAGGCTCACTATTTAAAGTTAATCTTGGAAGTACTTTTTTATGTAATTCACTTCTTGAGATGCACAGTGATCGTGGTGACTTGGTTATAAGAGCCTGCGTGCAGAGTAGGAATGGAAGGGAGTGGAATGTAAGCATGGTAGTGGGAGTGTTGGGGCTATGTGGCCAGTGGAGAGAGACAGCCTAACCAAGTGGAAAATCTCTCCAAGAGGCTGGAGAACACTATTGAGAGGAAGATGAGAAGAAGTGAAGTTTATCTTAGGGATGTGTTCCAAGAATGTGTGTTTCTACGATGCTGTTCTAGACCATACTTCTTACTCTGTGGCACCGCTAGGTTTATTCCTTAAAATGGGGAATTTTAATAGCCCACATTAACAAGGAAATGCAGATTATTTTCATTTTCTCATTGTTCCTTAGAACACAGTATACATATATGTGTGTATACATATGTATGTATATATATATATATGTGTGTGTGTGTATGTGTGTGTGTGTGTGTGTTGTATATACATTTTAAAGTATATGTATTTTAAAATTTTTAGGAGGACTCTACCATTATCTTAAAATTAACTTGAATATTTATTTTTGAGGCCTCAAATTTGCTCAGCATTTCTGATATGTTGCCACCTAATAAAATCATGGACAGCAGCTATGATGTTTTACTGAAATCAACATTCATAAGCCACATGGCCAATGGTCCTGTCTTTCCAATGCTCTCTTGCAATAATCTCTTTACAACTTTGCAAATCTTATAAGAAAGTTTAAAATGATCCAAACTCCATAACAAAGTCAATCACACAAATGAAAAGTAGATGAAAATATATACATCTGGCATAAATAATTATCTCTCAACATTGTTTTAAGGGGGGATAAATAATGGAATTTTGTTTTTTTTTCAAAAACATATTTGGATCTCACTCTGTAGACCAGGCTGGCCTTGAACTCACAGAGATCTGCCTGGCTCTGCCTGCTGAGTGCTGGGATTAAAAGCATAGAGTGATATCCAGGACAGGAACCAAAAACTACACACAGAGAAACTCTGTTTTGGAAAAAAAAAATTGGGGTAGGTAAAATTTCTGCTGATAATACAGCTTATATTCATCACATTGCATTAAGTTTATAGATATTGCAATATATGCTTAGATACATATAATGCTAGATTTTTTATATTGAACTGTATAAAATATCAGTTTAGCTCTATGAAAATAAGGTATCTCTGTAAGAAATGGTGCCTGTTTCTGACAAATTTATCAATTTTTCACTTATTATGTATTTTTACTCAATAACCCTCTGTCACCTAAATGAGTGCCCTTCAAATTTTCATTATCATCAAGAATGTAAGCAAAAAAACCAAAACAAAACAAATGACTTGTTTAGATCAGTAAAAACAGCATATGGAGGGAAGAAATTAGCATATGGTTAAAGACTATTAGTAGAGGCTATGAGCCAACTTGAAACTGATAAATAATAAATTTAACTCTTTACCATAACATTCAGAAAACATAAATTTGTTTTAATAAAAATGAGACATGATATTGATATTTCCAAATAAAGACTTGTATTTATTTTTTGTTACATTATTTTTCTCATGAAAGATGGAAATATTCACAGTATTTAGAGTTGCACATTTTGCTATATGCATCTAAATTCAGTTTCTTCTTGAGATCAAATTACAAACCTTTAAAATTATGGATTTTAAAATTAGAATAATAAGAAAATATAATTAATATTACAGTTAACATTGGAAAAAGTGAGAAATAATCAAGTAATTCTAAAGTACATTTAGTTTTTAAGCATAGTAATGGAGCTCCCACAACTTTTTCATGGACAAATCTAAAGCCATGGAAATGTGTCGTTCACTTGTTATAGTAAAGTACTGAAAGTCAAGAGTTAAGAAAAATGGTCTAATGAAAGGAAACAAAATTTGAAAGAGGGGTATTCTCAGTATATATACTCCTGAACTGAAAGACGAAGATCCATGATACACTGCAGTGTTTAGCTTGGTGCAGTTCATCAGCTCCTGACATTTACAACATGGGATTTCTGTTTCTAGAGCCTGTCCAAATGCCTCATGAAATATATGAGGGAGAATTCTGCTGAATAATAGTTACAGTTCCTACTGGATTTTCTTTTGGCTGGAAGACTGGACCAGTGTTCAGAGAGACGTAGGAGAGATCCAGCTCACATGTTTTATATAATTTATTATTCTAGATTTATTGCTCTGTGAAATGTGAAAAAATGTTATCTAGTAGGTGGTATCACTGATCGTTTTGTTTCCAAATTATCAGTGAGAAGAAATATTATGTGAGTCCAAAATTATAAAAGGAATAAATTCTTGGGAAAACCCTGTTTAATGGTGTAAGGATGCATGTACGATTTTTTTTCTCGTTATAATTTTGTAGTCAAAGGAAAAATTTATAGTCAGGAGGAATACTTCATTTATTTAGTCTGCACATGTTACTGTTTTAGCCCATCTTACCATGCTACTCTCAATTATATCTACTGTGTTTTCAATGTGCTCAGGCAAAATCACCTTAAATACGTTTGATGTGACTGGTCCTTTGAATGCATTCAAAATCATTAATAACTGGATATTTCTTAAAACATGTTTTTAAAATAAAATAGTACAGAGGAACAATTAAAACCCTCTAAATGGGCCTAGGGAGGTGGATCAGCAGTTAGGAACACTTGTAGAAGACCCAGGTTTGGTTCCCAGGACCCTCAAACCATCCATAACTCAAGTTTCAGAGGACCTCTAATGCTCTTTTCTGGGCTCTACAGGTACCAAGCATGCACGTGGTGCATGTGCATGCAGTCAAAACAGCCAGACACTTGAAATAAATTATATAAATAAATAAGCTTTTAAATTAGAAAAATAAAGTGCTCTGGTTGCTAGGACTTAGAAAGGAAATTTTCTGAGGCTTAGGAATTACAAGCAACTTTTATCCTGAACTTAGCAAATCATAGTTTCTTTAGACATCTGATACTATGTGATATAGTAGCATGTACTTCAGCCATCAACTCATCTGTTAAAGTAATTTGATGCCTTAAACAGAAAAGAATAATCCCTGCTTCCATTCTGTTTGAGGAAATGATTGATAGGTAAGAGTTTATAGGAAGGAGTCTTAGAGTACTCGTGCATGCCGTATACCCCTAGGAATAATGTGTTAAACAATGATGTTCAAGTTGCATCTGAAATTGCAGTTACAAGTCGACTTTGCAGTAAAAAAAAGTGATGACTATGAGAATATTTAAAAGTCTCTTTATCTGTTGGATGTCAGAAAATGAGCGGATTCTACCCATTCTTCCACTAATCCCAAAAACTGAAAGCTAGAACATAGGAAGAACAAAGTGTGGGATGTAAAGAACTGAGAATCCAGTCTGTCCAAAAAAGTTCAGAACTATGGGTCATTCAATAATAGGATTTTAAAATGTCATTGACTATTAAGATCATGGAATATGGGGAATATTTATTTTGTATTTTTAAAGTTTCACACCACAAAGCTTTTCAACACAGTAGCAAAGGAGTAAGATATGTATCAGAGACTCACTGAGGAGTCAACATTTTTAATATAAAAATGTAACTGCCTGGGTTGACTAGATGGCTCAGCCTGAAAAAATGAGAGAACTAACTCTTGCAAGTCAGTCTAACTTCTAATTTCCACATGTGCAAGGTGCCATATAGGGACCCATTCTTCTCTCTCTCTCCCTCCCACACTTTCTCCCTCTTTCTCTCTCTCCGTCTCTCTCTCTCTCTCTCTCTCTCTCTCTCTCTCTCTCTCTCTCTCACACACACACACACACACACACACACACACACACACAAAATAACAAATTCCTTCTATTTTTAATTATATTTATTTTTAGTTAGGAAATAACTTAGGGAAAAAAACATGAGAAAGTTGAAAATAGTATCCTGATATCTTTGGCAGACAAAGTAAAGTCTGTTCTGTCCATACTTACTGTCCATAACTATAAACATTGTATATATAATGGAAACACTTGGAAACACTGGAACAAAGTTTGGTTTGTAAATATAAAATTAAACACTATATTAAGCAATCAGCCTTTTGGTTTAGAAGTGTTATTCACAGCATGGTCAACTATGAGTTCAAAAATAGGCTTTTTAGTTTACATGTCAGCTAAATGCATCAGTTTTTAGTGAGTGTTTCTGACATGTACAAAGAAAGGAAACAGAATATCATAAACATTAGGTCTTCCATCTTCCAACAGTATGTTCTGGAATACTCTTTGAGATAGTTTATTTTGTGTAATGTAAATTTATGATCAAATCATTTCATCAACTAAAAATATATTTCCTGATTGCAGCAAGGGTGAGGCTAAAATATAACAAATTAAAAAAGAAAAAAAGTTTTCCCTACTACATGGGACTGTTTCAACAATCAAACATGTAACTACTAACCAGATTATAATTGACAGCAAAATTGGCTTATTACATTAATCTATTAAATTAGGTAGGTTTATACTTAGGTTAGCAACATAAAGGAAGTTGTTCTTAGGAAAAGACATTAGTCAATGCCTTTGATGGGGGACTTTTAGTACTAAAGGTTATTCTGGGTCTGTTTTCCTTGTGGTTTGTAGTCAAATGGAAGGCCCTGTATGATCTTAGGCAAATTGCTTGTGTCTTAGTGGAGCAGCGTAGTATAGGGAGGCTGGTTAAACTCTTTCCCAAGAGACCTTGTTGTAGACTATTCCTCCTTTCTGGTTAAATTACAAGGTGGTGAAAGTGACATCATTCAATAAGGGTGGATTTAGCTAAACTAAACTTGGTGAATGACATTATATATGTATTTGTTCATGAATTCTCAGGGTGAGACATTTTACCAGTCATTTTCCTTGAAGATACAATAATAAATGAAGCATAACCCTTGTGCTCACAGACTCAAGGTTTGAGAAAAGTAATGGTTGACAAGTAAAAGTTTAGTTAGAAGTCAAGGAAAGTTTAGAACCTGTGTATTCAGAGCTGATATTCAGCTCTTTTTCGTGGCCTCACCTCCATGTCAGCATCTACTCTGATGAATCAAGATCTTAGTCCACATTCTTTCATGTTCTTACATATATTTGCTGTTACCTTTGTTTCCCCCACTGTAATAAGGCTTCCCTCTCTACTCAGGAAACCAAGTTTAAATGGTCCAGTTGACATTAAGTAATGAATAACACTATAGAGGAACCAGAGAGAAATAGATCATCCCATATGTATAGGAAACTGAATGGCAATCTGAGTGAACCAATCTTTAGTACTAACAACCAAGTGAGCTTCCTGAATCCATCCAGCAAAAGGCTTGATCTGATCAGTGTTACATGAACTCTGGATCATTGCTGGCTGAAGCCTTCCAGCTCTTGGATGGAAATGACAGTTAAACTCTTTGAGTCTTGACTTTTACTGTGTACGGTGTACTTCTCCACATTCTGTCTGAAAACAGTCAAGTCTTATCATCCCCTGAAAGATTTTCCTTCTGAGATAGCTGTCTGTTGGTATCAATACAGATTAGTTGACTTTTAACAATCAAAGCACAATGTGATGCCTCTGTTCCTGGAGAAGTCTTCATCATAGCTCCCAAGTGCTGACAAATTTCTATTTGAATAAAGTAGCTAAATATTCTCCTGGATCCTATGTTAGCTTTTTATACTCTGGCCCAAACTGCCATGTTTTTTCTGGCCAAGAGATTTAAAATATAAACATAAAGGTTTATTTTTCATAAATATATTTTGAGTTTGACCTTCACAGGGAACATTTTAAGTGTTGTAATCAATGAGGTTTCAGGTACCTCTTTACAGAGGGCTACTGTGATTATGTTTTTTGTGGTTGGGTTTTTCTGAACCCATTAGCTACATGGTAATGGAGTGGTGGAATTAAGGTTTTGAGAATCATCACAGTACCCGCTTACCAGAAATTCAATAAAAAACAAACATGAGTGATAGATTGATGCTCTAGGCACAGTATATTTTTAAAATTGGATTTGGTAAGCCTTTCAAAGGATGTAAGGATACATCAAAAGGACATGCAAATCCAACTTTGATCAATTGAGCATTCTTATAATTGAACTGGACATAACATGTTAGAAGATCTGATGTGCAAGCCAATATTTAGAGTCAAGGGGTGATGCTGTTTATGTTTAGATTAGTCTAAATAGGAATACAGCAGATATCATTTTCTAGTGCCCATACATTGTTAGGCTAGACCCTTCCTCATTTATATATAGCACCATTGGAAATATATCTGCTTTCTCATTTTGAATATAAAGCATAGTTCAGTAACTAACTCCCTCTATATGTTTTAAAAACATGTGTTTAGGGGTCACGATCACAAAAATATTTGAATAAGGTAATATTTTATTGATAGACCTTGTAGAAAAAATGGTATCTTTAAATTTAGTCTTGATAAAAATGTAGGAAATTTTATTTCTTTATATGTAATATTTATATTGCTTATTTATGCAACAAAATATATGAGTGAAGTAATTTAAGAAAGGAATTGTTTATTTTGGCTCATAGTCCCAGAGTATAGTCCATCGTGGTGGGGAAGTCGTGGAGGCAGGAAGTCCAGAATACTGGCCATGTTATATATACAGCCAGGAAGCAGAAGGAGATGAATGCATGTATTCAGCTCACTTTCTCCTTTTTATTTACTCATTCACTCTGGAATCTTAGCCAATGGAATGGTGACACCCACACTTAAAGTGGATCTTCTTACCTCAATGATGTGAACCCAGATAATCCTTCCCAGGCTTGCTCAGAGGTTTGTCTCATCACTGGGCTCTAAGTCCTGTAAAGTTGACACAGAGTGTTAATTCTCACAGTATTCTACAATAAATTAATGAATTTTCACTTGATTAAATTAATATACAAAGTCTGTGTTCCAAATTGTTGAAGAAAACATCCCATTTTTTTTTTGTTGTAAAAGTAGAGTAGGTATTGTTAAAAATATAATGATTGATATGTTTTAAATAGAAGAAAAAATGTTTTCTTAACATGAGGGAAACCATTGAGCCCAAAGAGAGTTCCAAAATGAAGAGGGCTAAACTTTGTGTCAAAGTTATAAGGCTATCTCATTTTAAAGCCTTAAAACTGAAATATGAAAGGTGTGAGCCAGGCTGTAAGTAGTGACTGGAATCAGAGCTCACATCTCTGGTTCTCAAGTAGCTCTCTCCTCTCCACTACTGTAGTTTGAGCAGAGTTCTTTGGGGATTGTCCCTGGTGCCTCTTGTTTCAGTCAAATATAAGACCCAAATAATAAGAGATTGCAAATTAAATTCCAGGAATGCCAGACTCCAAGATGGAAGTTTGCCAGCTAAGAATTTTGGGCCAACTCCTTAGACAAGGGGAGTAGGCCTTGCTTTGTTCAGTCATGGGTGGGATGTGCTCTGGAAAGGAAATATGCCTTTGGGGGGGGGTGCTTCTTAGGTTGTTGGCCATTTTCCAAGGGATACTCAACAGTGAGCTGTCAGTCTCCGATTATCTGGAACCATGGCCCGGCTTATGCTCTACTGTGCCCACTGCCTGTGTTAATGGAATGGGTGCCCACTGCTGACTAATCCACTCTGTGCAGGGCATCACTAGTTCATATAGCCACTACAGCAAAAGCCATGATGTTGCCCCTGCTCTAAGAGGAGACAGATTTAGACTTGCAGAAGATTGTATTGCAAGTCCAAAGCTCAGTATGTTCTTCCTAGAAGCTGTGTTTTAGAATAAGAGATGCAGTGATGGATGATCTCATCTTTAAGGGTCTTTGAATCATTTGATTCTGGAGAAAGTTTGAATATTGACATATTGTGATTGTTAATACTGTGACCACCAACACTACCACCACCAGAGAGCGATTTAGTGTTTTATACTGACTAAACCACATTAGATGTCATCCCTGACTTTTAGGGTACAGACTAGACTAGGGAAACAAAATAATTCATTAAAAACCTATTTTCTCATTAACACCTCCCAGTGTGTATGGAGGTTATAATAATTTAATTTACTCTGGCAAGATTCCTTATTAGGTACTCTAAGGTCCATTTTCTCTGTTTTCATTCAGTACAAATAGGAATGTTAGACCTTATATTCACCTTCTTCAGAACACAGTAGTTGATTTTTATTTTTACTTTTATTTTCATTAATGCTTTCTCCTTAGGAAAGTCAGTAGATTATCCCTGGACCTTAAACTTCTCATCTGTAAAGTTGAGATGACAGGGTAGTTGAAGCAGGTTCATACTTCAACAATAACAGACTAAGTATTAGGCAAGCTGTGGTTCCTAGGGAAGCATTATTGACTCAAATGACATAACTTCATTTAAACTGTATGTATGTATTATATGTGTATTTTTATTATATTATATATAATTATATTATGTGTAATTGTAGGTAAATAATGATTCCCTATGCCCCTTTTAAACATGCTTATTGTTATTAATTCCACCTCCTTCACTCTCCTGTCTTGTCCTATCCTACCCAGCTAAAGCTCCTCCCATTTTTATATTTCTTCCTTCATATCATTCCTATTCATTTCTTTGCATAAGGCATGAGAAACTTCCTTTCTTGTGGTTGGTAAAGGCAATCCAAGAGACTTTCCAAACAATATAGGTTATTTCTGTTGTCCTTGGTTGCCTCCCAGAATTTAAAGGCAGTTACTATTTCTGAAGATATCATGTACTTTGGACATAGGACTCAGAGGATTCAAGCTAGATCTGACCTGAAAGCTTCCTTTCTAGAAACTAGCTTTCATAAGACCAAAAAGTAATGTGTAGACTGCCAAAGGAGGAAAGCAATCAATAGTCTTACCCAGTTATGATGCCTATGGACCTCAGTAATGACCAGCAATAGTGGCACTCTTATCTTGGAGGTAATCAACAGCTGCCTGATTGGACTTAAGGTCCACTCAGTAGAAGAGAACTCATACCCGATACTGTAAATTCTACAGTGTAAACCTAGCCAACAATATGTGGCTAGTGGGTCTGTGGCTAGTGAGGTCATGGATCCTGAAGGACAACCTACTACTTTCCTAAGTCAATATAATTCCTAATCAAATGATGAATGCTTATACTGATACCCACAGAGAAATGTATCTCTCACCCCTTATCAAAGAGATTTCTTTTTGCAACAGACAGAGACCATTACAGACAGTCACTACTGGTTAAAAAAAAAAAAAACAAGAAACACTGAATGTGGAGTGCTCAGTTTCAAGATATCCACAACACAACTCCTACACCTAAGGCTCAGGGAACATCACAGAAGGGGAGCAGAAAGATTTTAAGAGCCAAGGAGTCTGCTGTGAGATTTTGTATTCTAGAATTGCCAGGAATGTTACACCCATGAAATCTCAATGATTTGTCCACCCAAGTAAAATCTGAATAATGACAATACCAAGCTGGCATGTCAGTGGGGGTGAGGGAAATGTAAGAGGCCCCACTCCTGGATGAAGTGCTACAGACAGTCAAAACCGAGAGAGTGAAAAGTAGCCTTCTCCAGGGATGAGCACGCAAATGGGTTAGCCAACACCAATTGCTCATCCCTGAAAACATATACAGACAAGCAAAATTAAATGGACCCCGTGGGTTTATTATGTAGCAACTGTAATTAAAGAAAAAAGAGCTATAAATTTGAGAATGGGTAGCAGGAGGTATGGACAAGGTTAGAAGAAAAAGAGGAAAGGGGGAAATGATGTAATACTTTAATTAAAAATAAAATAAACAGACTAGCTGTTGCTGATGAAAGAGGTCTTGGTGGTTCAAGATAAAACAAAGTTAGAAGCCAGCCTTAAGTTGGGGGCCCTTCTCTGCTGTGGAGGTTTGCAGCATCACACTCATGGCTTCCTGTCTTTCCCACACCAAATCCTTCTTCTCCTTGATATTTACAATGTGTGCGCCATACATAATATGCACTAAGAATACATAAGTTACTATAAGGGGTAAGTGTACAGTATGTAAAAGCAAATATAGTATCCACCATGGATGGCATTAAACTGAACTATTATGACCAGCAGAAGGAGGATGAAACCTACTCTAGCATTTTTTTTCTACCAAGTCCAAAATCCTGACTTATTTTGGAGAAGTCTTTCAATGTATACTTATCTATTGTAGATCTATGTGGATGAAATGTATGTTTTGATCACTTTTTCTCAATTTCTACACACGTGAATGTCAGGTCGAATGCCAAGCGCTGGAGGTTTAGAAATTAACCAAGTGTTCATGATGCCTAAATACACCAGAAAGCATACAAGTTACTTTAAAAGAATGTTCTTTTAAAACTTGATTCTTTCTGAGTTTATGGTCCTCAATCAAGGAAAAAAAGTAACCAAGAACAAAATAAGTTAGGCAAAACATGCCAAGGAAAACTGTCCTAAATTTCAGAGAGAGTGTGGCACTGTGTTTAGATAATCTCTATTTTCCTTTTCCCTCCTCCCTCATATGAGAAACTTCCAGGCTTTCCCTGTGGGATGAAGGAAATCTGCAACTCTGCTCTGGCATCGTCCACTGTCACAGTGTGAACTCATGATAACACCACTACTATCTCTTAGATAGCTCCTTGCTGTTTATTCTTTCTCCTCTGCTTCCATTTTTATTGGCTGAAACCCAAAGAATCAAAAAGGAAATAGACAGCAAATATTTCTACCTAATCTATGCCCAAGATTCATCTTTTTTTAAACTTCTATATTCCTACTGTCAGTGACCAAAGAATATCACAAGTAAAATGTGATATTGTAATCAACCATAATGCAAGTCTAATTATATATAACAAAATCCTTACAATGATTTAATAATGATTAGCATCAAACACTCTGATTGGGTAAGATTTCCCAGCTTTTTCGTAAAATAATACATCAGATACATTGATCTTTGTTATAATCTTTTACTTATTATTTTTAACTTCTATCTTTTTTTAATCTATCAAAGGATCAATCTATGAGTATTTTCTGGACATAATACCTATCAGAGTAGGATTTGTTTGGTTATTCCACTAAGATATTATTAATATTAAAATTTGCCTTTGTTAATGGTCTTGTTTCAAAAGAATGATAGAGCTTAAGATATTCTTTCAAGCAAAGCCTTTAAAAAAATATAGTTTCTGAAAAGAGTGACCCAAGGCAGAGAATGTGCATTTTTTAACTTGGCTTCTAACATCACTAGAACGTGTACAAAAATCCGTGCTTTAATTGAAAGACAGTACCTAAAAATGACATCACTCATGGAGCACATGGGTAGAGGGAGATAGGATATAGTACTGCCTTTGTCTCCAGCTCCAGCAGCCTGAATCTAATGATTGAATAATGTGCTTTGGAGGACAGTGGTGTCTTTCACTGAAACACTGAGCTGGAAGTTCCAGGCAGGCAGTGTGCTCTTTCCACTCAAGCAGCAGAGACGTGCCATGCTGAGAGCAGCTGTGGAGAAGTGGAAGTTGGGGCAACATAGAAGCAGTTCAGAGAGAAATTAAGACTGGGAGATGTGAGATACAGGTGTTGAATATATGTAGCTCTCCCCTGAGCAGATGTTTAAATATAGACGATTGAAATAATGAGGTGAGACGACCCCAGAGTGGGTGCCTTGCACATAGTCTCCTATACAAAGGGATTTTTGTGTACCTGAGATGTGATTGATCAAATATAATCTTCCCCTGCAGTTACACAGCAAGTCTCATTTGTAATATTCTCTTTTCTGTCTTAGGCAAGGGCTTGAGATGAGTTTTAAATTCAATGTGAAATATTTTGTATTATATTTGTGGTAAGATAGTGACCAAGGAATTCCATCCTCCTTGTTTGCTTTTGAGTCATGACTTAATTTTTCTATAGAAAAAAAACTTATAAAACATTATAATAACATTTATATTATAATAACATCACATTATAAAAGAAATTGATTGGAGAAAAATATTTTTGCCAGTGGAAAAAAAATCTATTCATTTGAGAAACAATCATGTACATGTCAAATATTTCTATAAATTTCTATGCTAATGTTCTATTGGAATTTCAGTTCACTTTGTTCTAGGCTGTTTTGTGCAATGAGGCTCCAAGTTCTTCCACTTAGAACTTCTGCCATTATCCAGTGACCCTTTAAAAAAAAAATGCCTAATGGCATGCTCTCCCTAAAGCCATAAAGGAAAAAAAAAGTCATATGGAAGCTGAACTTGGTGGTGCAGGTCTCCCATCCCAGCTACTCAGGAGTCTGAAGCAAGCGTGTAGCGAGTCCAAGGCCTGCCTGGGCTACAAAGTGGATCTAAGGCACCCTCAGCAACTTAGTGAGAACCTGTCTCAAAATACAAACGCATATGAGAGCCTAGCATGTGTGAGGCCTTAGGTTCGATATCCAGACACACACACACACACACACACACACGACACAGAAAACAAGGAGGAAGCAGGAAGAAATGAGAAAATTATATTGATTTCCTTGGGTAGAGAGTGAAATTATTTTAGCAAATAGAAAGAGCTGTCAAGTAAATATCTATGTATTTTCATTCATTAGTGGAGAAGCCATTCCTTGGATTCCTTATCTTTTCTTGTAAAGATTTGATGGCTTAATATTCTTGCCATCAGAGGCACCGTAAGCTCCTCCCTAAGGAAACAATGTATGTGTCTCAGCTTTGTCATTATATGAGAAACCAAACTGCCTTTGCTTGAAATTTTTCTTTCACTCACACTATAAGATAGTGAACCCTATATAATACATAAACATGTCAAGTATATAATTATGATGTATAATTCCAGGAAACATTCAAGCTCATTCTCTTTGTCCATGTTACTGTCATGGAGAATGGGGAGACTGAATTGTGTTACAGTCCATCCTGACCCTGAGGCTCATACCAGCCAGCGCTTTACCTACTTGATGTTCCAAGGGAACCATGGAAGGAATCTATTAATATTTTTCTTTCTGCAAACACCCCCACAAACCTAAATGGTAATCCAGAGCACAGAGGTGACTTGGCTGAAATCGTAAATTCACCTCCTCCAGCAGAAAGGGAAACAGATGCCTGCAGCTGAGCCTTCCTACGCTTGCTCCCAGCAAAGGGGAGCACTATGGTTTGTCTCCACCCAGACTGCTCAGGCTCTGACGAGCTTCTGCTTTTAGGCCTGGGCCTCAATTGGAAACATGCTGGGCTGTTTGCTCCGCAGCCCACCCAGCCCACCCACTTTTGGTGGTTTGGCTTCTGTCCTGTTTGCCTGCAGGTGTGACCTTCCCCACCTAGAACGAGTCTCTCTACCATTTTCCTGAGGGTTAAAAATACAACTGGCTCAGAGAAGACAGTAAGCAAGTAGATTTTTATACTCTCCTGGAAACTTACAATTATAAACTTCCGTGACCTCTATGAACTTTTTCAAGCGTGTTTTTGCTGCGGACCTGGGATTGATGTGGAGGATCCCTGGGACACAGGAAAAGCAGTCGAATGGCAGGCAAATTTAGTGGGTTGCCTCCGCGTCTATAACCTGCCAGGGACTAGGTTAACACCTCCATCACCTGGCCCCCAACCTGTAATTAGATAACCATTTCAGCAGTGGTGTGGCAAACCCAAGTGCAGCCTGCTTCTTAATAGGCATGTTAACCCCATGAAAGTAATAAACTCTTTGTAAAGCAAGCTGGTTGGCATAGAGAGCACACTAACTTAGCTATATTAAGTAGAAAGCTGATTTTTTTCCCTAATGTGACCACACTTTAAATCTTCATGATCTGTCATAGCTTGTTCTATAATTCCAAGCCAGCGATATTCAAAATAGCACAATAAGTACTGTTAGCAAGACGTGGAAAATTTCTTGAGCAGCAGCGATGTACCCCAGGAGCCAGGATGTTTGCTTACCATTAGCTTCACTTGTATTCAACCTGTATTGGCTGTCCCTCTGGGACCCGGACTTAGGGCTTCAAAGTAGACAGATGCACATAAATAGGCTGGGTCTCATGAACCCTCAAAAAAGACCCTCTTGGCCCCTGACCTTATAAACCGTACATCATGTTTCTTCTCCTTAGGGAAACTCCAGATTTCCTTCTTAACTCTTCTGCAATTTTCTTTCCTGCAAAGAAACAGCTGGAGCTCCACTGTGCATGAAGAATGAACCTAAAACCCATCGCAGTGTTTTAGAAACTAAAGACACTTTTCTTTTTGAGACATGGAAACCCAGGCAGTGTTTTAGAAACTAAAGACACTTTTCTTTTTGAGACATGGAAACCCAGGCTCCCGGGGCTGCTTACTGTCATAAGATGGGTTAATGGAAATGACAAAACGAGAACTTCTGTGATGTGCCGGTAATATGGCCGACTCCCACAGTCAACATAGATGGTTTCAAGTTGACTCAGTCTGCCTTCGCTCATCTGGGAGAACATAACCATCCACTACATGCTGTTTGTTGTCATTTTAATTTCTCTGCCTTTCTACCTATTATTGTGTTTCATGACAGTGTTGTAGGGGATTCCATGACTGTGTTCTGATTTTAAAGACTGTGCCTTGAATGGAGTATTTTTGATCTGGAGGGAATCTGGAGAGCTTCCAGTTCAGCTTCCTGGTTGTATTTGTCCCCCACACTATGATTTTCCACAGTGATGGAAAATATTTAGTATCGGCTAGGCCCTGTGATAAACTTAGAATAAAGTCAGAAGAAACTTTTAGAAGTTCAATTTGAGACTGCAGGAAATTTTAAAATCATCTTCTTCTCTCTTTTGTCTTTCACAATGCACTCTGATAATATAGTTGAAATATATATGGAAAGTTAATATTATATAAATATTTTTAAAGTAATTGATTCTGATAATGAAGGAAAGCAAATGGGTAGCATATTTAAACAAGAATTCTTCATGTATAGATTGCTGAAAAAAATCCTACTTAAAGATCTATATTATAGAATTTTATACCAGCTTTCCCTTATTGCTAAGAAGTTTGCAAAAAGAAATATTCTATAATGAGACAGAAAGCATTTCAATTGTGCCTGCAGTTTGCTGTTCTCTAGACCTTCACTATTTAAACTGATTCCATTTATGTGCACAAACTGGGGTGGCTTTTTTATGGCCTCAAATTAAAGGTTCATGTGGAAAACTTGAGCTAACCTCCAGACCTATCCTACCAACTACCATCCTCACACATGCCCTCCCACCTTATTGGGAAGATAAATTTGCAAACCCCAAATTTGCTCTAGCTGTTAATTTCAGGTTCATCACCTGTACCGCATTACATGGAACAAATAGGAAATAACAACAGTCACCAATTCTCAGTTTGTTTTACCCATACCTCCCGTCTGACCACACTTCTGTTGACCGCATATGAAAATATCTAAAAGAAGACTGAATATCATGAAATTAGGCACCCAGAAAACTGAATGAATAGATGGGTGGATGGATGGGTGGGTGGGTGGATGGGTGGGTTGGTGGATGGATGGGTGTATGGGTAGATGGATGGATGGATGGATGGATGGATGGATGGATGGATGGATGAATGGATGGTTGGGTGGATGGATGGATGGGTGGGTGGATGGATGGGTGAATAGATGGGTGGATGAATGGATGGTTGGGTTGATGGATGGATGGGTGGGTGGATGGATGGGTGAATAGATGGATGGATGGATGGATAGATGGATGGATGGATGGATGGATGGATGGTTGGATGGATGGGTGGGTGGATGGATGGGTGAATAGATGGGTGGATGAGTGGATGGTAGGGTGGATGGATGGATTGGTGGGTGGATGGATGGGTGAATAGATGGATGGGTGGGTGGATGGGTGGTTAGATGGTGGATGGAAGGATGGATGGATGGGTGAGTAGATGGTAGAAATGAATATAACTAACAAACTGTGCTATTAAGTGGCAACCACAATGAAAGGATGCCACATTTGAGCATCCCATTGTCGGCCAAGAGTAGTTCCAAAGTGGACAGCTCATGCTCAAGAGTTAGTAATGTGCTCTGTAGCCAGGAATGACATCATTGCTTTCCTGGGTGTAAGAGCAGCAATTATCTTTTATGAAGCCAGGATTGTAACTTTTGTCAGTGCTATTTGGCAGTATTTTTTTTTTCAGGTAAGCCAGTTTTGCCCTGTAGTGGTACCTAGACAACTCAAAGGAAAAGCTTCTTTTTTTCTGGAAGGTACTCAAGGGAAATGGACATTAGGTGGGTGTTTCCCATGATTTCTCCAGTCTCTCTGTGTGGGTAACAACACATACATGGACGATAAGTATGACAGACCTTTGAATGTCTTTTGCTGTCCCTTAGTGACCAGGTTTTGCTTTGGTGAGTTGTGTCCTTGTGAAACTAGTATGCCCTGCCACTGAGACCACCATCTCCTTTCTAAAGCAGATTTCCAGGGTAGTTGGTTGTTCTTTGCACTTCTTGTCATCTGTCAAGTCCCCAGAATGAGGTGGTAGTGACTGTCAAAAGCATGTTGTTCCCAGGTAGCATTGTGTTCAGGTAACTGTGTGAAAATTTAAAACAATTGTTGTTAAACAAAGTTCTGAGAATTTTACTTTCCAATAATTAAACCCTTTTTACTTAATTTTTTTACTGATCTTATTGGGGAGGCAGAGCTTGTAAAAATGCTATAAACTCTACCTCTATTTATTTTTTGCTTCTCTATTTCCCCTATTTCTCCCTACTTTGCACATTGCATTTCAGCTGAGCTAACCTTTTCTGTTCCTTGAACAATCCAACTTCCTCCTTACACATAGGCAGTCATCCTTGCTAACTGCACTGACCAGAATTTTTCTGCTCTTCCTGTCTTCCTCTATACTTGGTGCGCATCTAAAATACATGTTTATGTCTCAGGGTTTTGCTTAGCCATTAGACATATATCCCTCCATCTTTTAATCCTTTCCTCTCCTTCCTCATTTTCTTCTATTTCCCTTTTGCATTAAACTCATCTTTAGCTTTTGCTTTTCTGTCATGCTGGGGATCAAATCTAGGGTCTAACATTACTAGTGAAATGGTCCTGCACCATTGCTTTCTTTTTAAATTTTATAATTTTATGTATATAGGGTTTTGCTTGTAGGCTTGTCTGTGGACCACGTGTGTGCAGTGCCCACTGTAGTCAGATCCCCTGGAACTGGAGTTATAGATGGTTGTGAGCCACCTTGTGGGTATGGGAATTGAACCCAGGTCCTCTGGACAAGAAGCCAGTACTTATTTGCTTAGCCATCTTGCCAGCCCCCTGATCATGGCACCACCTCTACAAAACTTAAACATAGGCTATTGTACTCAGCTACTTGTTCAGTTAGAGTAATATTATTATCTGAGATTATATATATATATATATATATATATATATATATATATATATATATATCAGGATTTCCAATAGATAGATAGATAGATAGATAGATAGATAGATAGATAGATCAGGATTTCCGATAGATAGATAGATCAGCATTTCAAATAGATAGATAGACAGACAGACAGACAGACAGAGAGAGACAGACAGACAGATAGATAGATAGATAGATAGATATAGATAGATCAGAATTTCCAATAATTTGTATATACCATATAGTCAGGGATGCTCTCTTACACGTTGTTATACTTTTAGAACCTGGGACTGTGCAGACACATAGATTTCAGAAGCATTTACTGAAGGAGTGGATGTAGGAGATGAAAGTATGAACAGGGCAAAAACATAGTGCTGTGTGTTATTCACTTGTGGCACTCAACCTTTTTAGAGTTAGAAATGAAGAACTCTCAAGTTTATATTTGGAATTTGATAGGTCTTTCTAGTAGTGATGTGGATGGTGACTTGGAGTTGGCAAAAATATTAAGTAACTGTGAGACTAGCTGCTGAACTTAATCCCAGAGGGGAAAAAAAAGACAAATCTTAAACTGCCTGGTAATAGAAGAAAATTCGATGAAGGTGTGGATTTGATAACCACAAATAAAATAATAGATAACATGCTTGGAAAAGGAAGAGAGACGAGATAGACAGAGTCCTAGCCTGGATGTCTGTCATGCTACCAACAGTATTGGAGAAGATGCAAACAAATTATTTGTGGAATGGTGTTTGAATTGTTGGGCTTGTGGGATATCCATGTAAAGATGTCTAACAGACATTTGCAAACAAGGGCGAGGACTAGTGTGTATGCTGCCGGCATGTGAGTACTGTGGAGGCCTTTGCTCACATATGATCATGCAAGGAGAATGAGTAGAGAGATAGAGCTGGATAGAGAAGAGTGCCTGGGAGGATGTTGGCTGCAGCCACATTTGGCTGCTATGGCATTGGACATCTGCAGTGAAAGTGTGCCAGCCTCTCAGGTCTACACCACGGTCATCTGTGTTCTCTACATCTACCCCCTCATCCCAACCCCCACTGCCCTTTCTTGGCCAGCCTGTCAGCTTCATTCTCTGTAAAAATAAATGATCTGTGTCTCTATCTCCCACTTCTCAGAAAGAAAATCTCACTGAGGAAGTCTGTGCTTTGGTTCCCATCAGATCAGGCTCCACCCCCGGGAGCAAGCTGTGCAAATATGGTAGCAAGGGCTGCAGAGGAAACACTTTGAGGAGCAGCCTTGTGCCTGGAGATTGTCATTAACTGTGGTCCAGCAGGCAGAGCCCTGCCCTGAGGGAAGGAGCTGAGCCATAGACTTAGCCGACCAGTTAGATTCCCTCTTTCCAGAACTTGAAGCTGGAGACGCAGATCATCTGCCCAAGAGTACGATGAGATGACAGCTTCCTTGTCCATATGAACAAAGGAGGAGTTCCTTACAGATATGCCCTGCATTAATGAGAAGAGCTGATCCTTAGTCTCTGTTGAAACCCTGTTCTATCTACTTTTACCTAGTTCTTTGGATCCAGCTTTAGGGATATTTTCATTGTTTCCCTTTTTTCTTTGAGTTTTATGCTTGAGAATATAACCATGACATTTCTTTCCAATCCTCCCTCCAAACCCTCCCAAATACCTGTCCCCACTTTCCTTCAAAGTTATAGCCTCTTGTTTTATTAATTGTTATTGCATGCATATATGTATATACATATATACCTAAATATAGCCTGTTCAGTCCATATAATGTTACTTGTATGTATGTTTTCAGGAATAACCATTTGTCACTGGAGAACCAGTCGGTGTGCTCTTCCCGAGAGAAGACCACCTCTCCTATTCCCAGCTTTCCTCAGTTTCCTTGAGTTATTTGTGTTGGGTTGAGAGCTTATGGGCTTTTCCCTGTCCACTTCGGCATGTCCATTGGTGTCATCCTTGTTCAGCTCACATTTGGGCAGTCATGTTGGTGAGACTTTATTATGTAGCATCTGACATTACTAGGAGACAATCTCGAAGCAAACTCCCTGATATTTTGGCTCCTACAATCTTTCCACTGCCTCTTCTGCAATGTTCCCCAAGCCTTAGGTGTGAGAGTGTTTTATAGATTTTTCTTGTTTTCAGAGCAAGCATGACACATGTTATTGTTTAAAGGAACGCATTTTAGATTTGCTTGAAAATCTTAACCTGAAAGTTTTGCTTAGGCAGTTCTTAATGTCAATGATGCTGCCGCTGCTCTGCTGGCCTGAGGATCGCACTCTCAATAACAAGGTCAGTAAGATGAAGCCTAAGAAAGGAAGGCTATGAGGACTGAGAAAGTAGGAGGAGAAAGCAGGTGTGAAGAGTGAACAGACTTACAAGTCGGAGTGTTCAAAGGCATCAGCATGAGAGAGCATGAGAGATATAAGACTGGAAGCTTCATTGTGAATAATCACCATGAGTCTATGCAGTCTTTGGCAATACACGAGAAGCTTACTAATTAGCTGGTAGAAGGTCCTTGACTTGATGAATCCAGAGTTGTGTGTTTGTAGGCTGTGAATATGAATGAGGGAGGGACGTGCATGAATATGCTAGTCAAGAAGTAGACTAAGTAATATAACATTCAGTTCATGTTGTCTCAAGTTATCTGTTTTATGAGAGATGGGAAAGACTCAGCCATGGCTTGAGGGAGAAGAGTTTCCCATGAAAATGAACGTGGGTGTGGGTATGCATCTGTATATTCATTTGTTTGTGTGTCTAATCCTCTTTAAGGGATCGGCCGTATATCTACGGAACAAGCTGACTCTAGTAGGATTTAATGAAATATTATCTTTTGCTGTAGAGTATGGAATGTTCTCTTGACAAGGCGATTAAGGAAAGACAAGGTTGGAAGTTGAAACATGAACAATATTACAGAAGACCAAGATGTGTTTCAGGGTGGGGTGCATGGGAATATATTTAGAAACTGAAAACCTTATCAAGCTGAAAGCTGCCCCATCAGAGAACTTTCAGTTCCACATCTTGTTAGGTTTCGCCTTGTGTCAAACCTAGCTGAACCGATCCAAGAAAATGATTTCCTTTTGAACTCATGCTTAAATCATTGTGATAACTTCCTATGAATGCTGCTTCCAAAGAGCTTTGGAGGTTGGATAAACACAAGAGGAAATGAAACAATCATCTGGTTAACTTTGGGGGGACTGGTGTCATAAGGGTGTGAGAGTAGTGACGTGGTATTGTCACGTGGCTGCTGGAAGCTCCAGCAGATTGAGAATGGCCAGTATCAGCCTGGTGTGCCAGAGACCCTCCCCAATCTGGGAATGCTCTCTCTGCAAGCAAAGCTTAAGGAGAGTGGTGAGGCTGGGCTGCGTCCCTTGCCAAGTCTGTCACATTAACACAATCACAGATGTCACAGCCAGATTGCCTTCAGATTCCTTCCCATCCTGAAAATGTGCATAGTAGTCGGAAATGAATGAAATACTTGCTCTGATGAAGTTGTCCATTCTGATGTTATCAACATGCAGGTCATGTCATCATCTAGAATGTTATTTACATTTCATTGATGTTACTTCCATCTGGCAGCTGTTGACTTGAACTGGAGAAACACGTGACTAGCCTGACCCTTTAATGACTAAACTGGCACTAGAATTCTCAACTATTGGCTTTTAGGGTTGATCTTTGGAAGCAGCCAGAGATACTAGATATTTTATACTTTTAAAGCATCAAATGAACTCTGAGTCCCTTACAACTTCACATATCACCACAGATACTGCAAACAACAACTTAAAGTTATCAGTGAAGCAGGCAAGTTAAGTAGCATTTTTCTGGAGATGATTTTAACTAGTCACCTTCTCAAAGTGATAGCTACAGCTATCTAAGAACTCAAAAATATTTAAGTGTATACATTTTGCTTGCTTTGTTGTTGTTGCTTTTGAAATAGGGTCTCATGGAGCACAGGATGTTCTAGAAATTTCTACATAGCAAAGGTTGACCTTGAACTCTGGACTCTTCTGCCTCTGCCTCTCAAATGCTAGGATTACAGGTGTACCTGACACCTGGGTTTTGTTTACAATTTAGCACAGTATAGAAAAAGTAGATCTTAAAAATCAACTACAGAGGATTTACAATTTGATTTATTTAACAATTGGGATCAGATGTTCCCATCTGGGGAAGATTTAAAGAACACATGCTTTGTATTTCACAGAGAGTAAGAATAAATAACTTTGAAATAAAAAAAAAACTATTAAGTTAATGTTCATTGGGACTGGGGAGATGGCTTGGTGGTTAAGAGCGATTGGCGTTCTTGTAGAGGATCAGGGTTTTATTCTCAGCACCCATATAGTTTCCACAGCTGTCTGTAACTTCAGTTCCAGGGGTCCAGTACCCTCTTCTGTCCTCCACAGGCACCAGACATACATGGTGCACAGATGTACATGCAAGCAAAACATTCACACACAAAATAAAATGAATAAATTTAATTGCAGTGTTTGAAAGGTGTTGGCTAGTTGGCACACAGGACTCCTAGACATGATTTAAGATTAAATGAAGAATAGGCTTTCATAAGGGACAGACAAGTTAATGCTAGGCATTTATTGAGGCACAAACATGAGAGCTATGTGTGGGCTTGCTTTATTTTTCACATTACCTGCAAACATTTTTCTTTTATTAACCAGAATGGAGGACACATTACTATGTATGTCTTTGAGAACACAGTTAAGTTGGAGATGTTTACTTGGGTAGATTTTAAGGAGACCCGTTAACCATGGTTTTACCAAAGACCCACTCAGGGGCTGCTTCAGTGGCCAGCTTTTTAGGAGAACTTTTCTGTAGGAGAATATATTAATTTCTTGTATACCTGTGTGTGGATGGTGTGTGTGTGTGTGTGTGTGTGTGTGTGTGTGTGTGTGTGTGTGTGTGTGTTTGTGTGTATGTGATATGTATGCTTGTGGATGCATTATGTGTGTAGGAGTGCACCCATTGGTACATATGTTAAGGACAGAAGTTGATGTTGGGAGTTTTCCTCTATTACTTCTCCAACTTATAACATCTTTCACTCAAGATGAATCTTGCCATTGCAACTAGACTCACTGGCTCCAATGTGGTTCTTACCTATCTCTAGGCCCCTAGCATATGAAGTTACAGATATATGCTCTGTACCCAGATTTTACATGGATGCTGAGGATTTGAACTTACATCTAATGTTTGTATAGCAAGTACTTTAACCACCAAGATATCTCTCTGGCCCCAATTAATTTCTTAATGGAATAGCTCATAGCATAGGAATCAGCTAACATTTGATTATTCCATGGTCACATCCAAAGCAATATATTGTAAACTTTCTACCGTTTCAAGTGAATCTCCAGAAATATACTCATTTTAGGCAATGGCACTTACTGGAACTTTCCCATTAATAACTTCTATCTCCACACTCCACTTTGCCCTGTATTCTTTCATTGTGCTCATCTGTCTCCCACAAAATACTCCAGGCTCATATTCAGAATAATTGGTTTGGATTTTGATTGTGCTGCATCTTAGAACTATAACTTCGAGCATGTTACATAATCTCTGCAAGTGGTATTTGTTTCAACCAAAGCTGGGGATGGACATATAACTTCCATGGTTGTTATGTTGCTGAATGAGAAAATACGTAGCAAAAACTGTTTAAAGTGAAGTGATTTGTGACCTTAAGGAACATATTGCCATTGTCACTGGTGGGACATTCTGCCCATTGAGATAACGGCTTTGCAACAGCACTGTCTGGAGATGCCACGGCAGATGGGTCACGTGGAAGAATGATTTAAAGTCATTTTAATTCTCTTTACTGCTAAAGTACTTGTCTCTTTCCCCCGTGACTGCCTGAGGGCTCAAGAGACTCTACCAAAGGGGGCGCTATTTCAACTCTTGTAAATTGTGCACCGATTTTGTGTTCCAGGGATGGGCAATGACACTCAACACTTACATGTTAGCACCATGTGTCTTGCCCAAGTCCCAAGATGCTCCAATATTAACCCATGTCACACTCCCAACAACCTTGCAAGTGGTACAAGTTCTTTATTACCCCTGGTACAAAAGAGGAAAAACTGAGGCACAGTCTTGTGTCAAGGGCTAACAGGCTGGTTGGTGGACAAAAGTGCTTGTTAGGCAAGCCTGAGGACCTCAGTTCAATCCCCAGATCCCACAGTGGAAAAGAGTCTTGATTCCTAAAAGTTGTCCTCTGTCTTCCTCAGGCATACTGTGGCATACACACACACACACACACACACACACACACACACACACACACACCATACAAACAATTTCTTAAAACTGGGTCAAGATATGTAGCTAGTTTTATAAGTCAAATTTTAATTCTTCATAATCTCCATTCAGCTTTTAGGGAAGGATTTGGTGGATGGATACAGGAAGTGTGGCGTGTTTGTAAATTACTTGGGTCTTAGATATAGGGAAATGTCTTCTCATCTTAGATGAATGATGCCCCCTGTCTGACTGCTCATGTGCTCATGTAGCATGGAACTTGGTGGGATTTTTTTTTGTTGTTTGTTTGCTTGCATTTTAAAATTCTTTTTTTTTTTGCTTTCCTTTTTTAAAACTTGCATGTCTATAATTGTGTATAAATTATAGGCTTAGGATGTCTTCTTTCTCTTCTGAGCCCAGGATTCAGTGAAAGAAACTCAACGTGTCTGAGAGGCCCAGTCATCTCAGTCATTGCTATGCTTGAATTAATTACAAGAAAGAGCCCAAACACTATCCAGAGACGTGCCACAGCCCATGTATTCTTCACCCGTTTTTCAGACTTGCATTTCCTTTGACGTGGGTTTACACACTGTGTATAGTCATTCTTTAAGACACATTTCTGTTCATTTAAGCTATTCTTTCATGTCTTTACAAATTTGACCACTGATGTCTCATGTGTCAGGAACACCCTGGAGTATTTCCAGAAGCCTGGCTAACATACCCAGTAAGTAGCCTTTGTTTGTTGAGCTTATGGACTTATGGGAGAAGACAGTCAGAGAGCAAATAATCCCCCAAGTTGAAGTAACATAACTTCCCCAGGCAGTGCTACAAAGACAGCCGTGGAACCTGATGCTCGGGGGAGCGATAAGAGAAGGTTTGGGCAGACACTTGACAATCACAGTTTGTTTTCTCCTTCCTGTCTTTGACCCATGCCGAAGATGTTAGAGACTCTCAAAGAACAGAGGAAGGCTTGGACCGACCAGATGAGTTCACAAACCCACACAGCACAAGCGAACCCCAGGGAACAGGAACAGGGAAAACCTGGCTTCGGCAGGCTGACATGTCTCAGGCTTCGAGTGTGTCACTGTATCACAGAAGAACTGATGACATGGGTAATAGCTGCCACTCTCGAGAAGTGTGATTGCCTAGTCATTCTCTTCCACCCAGGAAAAGAGAGAAGAAGGTGGTTTGCGTGACCCAATTAAAGTATTATTGTTTGAAACTTTATGTGTTTGTAGTAATTTATTTAGAATGCTGTGCACATAAGATTGTTATCCTTATTACTACACTTTTTTTTTTAAAAAAAAGCATGAATATTAACTGAAGAAGCACTTGTAAATGAGGACCCAGGAAACCTTGTTTTCTCATTCCAGTTGTTGGCCAGGCCGTAGTTCAAAATAACCACAAAGATCCTCACTATTCTCTTACCAAAAAAAATGCTATACTAGCATTTCTCTGTCTATCCAACGAGACTCTCTTACATGCCTACATTCATTCAGTTAACATTGGTTGTGGTCTCCCTTAGTGCATTGAGAACATAGTATTGTGTTACGGAGACCTCGTCTGAGGGTATGGACCTGACAGTAGTTTAATGTCAGAGACTGAAAATTCATTTACAGTAGGCTTTATTTTTGCTGTATCCTTTGACTGAACTGTTTGTCTCTTAGAGTGCTTATGACATGTTCTGTAACTTCAGTGGGGTTTCTATTTAAGCATCACCTTTGGAGAACGGCACGATGTCACACTTACCACGTGTTTTCTTTGCTTTACACTTCCTCCCCCCTTTTGTCATTGTTTGTCTTAGTTGTATTTCCTGTCACTGTGATAAAATTCCCTGACCAAAGCTATTTGGGGGAGAATGGGTTTATGTTAACTAACAGTTCCAGGTTAAAGTCCATCATTCCCAGGAAGTCAGAGTAGCAAGGGCTTGAGACAACTGGTTACATTGTGCCCATGGTTGAGAAGTGGAGAGGAATGGATTAATGATGCACGCATGCTTGCCCTCAGCTCCTTTTACATATGGTTCAGGGTACTCTATTGGGAATGGAGCCATTCACAATGGCTGTGTCTTTCCACCTCAATTAACATAATAAGATAATCCCCCAGGCAAGCCCGTAGACTCTCATGATCTGGAAAGTCCTGCACTGGAACTCTCTTCCCAAGTGATTCTAGACAGTATCAATCTGAAAATTAAAACAATCACACCACTTTTCAATACTGTTTAGCTCTAAGCCTGAAGTGTTAATCTTTCATATAAAGACTGTCTTGATTCTTGGTATTCTGTATAGAACAATTTTTAGCATATAGTCGACAATAAACATTTGCCGAGTGTTTGCATAAATGAGATGATCACATAAATGATAATCACCAACCACGACAAACAAAAGGGATATTGATAACAGTTATTTGAACTTGAAAGAAAATTACTGCTGGGCAGTGATGACACATGCCTTTAATTTTAGCACTTAGGAGGCAGAGGCAGGTGGATAGCTGTGAGTTCGAGGCCAGCCTGGGTTACAGAGTGAGTTCCCGGAAAGGCTCCAAAGCTACACAGGGAAACCCTGTCTCAAACAAAAACAAAAACAAAAACAAAAACAAAAACAAAATTACTAAAAGATAACTTGTCTAATTTTTGTGCTTTTTTTATTCTGCTTTATATTTTATTTCAACATTTATTTCCTGTGGGAGACCAGCTCCCACATTTATTTATGCCAGAGATTCTTAAGGAGTGAGGAATAAGAGATTTATATAGAAATAGAGGGGAGAGAAACTGATAGAAACACAGAATAGCCTTGAGTGGGCCTGGACCCTTATCCACTAGCCCAGAACTTTATTCCTAGGGACTTTTTATAACAATGCCAAGGGAAGCGGCAAAAGACCTCCCCCTTGCTAGATACAGCCAAGTGTAGACCCTTCCAAACACCTGGTACTCAGGCCTATGGTCCAATCATTCTCTTCTGCAGTCCTGCTGGGTAACTCCACGAGGAAACCTAGGTGAGCTCCAACAATTTCCCAAGCAGCATTTCTCTCTCTCTCTCTCTCTCTATATATATATATATATATATATATATATATATATATATATATATATATACATATATATATATATATATATATATATGTTGAGCACTGTCTGTGTGGTTTTATTCCCCCCCCCAAGTGTCTCTCTGAAGTAGAGATTCCTAGCAAACTCGGTGAACTTCACTGAGATCTCCTGAAGGCTCCTTGGTCTTCATATCCTCTTTGAAATCATCTTCCATGTGTGGTACCTACTGGGCTCCTCCTGTGCATCTTCCATGAGAGATTCCCTCTACCCTTCACTGGGTTCTCAGAACCTCAAATGCTGCTCTCTAAAATTTTGTATGTGTCTTTACTTTTTGGAATACTACTGGCATTTCCTTTTCTGCCTGAGAGGCTTTCATTTCCTCTTAATTTTTATGATTTTTTTTTAAAAAAAAGTTTACCGTTTGGTTGTTCCCAGTGAGTGGTATTCTTGTTGTATCATCGATAATCTGATCCCAGCCCTTCTCTGTCTCTCTCTCTCTTTTCTGACCAGCAGTGTGGGGATGTGGCAACTGCAGAACTGTCCTGTCCAATCCTTCTGGAACCTTTACTTCTCCGTGCTACCCCAACGACTACCCCAACACCCAGTCTTGCTCATGGACCCTGCGAGCCCCTACCGGCTACATCATTCAGATAACGTTTAATGACTTCGACATTGAAGAAGCTCCCAATTGCATCTATGACTCACTGTCTCTTGATAACGGAGAGAGCCAGACAAAATTTTGTGGAGCCACTGCCAAAGGCCTGTCATTTAACTCAACTGTGAATGAGATGCATGTGTCTTTTTCAAGTGACTTTAGCATCCAGAAGAAAGGTTTCAACGCCAGCTACATCAGAGGTATGTAAACCACAGATGCTGCCAACCTTCTGCTTCCATTTAACATGTGCGCCAGTGGAAGCCAGGGCTGGAGGACAGAGCTGTGCTCTTTTATGTGAAGGTGAACGGTCGGGATCAGGATTTAAGGGTGAGACCCTAAGAATGGTCTCTGAGAATCTTCATTAGCAAACTAGAACTACAAGATCCAAACTCTGGTTTCAGAAGAGCTGAATTCTAGATTGCCTGTCTGCAGAACATTTCTTTCCTTTTCTTTTCTTCTTTAAGTCAAGGTCTTTCTTTATAGCCATGGCTGGCCTGGAACTTGCTAAGTGGACCAGGCTGGCTTCAAATTCACAAAGACCTGCTTGCTTTTGCCTTCCAAGTATGGCACATACCATTGTGTGGGGGGAGGAATTTAATGGTAATAATGAAAATCTATAATTCTAATATCTCTCCACTAGAAGTTTTAAACATCCCCATTTTAGAAATTATTTTATTTTAGACACATAAGATGCTACCATTAAAATACATCCACTAGAGGACAAACAGAAAATTAGTGTGTAAGGGAAAGAGGAGGGTACAGAAATTCTGTATGGATGAGATTTGTCTGGAAATGTTCACGAGAGTGAGAGGCAATGGTTAGTGCAAATAGAGCTAGTGTGTGTCCAGAAAGTATCTTTAAAAACAGATTTGTGCAGAGATTTAAAAAAAAAAATACAGGGCTGCCACTCATTTCATTGTGAGATGAAATCATAATTAAAGATGAACTGGATGGGGTTGCTTATTGTTATTTTTGATATAAGATCATTGGTAAAACATTGGTGATAGAGGATAGGCAGAAAGGGGGTTAAAGGCTCACAGACTAAGTAGATAGGTAATTAGAAGAAAGTGGCAGAGAGACACTAGACATTTTACATCTCAGTTCCTATTATGGAATGATGCTGTGACTCTATGTTTTTTTTCCTAGTTGCTGTGTCCTTACGGAATCAAAAGGTCATTTTGCCCCAGACACTAGACGCTTACCAGGTATCAGTTGCCAAAAGTGTCTCCATTCCTGAGCTCAGTGCTTTCACACTCTGCTTCGAAGTCTCCAAAGTTGGCAATGAGGATGGTGACTGGATAGCGTTCTCCTACTCAGACGAGTCCCTCAGGCAGTCGCTCAGTTTTGAAAAGGCCAACCATGATTACTTCCTATCCATTTCTGGCTCAAGATGCTTGCTGAACAGTGCATTGCCCGTGAGGGAAAATGAAGAGATCTTCACAGAAAGCTTTGAGCAGCTCTGTCTTGTGTGGAACAATACTTTGGGCTCTGTTGGTGTAAATTTCAAAAAGAACTATGAAACAGTCCTGTGCGATGCCACCATGAGTACGGTCATACCTGGGGATGGGGCATTACTGTTGGGCTCTGATAGAGACGAAATTGCCTCTCTGAAGGGCAGCATCTATAACTTTCGACTTTGGAATTTTACCATGGATTCGAGAGTCCTCGCCAACCTCAGCTGTAGTGTGCCCGGGAATGTTGTAGACTGGCACAATGACTTTTGGAGCATCTCAACCCAGGCTCTCAAAGCTGAGACCAACCTGAGCTGTGGTAAGTCTATGATGTAGACTTAACATGCTTCATGATTTTGGCATTGTTTGGTGAAAATATTCATTAAGAAATTATTTATACATATGCGTCCACAGAATTATCATGTAGAGCTCTTTTAGCTTTGAAGCTGTTACCACTTTAACCATTCACAGCATACATTTGATGAGGAACCATGTTTACTTAGTAAAAGTGGGCTTGCCATTCTTAAGTATTCCCTAGGTCATAAAATATCACAATTTATCATTAACAAAACAGTCAAAATAATTGGCCCATGGGTGAAAACCTTAACACTAGATTTGAATGGTGAGAAATTAACAATTTGTAATTTTTACACACCAAAGTGTTACCCTAATACATTGATCTTTATCATTCTGGAACAGAATTTTAATTGCATTACCTAAATAAACAGTCACTCCATAGGGTGTGTTTATTCAGTCAGAGTCAAACATCCAGCTGTCTATTGTATGGAAATTTTTGATTAATCTAGAATTGCCATATTTTTCTTTGAACTTTTATCTCTATAATTTTGACAGCAAACATTTGTGGTTCATTTCCAATACCTTCTTTTTCCCTCCTAGGTTGCCCTTTAAGAGGCTTTAACTGTGACATCATTGGAAATAGCTGAATGCAAATTGTTATGGAAAATGATTATATGTAACAAAAAGTATATTGAAATAGACTTATTTCTATCCAGTATTCTTTATATCATGCAAGTTAATTCTAGAAGTCATATTTTATTATAGGACTGATTAAAACACCTATAAAATGGTTCTGTTATCAATTTAAAATGTTATAGCATGAATTCTCAGGTCATTTGTATGTGATATTGGGAAAAAATCCTTTATGCCAAGGTTTGGCAAAGTGGGAGGGCTCATTGCAGACAACTTGCTGTATAAATAAAGTTTTATAGGAATACAGCTATGTCCCTAGATTTACATACTCTAAGTCACTGTGATTGTGCTAACAGGGCTAAATTGTCTGATACTGACAGACATATCATGGCCCGTTATCCTAAAATATTTGCTCTCAGTTCCTCTAAATTCCATCATCCTAAAATATTTACTGTTGATTGTCATGAGAAAGTTTACTGAGCCCTGAACTAGCCCAAAGAATCCTAAGATTGTTGAAACTTACACTTTGAACAACAGTGGGAACGGCACCCCAGATGTAGGGAAGCGAGAACCCCCTCATATGCCTTAGACTTGGGAGGTGCCAGTAGATTTATTTATATGTGTTCTTCACCTGCTTTGTCATGCACTGTGCTTTTCAATGCTGACTTTATTTCCAACACTGAAAGATTAGATTTCACATAAAATGAATGATTCGATTCTTTGGCAAACACAAACACCTGCCTAGTATTTCTGCATGGATAACACCACCAGAGCTACCTTGTAGCAACTCCCATTGAAGAGGCTTAGCATTCACCTCAGCCCCCATTGCACTTATATCCGCTCTCTCTGGCTTGCTTCTTCCTGGCGTCAGGCTTACCTTCTCCCACTGGCTGGCATTTAAGTTTTGAAGATCTCAGTTTAGACCGCTCCTTTTGCTTTGACCAAGGAGGAAAATGAAGTATAGAACACATCAGCTGCTGAGGTGGTTAATTTGTTACCATACACACCATTAATTCACACCTAACAACCTCACCTTTTTAATAAAATTTAACTCATTAATACCGTTTTTAATTGACAAAATTGTATGTGTTTATGTCACACGATATTTTGCTAGATGTATTGTGAAATGGCTCGTTCAAGTTGCTACATCATACTTTGTCTTTTTAAATCTTCAACAATTCCCTTTCAGCGTTTTACATCCAGGGGATGGAACACAGAGACAGGGTACATCATCAGCGTCCTCTAAGCGACTTTAAGCACATCACTTTCAACTACATCACTTTCAACTACAACCATTATACAGTTTATTAGACCTCTAAACAGATTACTCCTTTGCTTGTAATTACTCCTTTGGCTGGTAAAGGCCTGGTGGACCACCCTCTGCCCTCCAGCCCCTGTGAATCACCATCCTACTCTATTTCTTTGATTTCGACTTCTGGGATTCCACACATAAGTGAGATCATGCATTCCTTCTGTTTTCTTAAACACCACTTCTGAGGTTCTCATCTTAAAGCCTGAAGATTACCAGGATGCACCAAATGCATGCTCACATAGTTTCGTCATCTGTAAGACTGCAAAATGATTTCCTCCTAAGAGAAGCACAGTCTTACAGATTCAATGCATTTGTCTCATTAACTCTTGACTTTCCTATTCCCCACCCCCACTCCCCCCACCGTGTGCACCGAGATGTCTTGCTGTACATGTCAGTTGGATTGGTGGGAGAAGGAATTTCCTGCTGCTTAATCATCAGCCTGGGGCTGAAGAATCCAAGTCACTTATGAACAGACAGGAAATACCTGTACAAAGATTGTATCTTGGCCACGTTGCCTGAGCAAATCTTCAATAATCAAGAAAAATAAAGCGTGTTCTATTAACATTTCAACCCCCTTCCCCCTCCAGAAACTATTGTGGTTTGCTGTTTATGTTCATCACAAATCCACACTCTTTCAGTGAGTACAGTAACCAATGGGAAAGTGCAGTCTCATTCCTTGCATTCCAGTAGACTGGCAATGTCTGCCAAGTATTGACTATTCTAGTATCTGCTTGTGGTGGCAAATGAATATGTTTTCCATCTGTGCGTTACTGCATGAATTATATAAAGGGAAAGTACGGGGGTAAGACAAAACGGACTGCATTTAATATTTAAGTATGCTGTCACTTATCTCACGTAGTCAATGTAACACCAATGGCATTAGTAACTATTTCAATAATTTTATAACCCCGCTGCTTCGTTTTCCTATATTTTTCTAAGTATTTGGAGACTATCTCTGAATTAAGAAATTTTTGGCTGGTTTGTCTTTATTAGATTAAATATCACAAGTTCCAAATCCTTGTTCACACTAGTTACTATATTACTGAATACAAAAGATTAGTGTATTATCGACCTTCTTTATTATATATATTATTTATAAATATAATACATATCTATTAGTATCCATATGATATAATTTTCCATATCACATATCGCCAACTATAAAATACTATCACTACATAAATCCAGTATTTTTTAATGCTCCTCTTCGAGCAACAAGAGTTATCTACTTTTTTTGTTATACACCATTTAATTAGTTCAATGAGTGAGGCAGTGCCATATTTGCCCTGTGTATGAAGAATTACTAGTATTAGACATCCGTCACAAATGCCCCCTCACATCTCCCTACTCATAGAGAGCAAGTAATTTTTCGCTTTCCTCTCTTAGTGTCCCATTAATTAAAACATTTCTATATTATAGCAACATTACATTCTCTTGCATTATCTTGAGAGGGCGACGTACTACCAGTTCATTCATGATAGTGAGCACTGCTAAGAGTTCAAAGGCTAGAATAGTAACCAACATTATTGTTATAGTGTTTCCCATTAGATCAGCATCTCTCCCACCCCATTAATTTCCTTCTCAATGTTTCACGTGCATGAGATGTCTTCCAGATTCACCTATATTCGATTGCAAAGTTTGATGAAAGCGTCACCCACCTTTCATACTTAGTGGCTCAACTGCGTCTTTCTATAACTAATTAAGATTTTCACTCGCAGACCTTGCACTTTCTATTAGCGGTTTCTCATCATATCATAAAAGCTATTTGGCTACTGTAGTATTCTAGCAACTTGAGCGCCCACTCGCTGTTATTTACACTACCGCTGCTAATTCCATCCCAATCAAATAATTATACAGCATAATACCAACTAGAATAGACTCCACGAGCTCGTGTCTGCAGACTTTCACAAAGGTCCGACACTCTCACAATTAAGCATGCTCCCTCAAAATATTTTTTCTATCTCTATCTTGCGCTACAACAGAGACCTCTTAACTAAGCTGTTACCACACCCCTTAGTATCTGTGTATTAATTTATAGACTCACACCCTGTTCTTTCAATCAACAATGCATGTGATGTATGCTATGAATCTCAGCAAACATTAGTGCCTATGTACACTACAGCCTCTATTCTCCGGCAGGCCTGAGCCACCAAGCTCCAATGTGACAGAAGACATATCCGGACTCGGTTCCGTTCAGCACATAGCTGTAAAAACATGTCAAGTTACTAAACTATCTACAATCATATGCTATAAGAGTTAATAATTCAGTTGTAAGCACACTTGAGCTGCAGACAGGAAACTCTAGAGATTTTCGTATTCTCATGCCCAGCCACCGCATATCTGGATTAAGAAATCGCCATCTAAATTCCAAAAAGCACACGTGGAGAGGCCAGCTGAATTCACAAGTAGACTATGTCGCGATACTTAGTATCTAAAAACTCAACAAGCCTGATTATATGTATTACGGATCTATTATGAGTCATCCTATGCTAGTTTGTGAGAATGCGTGAGGCTGTTCCAATATCATATACAAGACAAACGGAATACTCAGTGTCCCCTATTCTCTCAAAAGCAGAAACCGTGCCACTTCCCAAACTATATATGGTCATCACAAATATTATTCAACCTGCGGGAACTAAGTTAATGACAGTTTAACAGCTGATAGAAATTGCAGATTTTTGGCCAACAGGTCTCACAAGTAGTGTACTATCCGAAGAATTAACCAACAACAAGTAATATCAACCACACTGAGATGATATAGATTAGGCTAGAAGATAGCATGTGAAGAGTAAAGCATCACAAAACACATATTATTTTGTTCAATGCTAAGTAACAATGTTCATCTAGATCAAAGAAGATTATACATACAGTTCGTCGACACTGGATAGACACCAGAACATCAAACCATACACAAGAGCAACCTCTGCATGTGAGGCAAGGATATTACAGTCTATTCTGTATTTTCCTCGATTATTCGAGGCAGAAGCTTTACGTGTCAATAGAGTTAAAATTATGTAATTAAGATATGAGGAGTGCCCACATCAGGCTGAGGGACTAGCAACACTCAGATGGACGAGTTCGTGCTATCCCATCAAAACCTATATTAGATTATGGAACTGCCTAGCTATGAGTATCCTGTAGCAGTCCTGTGCGACAGACAAGAACCACGCAGAAGAAACAGAGGTACAAACACGTTATAGAAAAAGCGCCAATATCTGATATATGAAGATCTGCAGAGATGTCTGATTCTCGCTGTGTTTGTTTTGCCCTAAACACTAGCGCGTCTCCCACTCATATCCAACTTGTTTCTCTTATTATTTTTTTCTTAATTCCTTTACTAATAGTGCCAACCAAAGATCTCCCACCTAAACTATTGAGTGACACTGATATCACTGAGTTTTAAAAAAAAGGCAATGCGCGTGCGTGAGTTAATTATCTCACTCCCCAAACTAAAACACTATATTCTGATTCCTCCATGATTTGTCTAGCTAAAGCTTACTTCATGCACAAGTATCGAGAATAAGGGAGTATGTATTCCATTATTGAGCCACCCTGCTTTTACATCATTTATAACCCACGACTGATACAATTCCTTATATAGAAATCTGACTGATTACTCGCGTACTTTCTCTAACTAAGTAATGTCCTATTACCATCAATGAAAAATGCGTGAGCAAAAGGCAACCGTCTTGGCGAGTCCTGTAAAGCTAGTTGAGATTTAGTAAACTCATATAAAACCATACAGTGTCTACAAAAGATATTCTTTTTTCTGTTTCTAGAATGCATAAAAAAAATGCGATAAAAATACGTTTCAATGCACTATAAACCTCACTAATAGTAGTTTCTCGAGTTGATAAATAAGCCTTTCATAAAAACTTTATCTCCACCTATATCCTTATAGCATCCCAAAGAAAATCACAAACACCAATAAAGAGCCACCCCCATTATGTGAACCGTGAGCCTATCGTCCAAAGTAGTCCACAAACAGAGCAATCCAACAAGCTTATCAGCTCATCTCTCACTAAAGTCACCTCCCCACTGCTATATGCCAAAATCCTGTCAAAGAAATGATCCATCGAGTCAAAGCAAATAAGCATTATTTGAAAACAAAGAGAAAATAAGAAGTGAAATATTACCAAATCATTAATAATTGACAATTATAAGAAATCTGCCATAATTGGCGATGTATTATGTAAATATCAACAAAAATTATTATTCAATATATGATAAAAAATAGAACTGAAAAATATGTGCCTGTGTTAATCAGATTGTTTAGTTCAAAGCAGGGTAAGTTTACTTAATTTAAATTTGAAGAGGGCCGCAGTGGTAAATATCTCTTAGCTAGTATGAGAGAGATCCTATTATGGCAACTAAACCAGATCTCACCACATAAGACTTGGTGATAAGTTATTCGCTTCACCACCCTGTGAGATCATCTAAACTTCCCATGCACCAACGTATGACCATCTATGTACCTATAACACATAAAGTTAGCAATTACTCCTCGCCCTCTTCACACATAACACCCAAAAAGCTTTTCCTTCCACCCAGCTCTGCTCTCACATGCCTATGACTTTCCTGCAATCTAAAATAAGTTCTCGATTTCACAAAACTGTCAGCAATTATATATGCCTTTTCATTTATATTAGGATAGCTAAAATTCCTGAGGATGAATCACTCAGGATATTAAAGATCGTAAACAAGAAGTAATGCCCAAAACCTGAAAGAGAAGCATTAATTAGATAAGATAAAGAATTCTTAGTCATAAGTCCATGAAGCAATCAGCAAAATTACCAGTAAGAAAGGGAGGGATGTACATCAGTAAACATGCTCAGATAGCAAGGGGGAATTGAGACATACTCTGGAAAGAGATAAAAAAATCATACTATATTCAGAGAACAAAATCTAGATAGATGTCCAAAAATGTAGCTTATGACTGTTGAGTACACAAAAAACATTAGCTCTAACAGCATTTTGCACCAAAAATTTTAAAACTAATTAACATTTAAAGTGATTTTAAAAACACCTCTCGGCATATCTCTTAGCTCATGGAAGAGCTCTTGACGTAGACTGCATTAACACGGAAACCTTTCAGGTGGACAGAAACAAGAACTTTGAATGGCCTGCCCTAAAATTCGATTCTAGACACAATCTCTTCCTTCAGGCCCCAAAAAATCTTTTCAAACTGGCGGAAAAATCGTAACAAAAACAGTAGGAAAACCGCATCTCAAGAAATAGCAGTTTCGAGCACAACTGGGCAATGCACATAGTGGACCCTGAGACCTGCGTCTGCAAGCACGCACTAAGAACTGCCTGCACAAGTCTCAATCCCAACCAAAACCTAAATGCGAGAGCGGAAAAAAGTATGAAGTCTCAATCCCTAGCCAAAGCGATGTATTTATTGCTGCTGGAAAGACAAGTCAGTTTCTTCAAAGCGATGACATTAGTAATTGCACACACAGGTCCAATGCGAATTATTTTTAAAGAGTGAAGAACATGAAGTTCGGCCGCCCAGGAAGGTGGAAGTCTGTGGGTTGAGGAATATTATGACAATATATATTTTGTAAAATTCTCAAATGGGGATAAAAACAAAAGGAATGCGTGTAACATGCTAGCTGTTATCAACAATGTATTTCTGAATGGCATATCAAGTAAAGTAATAATTAATCTTGCATCCTGAGTCCCATTATTTAATTGTTGATTTACAGAGGTATGTGTACGGTTCTATCAGAAGTTGTCTCCTGGCCAATGATATTCAAGCTCATTTCCCACTTCTTCTATCAGTCAGTATAACTGATTTTATATTGAGTTTATTGACCTGCTTCCCGACTTTGAGTCTGCTTCAGGATAGAAGAATCTATTTGCATTCTTCTATATACAACTTCCAGTTATTCAGCCACCATGTTAAGATGCTTTCTTTATCTTTTGCATTTTTAATTTTGGCTCGTTTGTCAAAAAAAATAATTCATAGGTGTGTGAGTATAATTCAGGGTCTTCATATAGATATCCATGGATCTATCTGTCATTTTTATGTCAAATCCATGCTGTTTCTTTTTTATTACTATGCACTTGGTAGTAGTGAAGCTTGAAATTAGGAATAGCTGATACATCCAGAAGTTCCTTATTTACAAAGTTGTTTTAACTATCCTGGACGTTTTTGTTTCCATGCTGAAGATGACGTTGTTTTCAAGGTCTTGAAAAATTTTGATTACTTTGATGCAATTGCATTGAACTGTAATTGCTCTGTAAGACTGCCAGTATACTATGTTTAATCCTAATATCAAGCATCGTAATACTTTCTCATTCTGAATGTACTTCTTCAATCCTTTCTTCAAGCCAGACTTAAATTCTTTGTACATCATCACTGTTATTAGAATTACCCCAAATATTATTATACCATTATCTATGCATTTTTGAAGAATGTTGTTTCTTGATTTTTCTTCGTTTATCTTTGTATATAGGAGGCCCTACTAATTATTTTGAATTTAATATTATCCCACCACTTCACTAAGTTGTTTAATCAAACTGAGTTTCCTAGGTTTAGAATTTTTGGTCACATGTCCATACTATCATAGCATCTGCAAATAAATGATACTTTGACTTCTTCCTTTTCCAATTTATATCCCCTTATCTCCTTCTTTTGTCTTATTCTTCTAGTTAGACATTAATATATTATATATAGACATTATATTGTCTTGTTTCCTGATTTTATGAATTGTTTGATTTCGCTCTAATAATTATGTTCTTGACTTGCTGTATATTGCTTTTATTATATTTTATTATTTCCTTGTATCCCTGATCTCCCAAGACCTTATCATGAAGGATTTGAATTTGTCAAAGATTTTTTGTATCTAATAACGAATGATCATTGAATTTTTTTTCTGGTTGCTTATATGGTAATATAAGATAGATTTTCATATGTTGAAACCATCTCTGGGATGAAAGCCACTTGATTTGGTATTGAATCTTTTGATGTGTTCTTGGATTTGTTGTGATATTTTTATGAGTATTTTTTGCATCAATATTCATGAGGGAATTGAGCTTCAATAAGCCAAAAGACATGCAATAAAACAAAACTGCAGCCTACAGAATGGCAATAAGTCTCACCAATTCCACCTCTGACAGAAATCCCCAAAATAATAAGAACTCAAAACTAGACACCAAAATAGCAATAATCCAATTAAAAATTGAGGTGAGATCTAAACAGAGATTCTCATCAGAAGAATTCAAATGTCCAAGAGTCCCTTAAAGAATGCTCAACATTCTTAGCCATCAGGGAAATACAAATCAAAAGAAAACTGAAAACCAATCTTGTACAGTCAGAATGACTAAGATCAAAAACACTAGTACAACTTATGCTGGAGAGGATTAAGGGAAAACACTCCCTTCGTTTCTGGTGGAGTGCAAACTTGTACAGTTATACTTTGAAATAAAATGGAGGTCTCAGAAAAGTGATAATCAATCTACCTCAAGACCCAGCTATTCCAGTCTTGATATACCCAAAGTGTTGCAATCATTCCACAAGGACTTTTACTCAACTATGTCATAGCAATATTATTTGTAATAGCAGAAACCTGAAACAACCACGATGTCCCTCAACCTAAGAATGGCAAAGAAAATGTGTACTCAGCTTAAAAACAATGATATCAGGAAATCTGAAAAGCAAATGATAGAACTAGAAAAAAAATCATACTGAGTGAGTAACCCAGACCCAAAAATAAACATGGTTTTGTCTCTCAGTCATAGTGAATATTAGCTGTAAAATAAAGGAAAAAACATCCATAGCTCCAGAGAGCTAACTATCCTCCTGTTACCTAACAAGGAGGCCCAGGGGGCGAGGGATCATAGATCCTTGGAAAGGTGAAATAGAAGAGAACTCCTGTGTAGACTGGTGCTGGGGGATAGGAAAACATGAGTGATTAGGTTGTGGAAACTCCATGATTCTACAAGGATGACTCCAGCTAAGACTCCTAGCAATAGTAAATTGGTAGCTGAACTGGCCCTTTCTTGTAATCAGTTTAGTAACTACACAGTTGTTATCAAGAGCCTTCATCCAGTGATGATGGAAACAATGCAAGATCTGCAGTAAGCCACTTGGCTGAGCTCAGAGATCCTGTTGAACAGGAGTATGAAATGGTGTGTGTGTGTGTGTTGTGTGTTGTGTGTGTGTTGTGTGTGTGTGTATGTGTGTAAAGGTCATCACAAGGAACCCACACAAACAACTAACTGCGCTCATAAGAAACTCACAGACTTTGCGACTGACACTAGAGAACCTGTGTGAGACTGACCTAGGCCTCTATGTAAGTGTGAAAGTTGTGTAGCTTGATCTACTTGTGGGACTCCTAGTGGAGGAGCAGGCCTACTCGAATGCATTGGCGCTTCCTGAAGAAATTATCCCTCATATGCTTGCCTTGCCCACCCTTAAACAATGAGGAGCTTTCTAACTAATTTTATAATGTGCTTGCTGACACCCATGGGAGGCCTTTCTTTTTTGAACAAAGCAAAGGAGGAGTGATTGTTGGGGAGAAATGGAGAAAGATCGAGGAGAAACTGTCACCAGGTATAAAATAAATGAATACATTTAATTAATAGTAAAAAGAAAAGTGATAAAAAGAATAAGAAGACATTGCACAGTGACTCATGTAGCATAGTAGCTTAACTACACTAATTTATTCACTCATTGATACACACACAATAGGCATGGTTTTCTAAAAAAGTCAAATTTTCTTAATTTCTTTAATTCTACCAATCAAAATCACCCCATTCCCCTACCGTTTTATTATGCTTTTCCAAAGAATGATTATGTGCATGCTTATTTGTATGATTAATTTCATTATACCATAATAATCAAGGATAAAACCTATATTTTTAAAAGCCGTATTATAAAAAATAACATAAATAGCCTTTCATTCATGGAATGGGTAAATATAAAGTAAAATATGAGGCCTAACTTACATAAACCAGTTATTACTTAAATTATGCAATTTGCTAAGTTTTGATATATGTGTATAACTTAAAATCAACACTATAATCAAGATAATGAACATATCCATCACAACCAAAAGTAATGTTTTGTAATATCTTCCTCCCACTTTTCTCTTAAACCAAAACCATTGCTTGAAAAACATTCACTTGTTTCCTTTCACTACAGGTGATTTTAAATATTATTAACATCACTCACAAATGGACTCAGAATGATTATACACTTTTTGCCTCTCTGTTAACTCAGCATAATGATTTTAAGATTCTTTACATTAATTTATAAACAATCAGCCTTCTTTTCATCCTGAAATTAATCCCACTGAAATGATTTATCACCACATTCTTAGACACTTATCTAACCAAAATATTCTGCTGTGCTAGGATTTTTGACAGCATTCCACATCAGTTTTCTGTACACTTGCATATTTTGTTCTCTTGCTCATTTTGGTAAATAACATAGACTAGAATTACTGGAATATATTCAAATAATGCAGCACACTAAATCTTTTATAATCTACATTTAATTACAAAATTGATGTTTATGTATACACATTTTTTCATCTTACTTAATGAGGACGACTGTTATCTTCTCTAACTGCCATTTTCAGTGACTACATTCTAAATGCTGTCCGTGTTTGCAAGCATTGTGACCTTATGCTCGGCCCTTTCATCTCTTCATGACGTGTTATTAGTTACATTTGCATTGCTAGGATGAAACATCATGACCAAGGTAACTTATAGAAAGAGGAGTTCATTTGGCTGATGTTTCCAGAGGGTTAGGTGTCCATCCTGGTGGGATGCACAGCAGCAAACATTGGCATGGTTGTAGGGAGAGAACCTGAGAGCTCACATGCTGAACCACAAGAAAGCAAAGAGAGACAGGGCAGGCCCACTGGGAACGGCACAAGGCTTTGACATCTCAAAGCCAGTGATGTTTTTTTCTCCATCTAGTCTACACCTCCCAAATCTCCCTAAACAGCATCACCAGCTGAGGACCCAGTGTTCAAATTAAAGACTGTGAGGTACATGTCACTCAACACTTCATAGCATACTTCTTCAGATACACTGCTCATTAGTGCTGAGTTGTACCATATCAGCTATACACTGTTCATTTTTCTCGGTGTGATTCTTAATAGTAATTGAGTCATTCTAAAAATTTTTATGATGTAGATAAGAATTCTATTGTCTTAGTTCTGAAAGAAGTCCCGTGTATTTGTACAAAATGTGCTGTATGGACTAGTGCTTGTTCATTTCTTTTGTTGTTGTTGCATGCATTTTCTAATCAACAGCTTTTAGGGAAAATGGCCTTCATTTCTCCTAAGACTTGCCTCTGTGTTTTATCCAAAAAAACTGATTATTTCCATAATCAGGCCCCTTTGTAAATTCACCTGGCATTCCACTAACTTGCTCATGTTTACCTCAGTGCCCAGGGTCTTAGTGACAGCTGCTATGCAAAGCATATTAGCTTGCCAGTAAATGCACAATATCTGCAGAGATTTCTCTGGATCAGCAAATAAATGCTGGAGAGCGACTTTCTACTGCAGCAAGTCTACTTCACGGTTGTTTCTTTTTTGTGGGCTTTTAAATACTCTTCTTTCTTCTTAAGCAAACAAGAAAGCATAGATTTTAATCTTTCTTTCAAAGATTGTTTTCCCATTTTTATATTATCATGTTTTTTAAAAAAGAATTATTTTTTATTTTTATTTTTAAAACTTATATTTATAAAAGTAAAGCAGATTTTCTAATTTAATACTGACTCTCAAAATCTTGTTAGGCATATTTAATATTTATTATAGTTTCAATGGCTGACAAACAATTACCTACTACATAGAAGGTTATGGTAAGAATTTTCTTCAGTGTCAATTCAAAGTTTTATGAAAATTCCAATGATAATCTTTAAAAAACCAGAAAAGACAATTCTTTAGATATATAGATGACACACATACACACAAACTCCTCACACACAGAGAGAGAGAAGAGAGGAGGAGAGAAGGAAAGGGGCAAGGGGAGGAGGAGAGGAGAGGGAGGGAGAGAACGAAGCAGGGGCAACAGTCAAGACATCTTGAGAAAAAGGGAAATGGGGAGGATATCATGTCCTAGTATCTCATCTTATTGTAACACTACAATAACACATAACAGCATGGTAGTGATATAAACAGACATATAGACAATTAGAGTAGAAAAGTGAATCTAAAATAAACAGACACTTAAGTCCTATCTCTTCGATATTGGTGTCAAAGTATACACTTTAAAAATGACAGCCTCGTTTCCATCAAATGTCTTTCGAACATTTGCATTATTCTACAGTAGGGAGTAAAATTTTGGAAAACAATACTGAACAATAGCAGATATTTGTTTACAGAGTCCCAGGCTATTTGTAATATGAGATTTCCTTGACCAGTGTGATTTCCTTCTAATTAAATTATGTCACTTGTTTTTATGCCATTTGCACTAAAAAAACAAAACAGTACAAAACAAAACATGTGATTTCTATTGCTCCATGAGATCATAATACAATGGTATCTATTCAGTATTTATACAACACTAGCAATTTGATAAACTTGACCTTCCCCTAGAAAGAACAACTAATTAAAATATTCAGGAGCAAATGTTTACAATTTCTCCTGAAAGGAAGCCACAGATTGAAATGTATACAATGAATCTGATAAAATGGTCAAGATCTTGTTCTAAATCATGGCTCCTCTGACATTTCCCCATATTCCCACCTCTGAATTCCTAGATATACTAGAGTGGAAATGTAGTTAGCCTAAGAACTTCTTTCCCACAACATTGTCCCTTATCGCTCTTTGTCTTGGAGAGATACCATATCTGAAGCCTCTAAGGAGCCCTGGACTGCCAGCATTGTGTGTAATCTGAGAACTACAGAACCTCATCCAAGGGTCTCCACTGTGCTGTGTTACAATGGCTGAGATTTCTCCAGTCACATGAGTCTGATAGGCTTGTGGTTTTCAGAAGTCCTTTCTAAAACCTAAGTGCCTGTAGAAGTGAGGTCCTGAAAAAAGTGGACATGCACAAGAGGCAGAAACCTCTCAAGATAAATTTCCCCCCTATCTCTGCCCTCCCTCAATGTTACCACATCACATGCCTTTCCCAGGGCACTTGCTCGCTTAGGTTTTCAGTCTTCAACCCCGCCCCTCTCCCTATCTCTGCTTCCTTACACAACCAGGCTTCCTCCTGATGCAGTCACTCTCCCAAGCTCTGCAGTCTGAGTTTCATTGTTCCCACGAGACTGACACTCATTCCTGTACAGTGGAGTTAAAGGTCTTTTCAGTCTTTATCACGTCAACCTTTCAGTTCCACTCATGGTTGCCACATCCTCCATTCAACTTGCTTTACTTAAATTCTGTGAAGCCACCTTCACCAAGAGCTGCTTTTATCTCCCCAAAACTCAGCATTAAAGACTTAAATATAGCAATGGCTGTAGTTCAGTCTGTTCACTTCTTGAACCCATATTCTACTGAACATAATCTCATAGGTACCTTTTGTTGACTAGTCCCCTTACAGAAAGACAGCTTCTCACAGGTGCATTATTGCTGTCCTACAGGCAACTGGCTTCCCTTGCCAGGCAAAACAGAAGATGACATTTCATGCTCTTTCTGTTTCCTTTCTCCATCTGTGATGTCATTATGCCCAGTTCCTCAAGTTGGAAACCAGCAAAATGCCCTCTATACCTCACTTTCTCTTCCTCTTTCCAATTAGTCACGAAATCTTACACAATCTATCTTCATATCACTTGTGCCCATCTCTTTCAGTCTATCTTCTTGAGACTCATGATGTCAAACCTGAATGATTAATATTATTTTACCTTCTTGCATCTCCCCACATCAAACCACATCTATATGAATAACTGCAGTTATTTTCAAATCGCAGTCTAAAGTTTTACCCAGTACCCCTTCATTTATTCAAATTGCTTTTTAAAAAGAGTTTAGACTAACTTTAGCCATCATTCATGTGTTCGGTAATTTGTTTAGCGAAGCTTGAGAAAAGCGCGGAGCCTCGATGTTGCTGCTGTTTGTATTCTAGAAGGCCTTCCATGGGTTGCACTGATGTATATCTGCTCATTCCCACACTTCTCTGGAATCACTCTAGTACAGTGGGACCAAGTGTGTTCATCCCCAGAGCTCTCAGTGCCTCCTAGGCACGTGTTTCAGAAATCCTGTCTGGTTGCCTCAGAGCTCTTGCAACCTCGGTGCCTGTGTGCTCTATTTCCTGTTCATTCTTCTCACCAAGCTGATGTCACAACTTCCTGTTGGCCACCACCAACATCGAAACTCTTCCCTGGGCTCCTGGGAAGTAGACATGGCAGTGGGAACTTTCTGCCCTCCACCGCTCATAAGCTGTAGGTGAAGCGTCTGTGTTTTAGCAGGAATCCATGAAGTCGTTTCTTGCCGGCAAAAGTCACATCATAGACCTGCCTGAAGGGCTGGCCCTTTCTGATGTAGCAGAATTCTTTCCACGAGCAAGAGCTTGAAGTCTCTGAGAAGGATGACACCATACATCCCTAGATGCCATTGAACTGTTGAGATGTTTTCTGTTTGTGTCTATCACTTACCTAATTAGACATACTTTGTGAGCTCGGGCACCTGCTCTGCCTCCACACACTATTCCCATGGGAAAGTTAGACAAATGTTTAAACATTAGAATGAATTCACCACTACGTAAAAGCCTTTCAAAATTACATACATAGTATATATGTATAATGTATGTATAATGTGTATATTTGAATCAATTCTTTCTTTATTCAAATGCCCTATTATTTGCAATAAGTTTAGCCCATAATTAGCACAAGCAGATTTAGAGCAACAGAGTACCACTAATAGTTCTGCTAGGAAAAAAGTCAGCTCAGTGTCTGTTTCCTGTCGAGCAGGAGTCAGTGAAAGCTTGAAGTGCAAAGGAACAAGACAGACTTGAAATCACAGAAAGACACTTCTGGAATTGCAGAGTTTATACATGACCCACAAATTTGCATTTCATGAGTAATTCATATTACCCAAATTCCATTTTGAAATGTACCCTGAATGTTCGTATTATTTTATTTATGTAAATTCCTGCCTGAGTCTCATAGTTCATTATCCAAAAAGGCCTGAGACTTTTTTGTTTTTGTTTTGTTTGTTTTGTGTTTTTGAGACAGGGTTTCTCTGTATAGTTTTGGTGCCTGTGCTGGATCTCGCTCTGTAGACCAGGCTGGCCTCGAACTCAGATCCACCTGGCTCTGTCTCCCGAGTGTTGGGATTAAAGGTATGTGCCACCACCACCTGGCCTCAAACATTTTTATGCAAAGGTAAAGGGACAATTGTGCTTCTTTCCTTTCATGGGTGAATGACTGAAAAATAGAGCTCAAGATTTTGAGGGTGATGTCGGTTCCTCAGTTTTGTATTTGAGGAAATTAAGGTAACCTTATGAGACATTTTCGTGTTGGAGCACTGTCGGTTGGCTGGGACTGTTTCTACCTTACCAATGACACAATTCATAGTATTGACCTTGGGGATGATATCAGAAAATCACAAGTTAAATCTGCATATGCTTCTGTGTTGACGTAGGTTCCTACCTGATCCCGCTCCCCGCAGCTGAGCTGACGAACTGTTCGGATCTGGGTACTCTCTGTCAAGGTAGGGAGCCGTTGTCATCTTCCTGAACCTTTTTGTGTTCTTATGCTTGCTGTTTGGGATAACGGAGTTGCCGCTGCTTTGGTTTTTTTAATCTTAATTTTCACCCGAAAACACAGAAACAGCAAAACAAGAATGTGTGGGGGTGTTTTAGCTGGGTGGGTGCAGAGTACCCGTGTGTACAAATAATGTACTGTCAGTACATATCGGCCACATTGGCCATATTTCCATAAAACTCGGGGTTTTCTAAATGTGAATGGTTATGTGCTGCTTAAAAGGATTGGTTTCATTTCTCCCTATGTTTCTTCTTAATATTATTTCAAGCATCTTGGATATGCAGTCATGCAGTATTTTAAAGAAGTGCTCATATCCATAAATTGGAGAGAAAGCGCATATTGAATATTTACGTAAGATTTGAAGATGAGGCCATGAGGCAATTAACTTTATATTATTTAACTTGAATCTTAAGATAAAAATAGTTAAGCTAATGTTAATATTACTGTGCTAATTATTTTGATGCTTCATGGTTATATTGTGGATACAATTGTTTTATTAAGTAGTTGCCTGGTAATAACGTATAGTTATATATGTATGCAATATGCCACAAAAATAATGATATAAAAGTGTTGTTTCAATTTATCATTGCTCTTTCTGATTTTTTTGTGACCAGTTTTCATCCATTGTCATGCTAAATTCCTCTATTAAATGTAACATCTTCTATGTTTCACATGAGCATCATGGGTGTATGCCTTTCCATAGAAGGTGGCTTCATTAAGAGGTTCATGGCACAGAGGCAACAGATTACAAGTAAGGTCAAGCAAGCGGACTTAAGGCTCTTTGAAGTCTGAGAGTGAGCCAGACAGGGCAAGGAGGAAACTCACTATTTTTGGATTTCCCTTCTAAGATAACGTGAATGTTATTACCAATCAATTACCCATGAAAATTACATTGTTTGTTTTTTATCCATGAACTCTGTGAAGTTAGGAAATAGTTTTATAAAAATATACCAGAAGAACTTTGATCCAAAGGTTTTAAAAATTCATTAATTATTTTTTATTATTTTAATATAAGTATCTAAAGTACTCATTCTATGGACCAAAGGACCAGAAACTCAATCTTCTCATTTAGTCTCTGTTTTTTCCTTAATGAACAAAAACATTTTCATGATACATTTGCACTAAGGATGAACACAATTATTCACAATTTTGATTTAAAAAAATCAAAATTATTTCCATTGTGTTTTTATATTATTCTGGAATGGAAAATTAGTGTTGTCACATACATTTTGCACCAAGGAGTTCAGCATTTTCTCTGGTGCATTTGGAAAGCAATTCTCTGAATCATCTCTTCATTGTTTTATGCTTAAGTAACATTTAATTACAAAGATATAACAAATCGTCATTACACACATGATTGTGCTCCAACACAAATGCACCCATAAGATAAAATGAAGGACAGTTATGTGCATGGTTAATTTTCTTCTTACAGAGGCATACAATCTCCAAGAAAGAAGCTGTAAAAGCATCACAGGAGGGTTGCCTGTTTGTGCACTTTCAAGTATCACATGAACAGCTCAGACATAGGACTTAGAAAATACCTCCCTTTAAGGGTTGCCCTTGCAGAATACCCCCCCCCATTAGTGTTTATGAAGCTTTTGGGGCCTCCAAATGGTTGGTTTAGTCCACTCATACCAGTCCCTTGTTTTTCTTTTGCATTTATCTTTTCCAGGAGAGATACATTTTACTTTGCTATTTTATTTCTTCAGTCTCTGTGTATCAGTCCAGACTGACTTAGTGTAGATAGCTTCTAAGGTGTAGAGCTATGCAGATTACCTGTTTTGAACTTCCCTTAAACAGTCTCTGGGAACTAGTTTGTGGAAAGAGTTAATAATTTCCCATGTGATTACCAGCCTGGTGATAGCAGATGTAAGTGTAGAATCCAGCTGTGCTTTCTCCAGCTCATCTGTGCCAGCTCTCGGCCTCTGTGCAATGTGGCACCAAAGCCATGCAAACGGATTCTTAATTTACCCTAGAAAACCTTGCTTCATTTTATGCACTGTAAGCTTTTAGCCTATTGTATTAGTAGCATGAAATAGTTTCGGCTCTCTTGTGCATTTTCATGAATTAGCTGTAGATTGCTTATCTGTATTAACTGTTTTATGCTCTTTATAAAATTGCATCTTTCTCATCTTTATTACCAGCTACTGTAAACCCTCCTAGCACTACACCACCCACAGTCACCACTAACATCCCTGTTACTAACAGAATCCATAAACAAAAGAATGGTAAGACTCATTGGGTAAGATCCTATGTGTAGTATGTCTAGAGTATGGAAAATTGTGTTCTGAGAGTGGAAATCCACTGTTCCAGCAAAGTTCTATGATTGGCAACACTTGGTTCATTAGCACATTTGAAGACTAGTAAAATAAACATCATTGTGTCTTGCTTCCCAACTGAACTGATAGCTCTGAGTACTTTTCTTCACTTGGAGTTGTTTCCTTTCAAAGAAAAGTTTGGCTTTCTGGAGCCCATTCCCTATGGTGAGACACCTTGCTCAGCCTAATTGCAGAGGGGAGGGGCTTGGTCCTGCCTCAACTGAATGTACCAGGCTTTGTTGACTCCCCATGGGAGGCCTTACCCTTTTGGAGTTGTGGATGAGGGTTGGGAAAATGGAGGGCGGGTGGAGGAATGGGAAGAGGGATGGGAGGGGGAACTGTGGTTGGTATGTAAAAATGAAAAAAAAATAAATAAAAAAGAAAAATATTTAATTGAAAGGAATTAATTTTCATTATAATACATCCAAGAGGAAAAAATGTGCTTTCCTTTTTATAGTGTTTTGTCAAATTATAACAACTGAAAACTTTCTGTTTGAGAAATAGGATTTCTCTGTGCACTTTAAAGAGCAGCAGGCTGGATAATGCCCAGAGTACCGCCTGGGGAAACGGGTTTTAAAAGGATGTTATGATGTGTCAGAAACCTGATTCTTGGCATTTAATGTTTCGTGGAAGTCACCTTTGTGCTTACACACTTACGAGATTTAGATCTGTGGCCCTGGTAACAACTTACACCTTTTTATCACTTCTTGAAGAACACTGATTAGGATGTGTTATCAGTCAAGTTTCCAATCAGTTTGGGGGTGGCTTTGCTTTACTGGGCCTTGAATCCAGGGTTCCACACAGTAGGCAAGTACCCTAACTCTGAGCTCCACTTGGAGCCCCAATATTTGAACAATAAAATTTCCAGGAATTCCAGCATTCCCTGCCCCTTTTTCTCCATTTATGTTTTCCTATTGGTACTCATCGTAATGTTCAACTGTGACAGTTATGTCTTGTAAGAAACCAGTAGAGTGAAAGCCAGATGGCTCAGTTCTTTATTTAATTTCTGCCATACACATGGATCACATACATAACCATTTGCAATTTGGAGTTAGTGGTTTCAATTTCTTGTAATAAAGACACATTCCAATCAAATGAGTGCCCTATTGCCTTTAACACAGTAATGGTCTCAAATGTGAGATACTAGAGGAAAGGATTTTTATAAAATCTGATCCTGTAACTTGTAAGGTCAAAACATCTGTAATGTATCACAGGGGCCCAAAATCCCAGGGAAAAATAAACCCACATAGTTCACTGATTTTTTTTTTCCTTATAGCTTCAGAGGTTACATCAACTTCCTCTGTAGGGACATTTACATTGGAAGTATGGAATATTTTACATGAAGCGTAGATATAAATTTCATTAGGGTTATAAAGACATCGATTCAAGGAAGTGTTTATGGTTTCTCTGCTAGTTACACCACAGATATTTATGATTCCATCACCGCCCCCCACCCCAAGCAAGTAGCAGCAGCGTAAGTTTCCAGTGCATATTCCACATGGACTCCTGCCATCAGATGGGAATATTATAATTCTGAGTATTTTCCTCTTTGTATGAGTGTACAAAGAGCCTCTGTGGCACTCTCCCTTCAGAGCTGGCACATCCTCTGCTGCCCAAGAACACTGACATGATGCTTCAGAGCCCTTAACTTGGTGGATTGGAGCTGTATTCATTTAATCATGCAGTTTCTAACACACTTGAAGAGACCCTTGTTCAGGCCATCCGTCTCTGCGTCATAACCTTCACTGGAGTTTCAACAAAGCAGGCAAATATTACAGTCAGTTAAAATGGTTTATCTTGACCACACTGATAAAAAAAGAATCTCATTCAGATGACTTGTGATTAATATGTAATTTTAACCATTAAAATATTAGGTCGCTGTGGGGTGGAAATCATCCCAAAATTTTGTGCTCTAACTATTTTCCATCATCTTAGCAATTTCTTTTATCATATATGTGAACTATGTGCTTTTCATACAATGCCTGACTCACTTTTTATCTGTACTTACATGGGATTTCATTATTATATAATGAAACCATAGCTACAGAAGTGAAAACTAGAAACAAGTACAATACCACAGTGTTCCACAACTACCTCTTATATCCTACTGGATTTTTGAGGGCCTCCAGCCTGAGCCTTTCAGTATCTTTTCTAAAGAGTAAGTAACAAAGTATTACAAACAAAAATATTCAAATAAGGCTTTCCCTTTGTCCAAATTTAAAATAATTGAGAAGAGATCATTTTTCTTTGTAAATAAATCACATGTATGTCCTGTCCCAGGCTCTCTAATGCCATTCACATACTATCAACCATTTGTTATTCTTTGAGAAACTGGCACAGGAAACATTCTCAAGCTATCTGATATATTAGAAAATTCTATTTTTTTCCATTGTCAGAAAGACTGGGACAACTTTCAGGTCCATTATCTACCTTATCCAGTCCTCTTAACTCTGGGCTGTCAGAATTTTCCTGAGTTCATCAATAATAGTCTGCCAGTGTAGGAAGAGAGAGAGCTAGCTCGCTTAATGATCAGATATTCTCCCTCACTATACCAACCGGATTGGTTCTAATTGTCATTGAAAGTCTCTTCTCACCATTTTAAACAGAATTTGCACCCCATACCTCATATTATATACCAATAGAGTCATCTTTTAGGCAACTTTTCACAAGCATTTCAGAATGTCATAGATAGTCTAGGTATTCCCACAAGTAATGAAACTTTGCCCAATCTCCTTGACATTTCCCGAAGTTCTCCTGGTATAATGATTATTTCCTTTTTTAACAATATTGTCTCTCCTTGAATCAACACCAACCCTACTAAAACAGTGAACTTCTGTGGTATAGACATTAGCAACCTGGTGAAGGAAATAGCTCCTTTGGTCCTCATCATTTGTTCTGAAAATCCAGTTCCCAAGTGCAAATTGCAGTGTTCCTTCCAATTTCTCACATGTGCTTAGCTAGTCAAATAGCAAATATGCTTGCAGGACCTTTGTGTGGGTCCAGCAAGCTTTGTAGATTCATATGTCAGATGTCTTAAAGAAACTGGGTGTGTAAAGGTCTGCAGATTGCCATTCATAGTATAAATGCAATTGATATAATTGCCTCATTGTCAGTTTGGAGGAATAATGTGAAATCTAAAACAACATGTGAGTTGGATTTTAATTTGTCTTTTCAAATAAATACATTTTCATTAAATTCCATCATCTCAACCCTATATCTCATAACTTTGGAGATAATTTCTGTATTCCTCAAGAAACTTAGATGGTTAACTGAAGAGAGAACTACAGTATGGAATCTTCTTCTTCTTCTTCTTCTTCTTCTTCTTCTTCTTCTTCTTCTTCTTCTTCTTCTTCTTCTTCTTCTCCTTCTCCTTCTCCTCCTCCTCCTCCTCCTTCTTTCCTCATCCTCCTCTCCCTTCTCCTCTTCCTCTCCCTCCTCCTCTTCTCCCTCTTCCTCCTTTTCCTCCTTCTCCCCCCCTCTTCCTCCTATTAGAAGGTCTTCTGGTCTATATGATATTGTGAGAGCAATGCATACCTCTTTTGAAGCCATGGGGATGCATGAAGATTGATGGATGGCTTTGCTACTAGAATATCATTTCTGTCTGTAGGATATGACTTGCTACTCTGATAACATGGGGGAGCCTATTTGGTTTCTTAATGGCATTTCCCCAATAACAATGTTTAAGTAAATTAATTTCTCAATAAAAAAAAATACCTGTCACCAGCCTACCAGTAGACACTTCATGTTTTTTTTATTCCTTTGGTTCCTTTCCTTAGTTTCATATAATTACTCATTGAATACATAATTAAAAAAGTTTTAAATAAGTACCAAGCAGGCCCCACTAAGTTTTTAGCTAAATTTGTAATTCTGAAGTTTCTGAGCAGAGAATACTTGCAAATTCTTCATAATACAAAGTAGTCTGTAACACGAGACACTAGTTTATTTGAGCTATTAATCTCGTCATAAGCAATGCGAAAAAGTACTAAGGTTATCTGATGTTGAATGTCTCATTTTATGAAAATAATGAACTGCAGAAAAAAGTGGGGCAGGAAACATTTAAAATTGAAAGAAACCAGGTTAAGTATTTGGGTGCTTCCAAAAATTTCAGAAATGTCAGTGGTTAAGATATTGACATTTTTACTGTTTTGTAGTATTTTCAAGCTAAGTAAGAAAAAAAAACAAAACTTCTACTTAGTGCTCCATCTAGTGGTAGTTTTTGGAAACACTACAAACATCTGTGACAGTTTCTAGACTGTCCCTTGGATATTGGGACACTCAGACACTCCACTCTAAGTTTCCTCTAAGCCACTCAGTAGGTCCATGATTTCATGGGAGGAGACATACAGTGTAAAATGTTTTTTAATCCAGGTTATTATCATCTTCTTTACATGTGTCTAAACAGTTACCCTTCAGAACATGTTTTGAAGAAATAGAAAATTCAAGATCATTAAAACAATAGGAATTTTAGACATTGAAATAGCCTTATCTCTATAAACTAAGCTCACTGACCTTTGAACTTATTTTTGCATACTTGTGTAACTATATTATAAGGTAGAAATTTCTATTATTTCACAAGAGACTTACAGGACTGAGATTTGCAGTTTTGGTATAGCTGAGACTTTCCAGAGACATACTTTTATATATAGTTTAATACTGCCTCCCCAAAATTTTCATTGAATGTACTCCTCAGCATTATTTAATTATACATTTCTGGATATTTTATGCTTTTTAATTAAGGCTCAAATAAAGCATGGATAAATATGGTTAGCAATACTAGATATCAATTTTCCCCTTCTCTTTGACTTCGATTTTCAAAGAGTATTTTTATTTACATTTGCTAGTTTGAGTCAAGTGTCTTGTGGCACACAGTTAGCTCCTGTGGTCTAACAAAACTTTTCGGATGAGTTCAGTTTTCATGAGGACAAAAAAAAGACTCAACTACTTTAGATAACCACTGAGAGAAACACTAGAACTGTCTTTTCAGAATATGTTTTTCTTTATAAAGCCCATTAAGTCAGTTGACATTTTACCTGTAAATATTAGCTTTCCCCTCTCTATTGGTAAAGGGGCTAGACTTGGAAATTTAGATGAAAAAAGAATTTGGTCAAATCCCACCCACTACCTCAACTACAAGTGCATACTTCACTGGGGAGAAGCAGAGCAGGGAGGGAGGAGAGGATTGCTGGAGAGAGGACACGTGGATGTCTATTCATTCCCAGTGTCAATCTGGCCAAGGATTCCACTTAATGCTTCACATTCCCAAACTACCATTTTTAACCACAAACAAAAAAGCATAAATTCTTATTAACAAAAATCAAACTTCACTTGCAAAAATTATCACTTTATCGACCTTTGGTACCAGAAATCCATAGAATTAAAAAAAAATAGCTTACAAGTATTGCAAAGGTCATAGCCAAGTGATAATTTAGAAACAATGAAATATTTATGAGTAAACTAATCAACAGCTCCTTTTAAGCAGTTGCAAGAGTAATTATAGCATCAAAATTGGCCCAAACTTCCCGTGCCTATGTGTCTTTAAACATATATGAAATGATGTGGTTATGAATTTGCATTGTTTGTTCCGAGTGTAAAAATAATTAAATATTAATCCTATTTCCAATGTGCAGACGGAATACTGTATAGAATATCTGTTGTGATTCACAACGACCTTAATCACCCTGAAGTAAAAGTACAGAGCAAGGTAGCAGAATGGGTAAGTAAACTTATACCATTGCCTCTTGCTTTAAAACTAACTTCTTTATAGATAGTAAAGATAATGAATGAAACCATAGATCTTATTACTGGACAAATAACACTCATTATAAATGCATGAATAAGAGGGTAGAGAAGTGGCTTAATGGTTAAGTGTGGTGATATTTTATTTGTGCTGAAATGTGATATTTTATTTGTATGTTAATAAAGTTTGCCTGGAGATCAGAGGTCACAGTCAGCCATAAACAGAAGTCAGGCGGTGGTAGCACACACCCTTAATCTGATCACATGGCAGGCAGAGTCTCTGTGTGTTCAAGGACACAGCCAAGTGTGGTGACACACACCTTTAATCCCAGTACCAACCATAGAGACCAGGAGGTCTGTATAGACAGGCAGTGATGAGGAAGTGATGTGGCTGGGCTTAGAGCCAATAAGAAGGCAGAACAGGAAGGCAATAAAGGCACAGGTTAGACAGGAAGAGGCTCTCTTGGGAAGCTACGGTGGAGTGGTTGTAAGCTAAGGTTAGTTGGCGACTATTACTCTGATCTCTATGGCTTGCACCTCTGTATTTGGCTCTGTGTTTCTTATTTAATAAGACTGTTTAGAAATTTGTCTACAATGCATATTGCTCTTCCAGACCATCCAATTTCGATTCCCAGCATTCACATATGGTGGCTCACAACTGCCTGGAACTCCAGCTCTAAGGGATCTAATGCCCTCTTCTGTTCTCTGTGGGCGCTGCACTCATGTGTGCATACCCTCCCTACATAGACACATATACAAACACATAATTAAAAGTAAATTGAAAACTTAAAAAAGTGTATGACTAAACAGAAACAAGGTCTGTGTTTATTTACAGAAAGAGAGATGTATTTGGACACAGGATATAAAACTGAGCCTAATAGTCTCCTTGGATTGAAACAGGAATTATGTGCTTAGTTACCAGATAGAGAGCAGGCTGTGGAGAAAGGATGCCTTCTTGCATCTCATTTTCTTTCCACAGTGTTCTTTTATTTGTTTTTACAAGCAGAATGATTTCTAAATATTTAATTATTTATTCTCATTCTCAACTCATGGCTAGTATTACTAATCATGAAATGAGCACTAACTGGGGAGCGTGAATTAGACAGGATGCAATTTTACATTTACACCTTGTCCTGCATAGTCTCTATCCCAACACCATTGTCATCTGAGGCTAAGCTTTATTAGCTACCTTTCATTTGTGATGCAAACTCCCAATGAAGATGCTTGAAAACAGCATGTATGAATGATGTTCCTAGTGCCCATTACAGGAGTTGTTTAACCTGAAAACTCAAAATCTGACAGACCTCTCAAGTATTTTGAATCAGTGATGATAAACCAGTGAAGTCTATGCAAATATTCCAAATCCAGAAAAAAAAATCAAAAGTCTAAAATGCTTTTTGGCCCCAAGTACCAAACTTAGATAAAGTATACACAATCTAAGTACACAGAAAATAATTATCATTATTTTGCCAATATTTTCTAAAATTTACATTGCGTTTTAGTAATGTTTACAACAAGACTAAAGATGTGTATGAAATATGACATAAATAAACTTTGGGAAATGACTTAAAGGTAACAGGATTTCATGTGGTTGCACCATGGAAATTTGTTGTTCTTATTGAGACCTATACCACTACTAACCACAGAAAATTGGCATAGTCCCAAAACCATTGGGCTTTATCAAAGATGTATTTTTCTGCTCATACTTTTTCCTGTCACTGATGTTCTTATGAGATGGCAATTACTACGAAACATGTTTGATTGCGTTTCAGCACTTATTAAATGCAAACTAAAGAAGGTGTTTATTGAAGGATTGGTAGACTATTACCTAGAGAGGAAGTGGCAGTGTTTCCCACCACACTGCCTTGAGTTCCAGTGTGAGATCTGCTGCTGATTAGCAGATGATCCTGAAAAAGCTGTTTCCTCTCTCCAATCTTCCATTTCTTCATAAATAAGAGGGTGGAGTTGGGGTGGGAATGTAGTGTCTGCTTCAGTGATTAATGTGCAGATGAAAAGAAGTGGCATTCATTACATCCTTGGCTCTCTGGTCTAGCAACCCCTCCTTTATCTTTCACTCCTGTGGTTCAGCAGCATTTTCCCAAGGTCCTTTTTTTAAATTTTTTTATTTTTTAACCAATGACAGCTCATGTTTTGGAGGGCAGACAACATTGACTCAGAAAAGATTGTTTTTAAGCATTACTGAAACTCATCCTTTTCCATTGTGTCTTCCAGCTCAATTCAACCTTCCAGAATTGGAACTACACAGTTTATGTGGTTAACATAAGGTAAGTGCACGGATTATCTGAGCAATAGAAATGTTTCATTTACCACTCCTTCCCTGGCTGGATCTGAGCACCTACATGCATGGTTCTGTATGTCTAACTGAATCCATATACTATGTGTTCTAATGTATCAAAAGTAAAAGCAGGTAATCATAGACAGAAATTGTTTGGCTTTTCTTAATAGATCACACTGAGTATGCTTTGGAGATGTCACCATATTTTAGAGAGCACATTCTGTACAAAATAAGACATTAACAATCTGATTAAAACCTTTTTATTTTTCAAAATAAGCTTTCCTTGTGTTTTTTTTTTACTTAAAATTTTCACTAAATAATGCCCATAGAGGCACCTGAGATCCTGCTCCTGTAATCTTATGCTTAAGCCTCATAGATGTAATGGTCCAAGAAAGAGTTCAAGTTGCTCAGTACGTCTGGGAGGTAGCTCACTCAACAAACAGAATCAGGTTCCTTCTCAGAGTGTCTTAGCGTCCGTGGTCTACTAAAATGTACTGTGGATCTTCATGAGAGCACAAACCCAGTTGTCCAGCTCTGCAGACTGGGAACCTCAGAACACATATTTGGGACAACTGTCTTAGAGCATCCATTCTGCCCCCCTTCTTTCACCTTCCCCAGATTTGATGTTGAGGAATGGACACAATAGATGGAACCGATAATGGATACATGTGTCTGTCTATGACTGGACACAGTGAATGGGATTCATAATGGATACATGTATCTATGACTGGACACAATGAATGGGATTCAGAATGGATACATGTGCCTGTCTATGACTGGACACAGTGGATGGGATTCATAATGGATACATGTATCTATGACTGGATACAGTGAATGGGATTCATAATGGATACATGTATCTATGACTGGACACAATGAATGGGATTCATAATGGATACATGTGCCTGTCTATGACTGGACACAATGAATGGGATTCAGAATGGATACATGTGCCTGTCTATGACTGGACACAGTGGATGGGATTGATAATGGATACATGTATCTGCCTATGAATAGACACAATAGATGGACTGATAATGAATACATGTGTTTGTTTTTACAGTTTTCATCAAAGCACAGGAGAGGACAGGATTAAAGTCAAGAGAGACACCATGGATGATGACAAAAGGTAACAGGGGGAGGCCTGGAAAGTGTGGTATTTTTTCTCTTGCTCATTACTTTGACTGTCTGGAAAAAAGTGAAACAGTGGCCAGAGAAAAACCTTTGAATTGTCTAGTACATTCAAATTATTTCTTCAACTGAATGCACACCACATTTTCCTCATATCTGAAGAAAAAAAAGCAACCAGTGGGGTTGAAAAGTCAGTCTGTCAAAAGTCCTTAAGAAGCAGAGCAATAGGAAGGATGAGTGAGCAGGGTGATCATTTCTATGTCTTCAAAAATCCATCACCCCCTATTCAAAATTCCAAAAGACCTTCAATGGAAACAGTTTTAGGGCAAGAGGCAAAACTCAATAGTGTATTGATAGCACCTACCTAGGCTGTGTTAGGTCCTGGGTTCTAGCCCCAGAACTGACCCCCAAATAGCCCTATTGCGAGTAAGGTCATAATTACATGTAATAGCATATAAAGATATAGACATTATGAACCAAATATTTTCAGTATATACAATCGTATCTATTTTTTTGAGATCTCCATCTTTAAATTTATATCAGGATCATGACTTAACACATAGGTGATTAATGGCTATGCCCAGCATGCATAACTAGTTGGCATATAAGGATCAGCATTTCAAATGGCTGCAAAATGAAAAACCATTAAATCTTTGAGTGTAAAAAAATACTTGTTTTAGGATTGTATATTGTATTTCCATAGAATTGTAACAAATCATTTAAAAGGCTAAAGTTCTTAGAAACCTTGCTCGGTTTTGATTTACTGACTTGATGTTATGAAAATGTAGTCACTGGGGGATGAAATGGTTCACTGGGTAAAGATACTTATTGCCAAACCTGATGACCCAAGTTTGATCCCCAGAACCTACCTACATGGTGAAGGAGAAAACTGAATCCCACAGGTTGTCCTCTGACTTGCACAGGTGCTCTGTGGAGCACACAACACACACATACAGACACACACAAACACACACAGACACCCTCCAAAATATAATTAAAGACTAAAAAAAAACTATAAACAGCCATGTAGACTATGATGTTTTGCTACTATGAAAGATACAAGTAAAACTGTATTTGAGAGTTGACCAGAGAACTTCATTACTATTTTCCCTTTTTGGTTAATATTAGAATATTAGAAAAACAAATGTTTTTAACCTAGCAACTTGTCATTTCTATATAAATTCAATAATGTGATTAGGAGAAGTTTTTATCCTGACAGCATTCACTTTCCTTTATGATCTGAACAGAGTAACATATTCCAGGATAGTAAATGACAAGACTTTTCTCCTCTTCCTAGGAAAATGGTTCTTTCCCACACCTACTACTACATCATGTTGAGCCTCCAACAATGGATCCAGCAGCAGCTAGGATCCTCTGTGGGTGCTTTGTCTAGCATTTGGGACAAACCTAATTTGGAATGTAAGCAGTAGTACCCTTCCTTAGGAATTGAGCATGCCAATTCCAGCTTACTTACAGAAGTTATTCTATCACTGATAACACTAAAATCAGCCACAGTTAGTATATGCCAGCATCTCACAAGCTCTTGTTTGAAAGACATTTAAATAAATAAAATCTCAATTTCCTGGTCTGTCAAACTAGTGAATAGTGTCACAGAAAAGTATAGGAAGAATGATCCAATCTTGCCTGTGGGAAAATCCACTTACTTTGTTTTCCTTTGAAATAAATTCTCAGCATTGTCTTTCTTTTTTTATAGCTTCCCTCTCTTTGAAAAAACCTATTCTGTCTGCTTTTATGTCCACTGACAAGGCTTCAGAGCCTCTCTGCTACCTTCATACCACAATCTACTTATTTCACATCCATTCCTTTCCCCCAAACTCTTCTTTTCAATTCAATCTTGCAGCTTAAGCATCAGATAATGTTGTATTCCAATGTCTAGACAGACAGGGAACCTGAAACCACAGAGGGGCTGGCTTAAACTGATGATGCGTAGCCAATGGCATCAAGAGATAGACCTTGATGGTTATAGAACCATAGTTTCTGTTTTCAGATGGGAAAGAGAAATAACACTGATAAGGCTTGTGAAAATGTAGGCTTCTTCTCGAATGGTTGAGTCTGCGTATTGAGTACAACCACGATACATGGTGCTGATGTTGCCCTGAACAACGGCTGTGGATTCTCAGAAACCAGAGTGGCAGCATTTTTCTTCCAACAGCCATTTGGTCAGAGGACACCCTGCCATATGCCATTCAGAAAATGATCAAGGATTCACCATCCACCATATGTTCAGATCTACACTTGCCTCATCCTCAAATATGGCTTATGTAGGAGCATTAGGCAGCATGTCATTTTAGAAGTAAAATGGTTTTCAGAGTCCATTAGGAGAAGAGCACACTTTGTCCTGGAGATTGACACGCTTACCAAGTAGGTAAAAATCCGGCTACATCACCTAACCTTGAGTAGCAAATACTTAACTTATTGCTTGATTTTAGCACCACAAATGTGCTAGCTGTGTATTTACCTCTACTCTTACCAACTCAATGTCATCGATAGACTGTACCGTCCTCCATGCTTTGAGGTTGCCTGCCTCCTCTTTGCTTTGGCACAGGAATAACAACCAATCAGGATAATATTGTGATGTCTCTTCAGAATGAGGAGAAAATACAAATGCAGCACTCTCGTAGAAGGAGCAAAAAAATCTCCTTTCCCTGACAAAATGGCATTATGTATTTCTGCCTTGATACTGAGTTACCTTTAGATTTTACTATTGAGGAAAGCTACAATTATGGATCAGCTGTACATTTATATATATATATATATATATATATATATATATATATATATATATATTTGTACTTCCTCATGAAGATATTTTCAGGGTCACACATTCTAAAACTGTTTTACTAGCCAAACTGGGTCTATTTTGAGTATTTATTTCACAAATTTTCACCATACAAAGTACTTGTAAAAGCTCCATCTGTGGGGCATGCACCATATTTGTAAATAGTAACACATAACAGTTTCCAGAGTCCAACCTGCAAACCAACTGTTCCCTTTGAAATTTTAAGTTTTGCCGAAAAAGAAACAAAACAGAATTAACTATACTATGTCCCCTTTTGAATGGATGTTATAGATATTATTATATAACATATGAACTGTTGATATTATTTAAATATTTCTGGGGAAAAAAAAAACTGTGGGATGCTGTGGTAAAATTCTAAAGAACTATCTCATAAAAATCCAGTCCAGGTGAAACAGTGTCAACATTGTCATTTGTACCACAGAGAAAGGGCAGGATGCTTCGGTTAATCTTTTCAGTCTCCGTGTGTCATGGCGTCCACGTTCTATTTCTCCCAACCAAAACCAACCAGTCCAAAGGAAACCCCGGGAACAATAGTTCTCTCTGTCATCTTTTCCTAGGTTGGTTCTGTGGGCTCTTCTCGTCTACAATGCCACCAATAATGACAACCTGGAAGGAACAATGATTAAAGAGAGGATTCTAGGAAACAATGCATCGCTAGAGCTTGGCATGAGGCTGTGCAAAGTCGATGTGAAGCAGCTGGGTACGTGAGTTCAGTACAAGGGATTTATGTATTCAGGGTTAAGCAAGCAACAGCCCAAATAGTCTTCTTTTGCTGTTTGTCTGCGTAAAGTATATTTTTAGGGATGGAATTTGCTATATTACAGATTGTTAAAAAATGTGTAACATGGCATAAAAATCAGCTCAACACCTCTGAATCTAAGGGTGCGAAGGAGGCAGGCAGCTTGCATTTATCCTTTCTCATCCTAAAATCAGCGAAACACTGGAATAACCTTGAGCATCATTGGCTTCCACTTACAGAATTTAAAAATGCATAGATGCCTTTACGAGAACTCTCGTGAAATAACTCATGAAGAGAAGTTCCTTATGAGAAAAAACATCTCTTTTCATTGTGTTCTTTGCCCATTAATGATGCCAGTGGCTTCACAGGAATAAGCCACGGATCTTGAAGGGAGAATCAGTTCCCAGCAACACACTTGCCATGTCCCAGACTCCCATGATGCATGTGGTGCAGCCTTTCCCAAGCTCCCATGCTCTTTCATAGCTAGATAGTGTGCACACCCTCTGCTGTAACTGCCTACTCACCGTCACCTACCTGTCTTTAATGATTATCACAAAGCCACCTCTTCCTTAAGGCCTTGCCTGACATTGTCGTACATAATACACGTCACTATTGTTGAGCTCTGCTTCGTGTTTAGCTACCTTGAGCTTCACATACCTTGGAAGACTATAGTCTTTCCTTGGACTTCTCTGCATTCTTATGCATGTTTTCTCTAAGTAGTTTGATCTTCAGCATGAGGTGGCATCTTATTCTCTTTAAATGCTTAGCTCCAGCACTTGAGTACTTGTTGAATGAATGACTGGATGAATCTTCATGGGGATATTTTTACAAGCAAATGTTTGAAACTATGCACAATGAAAGTAATTGTTCTGATGTCATTCTGTGAATAAAGTTAGAGTCTCACTAGGGGCTTTAGTAGGAATTGGGACAAAAGATTTTGCTGCTTTGCCTCAAGCACACTAAGGAAGCTGAGGTGGGAATGTGGGCCAAGACCAGACGCAAGTGTGATGAATCCCCACTTCTGTGAACATCTGCTCATCTCTATCTACTGTGTCAACATGCAGAGTTAATGAGAGCCTCAGAGAGGCAGATAAGTATAAACGGCAGCCACAGTAGCGACAACTCCTATTAAACAGTATCTGGGGCTTTGCAAAGTATTTGATTCCTCACAGGCAGGGCTTCTAGAGAGGAGCAAGGGCTCCCATTTAATACACCAGAGTCTCTACAAAGAAGCAGTGTGACCAATGGCAGGCAAGATCTGACCACACAACCCCAAGGTACCAACCCCATCTGCCCTCAAAGGCTGGAAAATCTTAGGACAGCCTTCTGTGCATACATGGAGATTTAATTTACACTACTTATTTGATATTGTTTTATGTTGTTTCTCTAGAAGTGACTCTGTGAAGAAAGGTTTGTGGTATTTGAAAACGAAAGCTTAAAAGCTCTCAAATTCAAAGGGCAGGTTGGAAAAGTCATTTGAGTTTTCAGTGGGGGCCTACAACACTGGTTCTCAGAAAGACCAGTAGCTCGCTGTTTTCTCAGTACTTAAGAAGGTTTTATTGTAGTTGTTGCTAGCTTACTGTGACTTGGGCGTTTTCAAAAGGTAAAATCGGAATCATTTCTGCCATTATAGTCAGTTAGCCTAAGTGTTTTCACACAGCAAGTGGAACAGGTTGAGAACAAAGACAGAAAGAAAGACAGGGCTGACCTCGGGGAGCTTCCCCGGTTTTTCTTTTCCGGTCAGCCTGTAAAGAGCGTCCAGTACGAGAAGAGCTAGAAAACCTTCCATAAAATGTGCTTGCAACTCAGGAATGAACCTATTCACGCATGGTTTGCCCTCCCGCCCCCTGTTTTACAGAGATTTTGAAATTTTCAGGTGTTTTCTCAATTCAAAAATCCTATCACGTTTATTCGCCAAATGACACTCATTTCCTGATATTGTAATGGTTTACATGAGTGATAATATATATTACATTATGTCCTTTTATTGTAAGATATAATAATTTTGATCTGAAATATATATTTATTTTTCTTAATTTTTAAAAATTCTAAATATAAAACACTGATATTTTGGTAACATATATATTATATATGATATATATGTCTCATATATATTATATATGTAATAGTTACTGATTTCCTAGGGTTGTCATTAGTTTTCATCCTACACCTTTAACTTCATAAAATTAAGTTGACTCTTCTTTTCTCCTAGGTATATGTAGTGCCTTAGAGGATCCAGAGGGCTTTACCTGGCCAGCCACCTCCCCTTCTGTCTACAAACAACCATGTCCAAACAAGCCTGGCTATTTTATGATGCGGACATGGTAATTCTTTCTTTGACTTGCAAGCTACCTATCCAAGCTTACTACATAGGTCACAGCACTACTCATTCATTGTGCTGATTTGAGAAGCCGGGCAGGAATCACGCACTCATGGGTAGAAATAGATGAGGAAAGAATATTACCCACAAGGCTGTTTTCCTCTGAGCAGTGAGTTAATTGAGCTCTCTCCAAGAAAAGATTGAGGAAGTTGGAAACCAAAGTGTGGCTCCAGCGCAAAGGAGCTTGTGGTCCACTTGATCTCAGACCATGCACCTAACCCCCATAACTTCTTACCCATTTGGGGAAGAGAGAATTGGCGAAAGGGGAATAAATGCCAAATCCAGGTTGGGCAGCCTGTTGACAAACACTGCCAAGACACAGGATTTCCCTGCTTGCCTAATAAACCTTTGATGAGACAGTTGCCAGGGTCCGCCAAAGCTCCCTGTATATCTAGTCCTCCACCCTCTGCCTGGGGCCCAGTTAGTTCTTTGGGAAGGAATTCAGGAACAGAAAGTGCCGAGGCGTGAGTACTCCGCATCAAGAGCTGATTGACCCTTGGTGAGGAGGAAAGACAAGTGCTAGGAGATTTATGGACTCTAGTTTGAAATGGGGCCCTACCTCTTCCTGGCTCCCGTTCTTGGGAAAATTCCTTGGCTTCTCTAAAATGCATTTCCTCTTTCATAAATGTGGGTTGAAATCTGCTTTCCAGAGTTATGTGGAATTGAAATTCTGAGTTTTCCAGTAAAGTTCTTAAAGCAGCCACTTGACAGTGTAAATGAGGTCAGGATGCAGGAGGCAGCTGGTGCTTCCCTTCAAGAGTGCAAGCTACCAATGGGTTTTCCAATGAGGATTTTTAGTATTCTTTTAAAAGGGAATCTAGCTGGATAGCAAGGCAAATCCTGAAACATTTGAGTTGCTTTTGTCAACTGTAATTTCATCGGTGCCATATATTTAAATGTCTTTTTGTTGTCTGGTAATTATTGCAGCCTTTCTAATGGGACATCACCCTACTGGAGCCCCATTGATGCCTCCAACTGCTCAAGTGAGTACCATGTGTCTTCCATTCCCAAAGACAAAGTAAAACAACCTCCTCCTCATCAAGGTTTTTATTCTCTTTAGGTGTGATGATCCACTGTGCATTATATTAAAACTTGGGCAAATGAACCTTTCATATAATTTAGGTAGAAAATATACTTTTCTGCATTTTGAATTTCTGTCATATTCATAACCTAGGGAAATAACAATGGTAAGAAAATTACACGGAGGTTTTAAAAGTAATGTGCAAATTGCTATTTCTATCAATGTTTTTCATATTTCTGAATTATTTTTAAGTAGGAAACATGTACTTGAGTACTTTAGGAAACACTGGTCCCTCTGAATCATTTGCATTAGACTTAAATCTGTCACTGTGTGTAAAGAAACATTACCTAATAATGATGGGTGTGGGGTATGCATGGGAATCCCACTTCTTGCAGTTGTATAATAAACTACTCACAACATCTGTCTCTTTCCCTCTCTTTAGGACAGTCAAGTGAAATGGCCAATGCGATATTAAATTTAACTGGCGATGGGCAGAATCTAACCTCAGCCAATATTAGCAACATCGTAGAACAGGTCAAAAAGATCGTGAACAAAGAAGAAAACATTGATATAGCACTTGGCTCCACTCTAATGAATATATTCTCTAATATCTTAAGCAGTTCTGATAGTGATTTACGGGAGTCGTCTTCAGAGTAAGTATAACTGAGTGTTAAAGTGTGTCCATGGGTCGTGAGAGCACCACTCCCTCTCTGAATACTGTGTGCCCAAACTCTAGGGTTCACAACTCTAGAAGATGCAGGGCTATTCCCCAAGGTCATTTTTTTTTTTTTTTTTTTTTTGAGACAGGGTTTCTCTGTGTAGCTTTGCGCCTTTCCTGGAGCTCACTTGGTAGCCCAGGCTGGCCTTGAACTCACAGAGATCCACCTGGCTCTGCCTCCCGAGTGCTGGGATTAAAGGCATGCGCCACCAACGCCTGGCCCCCAAGGTCATTTACAAAGTAAACTTTAAAGCTCTCTAACTATTTCAAAAGTATAGTTTACAAAGCGATTATAGTTTTCATCTGGCAGTATATATAAATAGCCCCCCACTAAAGCATGCCCCAGTATGTCATAATATATTTTTTATTCTAAAACATTGGTTATCCAGGGCTATTATAACTTGACCACTTATAAATCTATACAAAGTTCTATACATTGTTATAGCTATATGAACTTCTAAAATGAAAATGCCCAGCTGGGCTTGGAGGCACAAGCTTTTAATCCCAGCACTTGGGAGGCAGAGACAGCCAGATCTCTGAGATCGAGCCAGTCTGGTCTACAAAGCAAGTCCCAGGACAGCCAGGGCTACACAGAGAAACTCTGTCTTGAAAAACAAAACAAGCCGGGCGGTGGTGGCGCACGCCTTTAATCCCAGCACTCGGGAGGCAGAGCCAGGTGGATCTCTGTGAGTTCAAGGACAGCCTGGTCTACAGAGTGAGATCCAGGAAAGGCACAAAGCTACACAGAGAAACCCTGTCTCGAAAAACCAAAGAAAAACAAAACAAAACAAAATGCCTAGGGTAGGTAGGACTGCATTACTTTATATTTTATTATTGTACTTGATAGTAGGGTCTTTAATTTCTTCTCTTTACTTTCTTTAAATAATATTTCTTTGACAAAATGTATTTGTTAAACATATTCTCTAGGTTATTTTATCTCTATCACATTAACTGCAAACACCTTTACAGTAGTATCTTCTGGCTTCTCAAACAGTTTACTGGAAAACAAAGTTTCTGACAACTTAGTTGCTGATTTTTGCTTAAGTAGGTATAGTTCTTGAAGATGCATCAACTAATTACTGTGATTTTTGTGTTTTAGCTGATAGCACTGGGGTTCAGGATGGTTTTCTGGCTGTGTGTTCTAAGATCGGAGGACTGAAAGATCATATTTTTTTATTAGTATTTTGTCATGTGGCAAGTGCCTAATACACGGTGTAAATTTAACAGTGATGTCGTTTTCGTTCCTTTAGAGCTCTAAAAACAATTGATGAGCTAGCCTTCAAAATAGACCTGAATAGCACACCACGCGTGAATATTGCGACACAGAATTTGGCTCTCGGAGTATCATCCCTGATGCCAGGGACAGATGCACCTTCAAATTTTAGCATTGGCCTTCCAAGCAATAATGAATCCTATTTCCAGGTAACAAACCCGTGTTTGTTTTCCTTTAAACTAATTACTGACACAGAGAACAAACTTACTGTTTTTTTAATATTAGATACCTCAAGGAAGTCTTGACCCAGGAGATGGTAGACAGATCTGACTGAACATTGGCTACAATGACATCCACATCCATAGGAAAAGTAGACGTGTAGAGGGTATATGGTTCATAGCCCGTATGATGAATGGTACCCTCTAAAGGAGGGGAGATAAAGCTAGATGCTAGCACATGGGTAGAGACCACCATACTGGAAGTATGGTTTGGGATCCAGTTGAAAGAGAGAAAAGTCTTCCTAAAGAACTTCACGTGGGAAGAGACAAGGGAGAAGCTGTCTCCATGCCACTGCTTCTAAAAATGGAGTTCAGTGTCCCAGGGAAGACATGTCAAGAACAATTCTGGGCCTTGCCCTCAGAGCCCCTAAGATGACAGGTTCTATATAGGGCCCTGACATGCCCAGCTTAATCACGTGCTCAGATATGGCTGACACTGCTGATCTGAGGTTTGTGTGGTACAGAGCCACCATGTAGAGGCTGGGCAGTAGCAGGCAGCAGATGAGGCTGGACGAGTCATCTGGGGCTCTCCTAATCCTCTTGACTATGTTAAAGTCACAGTTTATCCAGTCATTTCAAGTTTCTGCTATGTTCCTGGCACTGTTAGCAAGCAGCGAAAACACAATGAATACAGCACCATCCCTGGCCTGGGAAAGTACCTGTGGAACAGAGCTTGTTTCTTTTTCAGCTCTCCAAGTAGATCACATTGAAAACAGAAAAGGTCTAGTCATGAGATACAACCGAGACATTTGTTCTCTTTAGGGGATTGGGTGGGGGGCATTAGGGGGTCTCCATATTTAAACAGTGTGAGCTCCATTGGTCCCAGTTTCACATTATGTATAGGAAATCTCTATGCCCTGAGTTATAGTTTCAAGAAAAAATGTATCTGAGGGTGTTCCTAGTACTGGCTGTTTTTTCAGTCTGTAGTCCATAAATTAGCCAGGGAATGGGGAGGGGGTTGTCAATCAAGGTTGAGGCATACTGTGTAATTCCTCCATTCGAAGTGTGTCACTCTGCTTGTCTCATTTCAAATGGAGGCCATGATGTCAAAATACAACAAAAGCAGCTGTTGCCCTTTGCAGAGGGGACTGACCTTTGCTGTTCAACAAGTATGCCTACACCCATAGTCACTGCTTTCTCATGAGGTGTATGGAGAAAACATCAAAATCTGACACCTTTAAGTCCCGCCCTCCTTGATGAAACTGTTAATTGGTCTCTAGAATTGTCAGTGTGCTCTAAAAATCAAGGTATTCTTGTGTGAAGGGACTTATCCAGGAATTCCAGACTTCTGTGAATGTCAAGGGCAGCCCTGGTTCTGGCTAATATGGTCCTTTCAGATGTTATCGCATCTAACTCCACCTGGAGACTATCTTCCTATGGCCCTCATGATGATTTTTCTACTGACATATTTGTGTATGGCAGATGGACTTTGAGAATGGACAGGCAGATCCTTTGGCATCTGTGATTTTGCCTCCAAACTTGCTTGAGAATTTAAGTCAAGAAGATTCTGCATTAGTCAGAAGAGCACAGTTTACTTTCTTCAACAAAACAGGACTTTTCCAGGTGAGAACTCATTAACTTTTTCCCAATTTCTAATGAAGTGTCTTTGTTCAAAGGCTAAAATTTTCAGACTCTTTTGAAATACACCAGCAATTACATAAAAATGAATCTACTATATTTTCAAAATTAAAAAATAATGTAAATGTTAAAATATGCTATTTTAAATAACATCCCTTCTAACAGTATTTACTTACTTGAGTTTTAAAAATAAATGTCAGGCTAAGACTTGTATTATATAATGAGAAACTGAATTAGTTATGATGCTACTATTTATTGTTTGTTAATCCTTTTGTTCTCCAGCCCTTGAGACCTCTAGAGTTAAGCATTTGTGCACCAAAGGAAAGGATTTGTTTTAACTCAGCAGGAAGCACCTTTTACATAATGAGCAGCATTCTTGGCTTTAATCATTTTTCCCATTAGTATTTCAAATGACCTTTGGCATTCTCATATCCGCCGAGTACGGTGGCATTGTGCTGAGCACATATTATCATTTTTATTGGCATCAGCTCAAATACTAAGATGGTCCACTGCCAGAAAACATGAATGACCCTTGGTTGCCTTTATGAGGACAGCCCTGTCTAGAGCATTTTGCTGGACCCTTTCCTCAAATGAAGAGTTACCAGTTAAATTCAAGATAGCAGTGTTTGTCTAGCTGTGTGCCCTGTGCAGGAGAGCATTTTGTGTCTTGGGACCATGGGAATGTTTCTCATATGACCATATGAATCACTCAGTTATAAGAAAAGAAAATTGCTGGGCCTGTTGTCACACTTCTATAATCCCAGCACTTGGAAGAGAGGGGAAAGAAAAGGAG